>NC_079189.1:485175104-485482027 GCF_029499605.1 Hyla sarda
AATAATTAGAGTAGGTTTAGCTGGCTGTACATCTCCAAATAATTATTTTTATTTATTTTTTCCCCCAAAATCGAGAAATTTGCCTGATTGGCCTTTTGCTCTACCTTTTGTTTAGGAAAATGACCTGGTACTTAGAAATTTTATTGGCATTCCTGACATTCAAGCATTTTGGTGGTTGCCTATATCGACATGGTTCTTCTTTCCATCACTGTTACCTCGGTCAGTAAGGAAATAGTCGACAAAACTTTAAAAAATATTCAGATCACGGATGGGGTCAGACCTTTAAGTATGCTTACTAAGGCAACACAAGAGGGCACTCTTGCTTCCTCTCAATATGTAAACCTCTTTCTTTCTTCCAAAGTGCCCTCGCTGAAGGCATCAAGCAGCATTATGTTACCAATAATAGATGAGCTCGATGGCTCACCCCTGCCAGTATGGCAGACCACGCTCAGAGTCACATGAATTCTGAAATTTAAAGACAACGGGGGAGATTTATCAAAACCTGTTCAGGGGAGAAGTTGCTGAGATGCCAATAGCAACCAATCAGATCACTTCTTTCATTTTTAAAAAGGCCTCTGAAAAATTAAAGAAACAATATGATTGGTTCCTATGGGCAACTCAGCAACTTTTCCTCTGGACAAGTTTTGATAAATCTCCCCCAACCAGCTTATTTGGGCCTGAGTTGTTAAAGACAGATATTGGGCCAGAAAGTCACTTATTGACATTAAAAATTCAACCAAAAAGCCCTTTCAGTCTGAGGGTCGCCCATTCAAAGTCCAAGGACAGATCTGTGATACACAGAGACAAGCATGACATTTCTTTTCGGGAACCACCAATCCATCCAGCGGTCAGTCTGGACTCTGATGTGGCACAACAGGGCAGCAACCAGATAAGAGAACACTTACTGGTACCTTCCAAACAATTTCCCAAGTCTTGTGAAAAGAATCTGTACAGGCCATTGGGTCACACAAACTGAACTTTGTTTTGCATTTGCCGCTGTTGCAGGGAAAATGGATCCCTGTTCTAGAATCAGACAGACCAGTAAGACCTGTTCTCAATGTACACTCCCTAAACAGGTTCTTAAACCTAAGTGTTTCCTGTATAAAAAATATCGTAGATTGAAGATTTCTTTTTGAGAAAGACATGTTCATGTCAACAATAGATCTAAAAGATGCTTTTCACGTTATCGTTCTGAATCCTAATCTTTCTTTACTTCTGGTGGAAAGTTAAAAAACTAAATAAAATAAATAAATCACTGGATTTTGATGTTTTTTGGCTTCTCCAATGCACCATACATATTCTTGAATGTAATGAAAGGGCATCACTTCCCATTTGAGATTGCCAGGTATAGCATACCTGATTTACTTGATTAATATTTATAATAACAAAAACAAAATACCGGTAAGTGCACTCCTAGTGTAGTATTACCAGAAGCGGTTGCCCCCTAGCAAGGCTCGATAGTAGATTAGGGTGGCTGCCGTGCTGTCCTCCTGATGTCCAGATGATCAACGGTAATAATTAAACAAAAGAAAAACACTGGGGACCATATGCGCTCTTAGAAAATGCACCTAGGCTACAGGCTTTATTGGGTACATTCAATTAGTTATTTTCACTCAGTTTTTTTTTTTTTTTTTTTAATCCTCTATCCGGTATTATTTTGTCTAGGGGGTTCTAGCAAGCCACTGCCTTCCATTTTAAATTCTGAAGCAGTTCCTGCACATGACGTGTACCTTCCACCGATCACTTTTTTTCTCTGGTGGTAACGGGAGGCAGCCGCTTACCACCGTATTGACGCCATTGCAAGGTGACTCTATATTACCCAAAAACAAATACTGTTTGCGGATCATAGATTCCTGCAAACTGTGCTTACTCACGTCAAACTAGTGTTTCTGGGGAAGCATTGTGTCTGATGCTAGTTGTAGACTCTTCAGAATTCCCTTTCTGAGAATTGATGGAGCTTTAGCTCAAGGACCTTGATTAATGTTGTTTTCTAACTTATGTGAGCACACTGTACTGTTACTTTTCCTTCAGATTAATTATTAAAGTGGAACACTATGTTCCTTGTACATCATAGTCATGTTCCGAGATCTGCTTTCATCTCTTGATTCCGATCATTTCTTCTCCGGATGTGTCTATTGGCATCATCCATTATAGGGTAATTTATAGGTTACATTGGGAAGAATTTTTCGAATGTATTCTCGTATTACTATGTGGTGAGGATTGGGGTGTGTGTGTGTTTTATATAAGATACTAGCTTAATCCTTGTTGGGGAGGAAAATAAACTGGAGGAAGCTTTTGACTTCATATCCCGTCCCCATATATTGTTGTCATATCCCAACCCTATATCCTGTCCTCATAACCCGTCCTCCTCCTATCCCGACCCGTAATATGTGCACCAGGTATTGAAATATCTCCAGCCGTACAGAAGTTATGTGGGAACATACATTTCCCGTTGATTTGCATGGGACTTTAAACAAAAATCCTGACACTCACAAATGGGGGTAGTTAAGGGTTAAATGAACTATCCTATATTTTTATTTGACAAATAAGTAACGTGACCAAGTATTATCGAAATATCTCCAGCTGTTTGGAAGTTATGGAGTAACATATATTTCCCATTGACTTGTATGGGACTTTAAACATAAACCCCGCCCCTGGCAAATGGGGGTGAGTAAGGGTTAAAAGGGTATTCCAGGCCAAAACTTTTTTTATATATCAACTAGCTCCGAAAAGTTAAACAGATTTGTAAATTACTTCTATTAAAAAATCTTAATCCTTTCCAATAGTTATTAGCTTCTGAAGTTGAGTTGCTGTTTTCTATCTAACTGCTTTCTGATGACTCGCGTTCCAGGAGCTGTACAGCTCCTATGGGGATATTTTCCCATCATGCACAGCTCCCGGGACGTGACATCATCATTGAGCAGTTAGACAAAAAACTTCAAAAGGTAATAACTATTGGAATGATTAAGATTTTTTAATAGAAGTAATTTACAAATCTGTTTAACTTTCCGGAGCCAGTTGATATATAAAAAAAAGTTTTTGCCTGAAATACCCCTTTAAATCACCTATCCTATGTTTGTTGCTGACATATAAGTAACATGTGTGCCAAGTTTCATGTTAATATATTTAGCCGTTTGGATGTTTTTGTGGATCATACATACACACACATTGAGATATATATATATATATATATATATATATATATATATATATATATATATATATATATATATATATATAATATAGTGGTCATGATTATATGCAGACATCATGCAGGCCAAATTGATCTTGTGTAGTGTAGTATGGTCTGAGCACTTACAGGCTGACCTTCCCACCCCTTCAACCTCTGCAGCAAGGCTGGCAGCATTCATACGTCTATTTCCCAAAAGCAGCATTTGGATATGAGCATGTTCATTCATTTTCTTTGGTCAAACATCACAAGGCCTGTTCTGAGTGAAACCCGTCCTGTGAAACTGCTATATGGTCTTGTCCACCATGCTGCAACTTAGTTTTAAGGTCTTAGCAGTCTTCTTATAGCCTAGGCCATCTTAATGTAGAGCAAGAATTCTTTCTTTTTTTCAGATCCTCAGAATTCTTTGCCATGGGGTGCCATGGAGAGAGAGGAAGCGATAACACCAAATTTAAGACACTTGCTCCTTATTTACACCTGCGACCTTGTAACACTAATGGGTCACATGACCTAGGGGAGGGAAATGGCTAATTGTACCCAATATGGGTGCATTCAATTTTTGTTGCCAAGGTTTAGACATTAATGGCGTGTTGTTATTTTGAGGGGACACCTTATTAAAGGGCTACTCCACCCCTAGACATCTTATCTCCTATCCAAAGATAGGGGATAAGATGTCTGATCGCAGTGGTCCTGCCGCTGGGAACCCCTGCGATCTCTCCTGCAGCTCCCTGAGTCATCAGCTGTACGGAGCTAAGTTTGCTCCTAGGCTGATGACTCACGATACAGGGGCCGGAGTATCGTGACGTCATGCCCCGCCCCTTAATGCAAGTCTATGGTAGGGGACGTGACGGCAT
This sequence comes from Hyla sarda, assembly GCF_029499605.1. Taxonomy (NCBI): domain Eukaryota; kingdom Metazoa; phylum Chordata; class Amphibia; order Anura; family Hylidae; genus Hyla; species Hyla sarda. The sequence continues at coordinate 485,179,149 of NC_079189.1, forward strand.
TATTGGGTTATACGTATAAATTTCATGGATTCTTAATCCACTTTCTTAGTTAATCAGCCAATGATATTTACTTTAAAAGTTATAAACTCCTTTAGATAATGTGTTGTGTGTTTGTTTTTTATTAATATTTACAGCTCACTTGATGTATATCGCTGAAAAAAAAATCATATTTCTAATTTGATTTAATTGAAAATTAAATCCACCTCATGGGTTAATACATTTAACATAATACCAAATTTAGATAATTTCTTTTATTGTACTACTTTAATAATATGTTATCATATAATTTTTTTATTGGAAAAAGTGCTTGAAAATTGCCCTCCTCTGACCACTGTAACTTTTTTTATTCTGTTTATGGGGCTGTATGATGAATATTTTTTTTTTACATCATAATCTGTGCATTTTATTGGCACCATTTTGTTTTATTGGGACTTTTTATTCATTTATTTATGACATATGATGTGACAAAACAGCAATTCTGACAGTCTTTTTTTTTTTTTTTTCTTTCTTTAGTAGATCAGAAATTTCCTGCGCTTAATTCATAGCTGCCTGTAAAATGTATTGTGCCAGGCAGGAAATAGTAAGCTGCGGTGCCATACATTTACAGCGTATGTCCTTAATGGGGTTAATGCACATTATTATGGGCAGCCATCTTACCTGAGCTGTTTTTTAACAACATTTATGGATATAGGCAACAATAGATCGTCTGTCTCATTGATATAAATGGGAAATGTTACTGAGCGTTCTCTGTTACCTTTGTAACTGAGTAGGTGAGGCAGAGTTCCTATTGTCTCCTCTATCATCTGGTGTCTCTTTTAACTGTAATGCTGTACAGATAATTTTCCGGCAGCCTCCTCCTTATCACCACAGACAGAACAGGCAGTGTCGGCTTAGTTTTGGCCTAGTGGTAAGAATGAATACTTCAAGTTTTCATGGTTATTTCATAATATGGATAGTAACATGAGAAATTAGTTTAAAATCACCAAAAATTCTTAAAGATATGTTTATATTTCTGATAACGCATTTCCTTTTAAGAGAAAACAAATCACAGTTAGTAAATGACTTACTAAGCCAAGTACAATGTGTGTGGGTTTACAATGTCCTTAGATATATTTTTCTGTAACAATACTTCTCTGTTCTTGTTTTAGGCTGCAACGGACGCCGATTAAGCTCCAGTGTTTTGCCGTGGACACATTAACATCAGCAAAAGAGTCTGTCGGATATGTTGTCTTAGACTTGAGAGCTGCTCAGGAAAAGAAACAAGTAATAATATCAGTAATAATAGGTGTTGGGATAATTAAACACTGCTCAAAAAAAATAAAGGGAACACTTAAACCACATAATGTAACTCCAAGTCAACTTCTGTGAAATCACACTGTCCACTCAGTAAGCAACACTGATTGACAATCAATTTCGCATGCTGTTGTGCAAATGGAACAGACAACAGGTGGGAATTATAGGCAATTAGCAAGACACCCCAATAAAAGAATGGTTCTGCAGGTGGTGACCACAGACCATGTGTCAGTTGCTATGCTTCTTGGCTGATGTTTTGGTCACTTTTGAATGCTGGCAGTGCTTTCACTCTAGTGGTAGCATGAGACTACAACCCACACAAGTGGCTCAGGTAGTGCAGCTCATCCAGGATGACATCAATGCGAGCTGTGGCAAGATGGTTTGCTGTGTCTGTCAGCATAGTGTCCAGAGCATGGAGGCGCTACCAGGAGACAGGCCAGTACATCAGGAGACGTGAAGGTGGCCTTAGGAGGGCAACAACCCTGCAGCAGGACCGCTACCACGAGCCAAACACCATGCAGGATGTTTGGCATTTGCCAGAGAACATCAAGATCGGCAAATTTGCCACTGGCGCCCTGTGCTTTTCACAGATGAAAGCAGGTTCACACGGAGCACATGTGACAGTTATGAGAGAGTCTGGAGATGCTGTAGAGAACGTTCTGCTGCCTGCAACATCCTCCAGCATGACCGGTTTGGCGGTGGGTCAGTAATAGTGTGGGGGGGCATTTCTATGGGCGGCCGCACAAGCCTCCATGTACTTGCCAGAGGTAGCCTGACTGCCATTAGGTACCGAGATGAGATCCTCAGACCCCTTGTGAGACCATATGCTGGTGCGATTGGACCTGGCTTTCTCCTACTGCAAGACAATGCTAGACCTCATGTGGCTGGAGTGTGTCAGCAGTTCCTGCAAGAGGAAGGCATTGATGCTGTGGACTGGCCCTCCCGTTCCCCAGACCTGAATCCGATTGAGAACGTCTGGGACACCATGTCTCTCTCCATCCACCAACGCCACATTGCACCACATCCCTCAGGAGATCTTCCGCCACCTCATCAGGAGAATGCCCAGGCGTTGTAGGGAGGTCATACAGGCACGTGGAGGCCACACACACACACACACTACTGAGCCTCATTTTGACTTGTTTTAAAGGGGTACTCCGGTGCTTAGGCATCTTATCCCCTATCCAAAGGATGCCTGATCGCTGGAGTCCCGCCGCTGGGGACCCCCGTGCAAGCCTACGGGAGGGGGCATGATAGCTGTCACGTCCCCGCCCGTAGGCTTGCATTGAGGGGCGGAGCGTGACATCACATGGGGGCGGGCGCGTGACGTCACACGCTGCCCGCCCTGTGGTTGCCGGTAATCAGTCCCGGAGTGAACACGCTCCGGGGACTGATTACAAACTGGGTGCCGCGTGCAAGATCATGAGGGGTCCCCAGCGGCGGGACTCCAGCAATCAGGCATCTTATCTCCTATCCTTTGGATAGGGGATAAGATGTCTAAGCACCGGAAAATCCCTTTAAAAACATTACATCAAAGTTTGATCAGCCGGTAGTGTGGTTTTCCACTTTGATTTTGAGTGTGACTCCATATCCAGACCTCCATGGGTTGATAAATTTGATTTCCATTGATAATTTTTGTGTGATGTAAAGACGAAAGTATTTCATACCATTAGTTCATTCATTCAGATCTAGGATGTGTTATCTTGGTGTTCCCTTTATTTTTTTGAGCAATTTATTTTGATATCTATGTTCAATGTATTTTCTATATACAGTGCTTAGCTAAGATGATGCCGGCTTATTTCTCTCTTTTTTTTTTGTTTTTTTTTGTTAAAGGGGTACTCCACTGCTCAGCGTTTGGAACAAACTGTTCTGAATGCTGGAGCCGGGAGCTTGTGACATCATAGCCCTTCCCCTCATGATGTCACACTGCACCCCCTCAATTCAAGTCTATGGGAGGGGGTGTGATGGCTGTCGCGCCCCCTCCCATAAACTTGCATTGAGGGGGCGGGGCGTGATGTCATGCAGGGGTGGGGCTATGATGTCACAGGCTCCCCGCACAGGCTCCAGCGTTCAGAACAGTTTGTTCCAAACGCTGAGCAGCGGAGTACCCTTTTAACACTCGTCTTAGTTTCGGCCAACGCCCATTGATGCTTTAAACTAAGCAACTGACCTTGAGTAGTAGAGCAGTAAGCTCTGTTATATTAAGAAATAACTGTAAAAGGGGCGGTGTGGTTGGCTATAAAGTTACCTATGCACCATGAGCCACCAGTGTGCTTTTAGCCAATCAGTAAATCAAAAACGTAAGAATAAGTATACGTGGTCCTACGTAAACCACTAAATTTAGAAAATAAGTCCATCCAGCATTAGAGATAACAAAAATAGAGAATAGCTTTCTCAGGATGTGCTATAAAACGTAACCTTTAATTATTATTACTAAGTTAAAAAGGTAAATTACTTAGTGTTGTTGATATGACATTGCACACTGGAACCTGCGAGAGAGCTGGTAATTCCCGTCTCCCTGCTGGATGCAGGTGTCTCACGCCATACAACTGTTTAACTGCAGTAACCGTGATGCACAATATCAGCGGCATCTGAACAATTGAGCCTTGGGACATATTCATACATATGAGGAATTACAAATTCTTTTCCCTTACAGGACCTTCACAGCGCAGATTTAGCCATATATTTTGCATATGATTCTGTCATTTGGGTTCATGGGCTAATTGTTTCATACTATTTGACAACCTTTGGGGACTGCTTTGAAATTGCCTCTGATTTTTGTGATTGTGGCTTAAATCGTGTACACAGCATCACATAGTTGTCTTTATGTAAACAGCCCCACTTATTTGATCTCAGTGGGCTCTATTTTTATGTGAAGTTACTTATGTCTTTTTGCTTATACCTCCTGATGATGCCACCAAGACTGGTGGTAGAAACGCGTTGGCGGTATATTTAGAGTTTCATACACTGTTTTTTTAACAGTTTATGTGCGGGACTGTGTGTGGCTGGGCCCAGCCGCACTTAGCCAGTACATACCTAACTTCTTTTGTTTGCCATTGTGCAATGTCATATCAACAACACTAAGTAATTTACCTTTTTAACTTAGTAATAATAATTAAAGGTTACGTTTTATAGCACATCCTGAGAAAGCTATTCTCTATTTTTGTTTTAGCCAATCAGCTCACACTCCAAATGTTACTATAAAAGAGACAAATGCCTGACTTTGGGGTGAGACTCTACTGCTGACTTGCTTAGCTGTAAGATTTCCCGTCTGTATCGATACATCTGTAATATTTCTGCCTTCTAATCAAGATGACTGGAGTTGACTGATCTCAGGGAGAAAACAATCCTAACAAGGGGGATTCTACCAGAGCCCCCACCCAAATACTTAGAATAAATGCTTTAAATGGTCAGTGTTGTTAAAAATTTCCCATCCGTCTGTGCTTGAAATCATTCTGCAGCGTACTTCCAGACTGTTTAGTCCAGTGCACTTTCTAGTCCAGTTAATCTAACAGAACCATGCAGATTTGAATTTATTTTTTATTTTTTTGAAAGGACAGGTGCACTATAAATATTGCTTACCATGTTAACTGGCCTATGTTTTTTTTTCTCTCTACTGATGTACAATGGTCTGTTTAATTCTAGCATTAAAGCTAAAAAGCGAAAATCAATCTTTGGCAGCATCCGATCGATCCCATAGACTTATTATGGGGTTCTTCAGATTCTGTCATATCTGTCATTTTCATGAAAAGAATAGGGCTACAAGCTGAACTATTTTTAATAGAAAATTGACCCTGATTTACTATTGTAAACCTGACCTATTTTGTCAGGTTGTGCGCCAGAATTTGGCGCACTGCCTGGCTTCTGCGGAAAGGGGCGTGGTTGTGGAAGAGGGGACTTGTCCCTGACATTTAAAAAAAAAAATAAAAAATCCCAACATATTCAGTAAGGTTTCAACAGAAAATGTGGTGGATTTGGTTAAAAAAAGCAAAACGTAGGGAAAAGTGCAAAATGTAGGGAAAACTTAGTAAATACTGTGGAAAAATTTCTGTTGGGGAAAAAAACGCCACAAAGAAAACTCCACTCCACTCTTAGTAAATCGGAGCCAATACACGATGGAGATGTGAATAGATCATAAGACTACTTTACTCTGACTTACCTTATACATTTTTATATATTTTATTTTGTTTTTGTCAGGCTCCAAAATGGTATTCTTTATTGAGCAGTAAGTACACCAAATTTAAACCAGAAGTGCAGCTCAATATTGCTCTGGAAACTGACGCCAAGCCTGCTGCCGAGGCTTTCAAAGCCAAAGAAGCTCCTCCTCGGAGCAGTAAAGGTGAGAAGAGTACAGCATTGCATGAGTGAACATAAGAGCAAACATTAAGAAGCTTTATATAAAGGGGTACTTTGGAGAAAGAGAAAATTATTTTATAAACAACTAGATTCGTATGAGGATCATTGGTGCGCTTGTTTAATGTCTAATGGACAAGCCTGATGCTGCAGCACTGGTTAGTGTCCCAGTAGGTATGGGATTTTCAGGAGCCATTTTTTTATTACATTTAAAAATAAATTTGAACCAACCATATTACAAAAGGTCTTTAATTTTCTTCACTAACAACATATAACAATATTTTAGGTCTTACAGTGCCCATTTATGTATTATTTCAAGTTACAATGCTCTTTCCTGCTCTTTACAACAATATTGTAACCTGAGGTCATTGTTACTTAAGTGGTACTCCACTCTAAACATCTTATCCCCCTATCCAAAGGATAAGGGATAAGATGTTAGATCGTGGAGGTCTCACCGTTGGGAACCCCTGAGATCTCCGCTGCGGCCCCGTCATTCGGTGCATGGAGCGAACTCCGCTCCATGCCCGATGACTAGCAATGCCAGCCGCCACACCCCCTCCATTCACTTCTATGTGAGAAAGCGTGATGGCTATGTACTAGCCGTCATGACCCCTCCCATAGACATGAATGGAAGTGGCGTAACAACACAGAAGCAGCAAGCTTCCGTGTTCCGGACGCCAAGGTTGTCAGCCCGGAGATCGCGGAGGTCCCCACCGGCGGGATTCCCGCAATCTAACATCTTATTCCCTATCCTTTAGATAGGGGATAAGATGTTCAGAGTGGAGTACCCCTCTAAGTGACAACTGTAGTTATAGTTTTGGTCATGTTAGATGTTCTTAATTTTACTTTTTTTATTTTGTTTAGTCACAGGTGAACTTGATCCAAAAAGTCTTGTGCCTATTCTTAATGAAGCAGAGGGCTACCATCAAATTGGGCCTGTGGAGTACTGTAAAGACTACTATGTGCTCTCTGTAACCATTGCTTTTGCTACTCAATTAGAACAGGTAATGTGGCTAAACTTCTTCATATTCAGTAATTTCCCATATTTAAAATACTTAGTACATGTTTTCAGATATAGGAAAATTGTTTCCAGGTGAAGTGTTACATTCTTACAATAATACATTTAAAATGGTATGCTAATGTGCATTACTTTAAAGAGTACTTCTCATGATTTGGTTAAATGTTATAATCCTCCCAGTTCACTGCCGACATCATGATAAACCACCCCTTGCCTTTATTTTTATTATTTGTTCGTTTTCTACCTTGATATTGTTCTGTACTTTCTGCTGAGTCTGTCAGATTCACAGCATTACCCAGCAGGCTGTGACATCACCTGAAGCCATACAGAGGAGAACTTCCTCCCTTTCTCTGCTACACACAGCCCAGAGCACGTCAGTGTGTGAGATGAGCTATGATTGGATAAGGCTGCACGCACCCCCTCAGCATTTCCTGAGTTTGGAATTCTGCCAAGTCTGTACAAGAGATGGGGGGGGGGGGGGGGGGAAATGTGCTCTGGACAAGTAGGGAGACACCTAGTGGCAGCTTTTTTAAACACAAATAAAACATAGAAAACAGAAAAAAAAAGTTTAAACAAACTAAGTAAATTTTTTTTTTTACCGTGAGTGCCATAGCAAAAATTCATTTAAATAGGAATGCCCATTTAATGGGCTGTGATCAAACAATGTTTTGTTTTTATTGTAAGTATAACTCTCCTAAGGGGTTATGTTATAGGGATGTACTTTCTCCCTGCTGTTAACTATGTCCGTCCTAATGCCACATGTTCCTTAGTAATTTGTCTTTATTTTTTGATGTCTCATTTTTTTTTCTTCTAGTTAATTTCTAGTACATTAAGGCTTCCAGAACCACAGCCAGAGTTTTTCTTTTACTACATGTTATTGGGAAATGATGTCACAAATGAGCCATTTACTGATCTGATCAATCCAGACTTTGAACCAGAGAGAGCATCTGTCCGTATACGTAGCAGTACCGAGGTGCTCTGCATGTATCTTTCTGTACAGCCTAAATTGCAGGTAAGACTCTTTTCACTAGTTTTAATGCTATTCACTGGTTCCGTACACTAGGCTTCTGATTATATTAACAATCTTAAAAGGTAATCCAGTTCAGATTGTATTAAATTGATAAAAAATAGCCTATACCAGATATTTCGTCCAACTTAAAGGGGAACTCGTATCCCCCTATCCACAGGATATCCAGCACCCTGGTGTACTAGAGATTTTCATTCAGAACACTGGCTCTCCTCGTGCACAGAGCGGCGGTGGTTGACATGCCTCTTCTATTCACTATGGGAGAGCCTGAGATAAAAGAGTACAGTTGCTCCATGCAGGAGGAGAGCGAGGATTCTGAACAAAAATCTTCATAACCACTTGGCGCCGGGATGGAGATCGTGAGGGGGTTCCAGGTGATGGACCTCCCACAATCATACACTTATCCCCTATCCTGTTCATAGGGGAAAATACCCAAAGTACTGGAGTTCTCCTTTAATACATAATGGGCACACACCTTCTGCTTGTCACATATGTACTTCAGTGTTTTGCATTTTTTTTTTTTTTATACTTTAAGGGGATACTCCGCTGGAAAACTTGCCAGAAAGTTAACCAGATTTGTAAATTACTTCTAATAAAAAATCTGAATCCTTCTAGTACTTATCAGCTGCTGTATGCTCCAGAGGAAGTTCTTTTCTTTTTGAATTTCCTTTCTGTCTGACCACAGTGCTCTCTGCTGACACCTCTGTCCATTTTAGGAACTCTCCAGAGTAAGAGCAAATCCCCATAGCAAACCTATCCTGCTCTGGACAGTTCCTGACATGGACAGAGGTGTCAGCAGAGAGCACTGTGGTCAGACAGAAACTAAATTCATACAGCAGCTGATAAGTACTAGAAGGATTAAGACTTGTTAATAGAAGTAATTTACAAATCTGTTTAACTTTCTGTCATCAGTTGATCAAAAAAAAAATATAGTTTTTTTAAGCAGTACAGAAATAGAAAAGTATCTAGCCAAGGGTATCATTTTGATCGTATTTACCCACAGAATAAAGAACACATGTAATTTTTTACCGTAAAGTGTACAGTGTGAAGATGAAACCCTCCAAAGTGTGCAAAATTGTGGTTTTCAATTCAATTTCCTCCATAAAAAAAATATTCTTTGGGTTCGCCGTACATTTTATGGTAAAATGAAGGGTTTCATTACAAAGCACAATTGATAATGCAAAAAAACAAGCCCTTATATGGGTCTGTAGATGGAAATCTAAAAGAGTCATGGAATTTAGAAGGCGAAGAGGAAAAAACAAAAACGCAAAAATAAAACTGGCCTGGTCCTTAAAGCGTACCTCTCAGATCCAACAAAAAACATATTTTTTTTAATATCACTCAGTACCTAATCCTGACCTTTATTTATTTTTAATTACACTTTTGATTTAGCTCTGAATTCATATCAAAGGGAGAGGGCATGGCTCACTATGCAGGTCTCCTCCCCCTCCCTCAGTATGCTGTTTGCTCACATCTCCCCTAGCATTAGCAAAATTACAACTCCCAACTTGTCCTCACTGACAGTAGCGGAACACAAGCTGACAGTGGGAGGATTTTTCCGCTAGCTCTGAGCCCTGCGCTCACAGCTGTCAATCAAGGAAGTGTGTCCATGACATAGGTGATGACGCATGGACACAGCAGGACTAGTATGTGTCCAAGCAGGCAGGGGAGGCAGTTGTTTGACTGGCTTTTTCAATATGAAATACTGAAAATTTTCTAATGAAAGCAATTGCAAAACCTTTTGGTTATACATGCTTTACAGCATATCAAAAGTTTTTGTATCTGACAGTGCACATTTAAGCTCAAAATGGGCTTGTTCCTTAAGGGGTTAAGCCATGCCCCCTTGATGGACCCCAGAGTGGTTCTATCATACTCAAAGACAGCAGTAGTAAACCATCCCAAAAGTAAGATATCTGCAGTTAATTTCTAGACAGCTTGGCTATCTGTCTTCTGGGAGTTCTCCTGTCCTGCCCAAAAGGAAATGAAATATTTGTTACTTCCAGTTAACAGTTTGATGTGTCACTAACTTCACATTCTTTATACAGCTTTTCTACAGCATATATTTTTCTTTTGTGTTTAGATCCATCTATGTTGTGGTGATCAGTCTCTCGGCAGCACAGACATTCCTTTAACAGGATTGCTGAAAAAAGCAAGTACAGAAATTGAGCATCATCCAGTGGCTGTTGAAGGTGCTTTTATCCTTAATCCTCCTAATAAAGCCAAACAGACTATGCCCTCACTACCGGTAGATAGCTCCCCCACCATTGGAGTGTCTGTTTCTCTGTATAAAGAAGCTAGTCTACAGGTAAGATGAAGCTTTTTCACTATTTAACAGATAATTAACCTATATTTTTGCTCTTAAAATATAAGAATTTATTATTAATTTAGCTTATTTTTATTTCTACAGCATTCACTTCACTCAAAGGAACACAATGAAAATGTTGTAAAAGGAAATGGGCCATCTACACCACCTAAAAATCTTAAGGAAAATGCAAACTCTTTAATACCTAAACCTTCACTATATAGCGATTCTCCACCAACAAAAGATGAAGCCACTGATAGTGAAGTGGAAAGTATAAAATCTGTCCAGATAGAACCAGGAAGGGCTCAGGCACAAACTGAACATGCTGCTACAGAGGTGTACAAACATCCCATCCCAGGTATTAGGTGGTTCTGGTATAGCCACGCTTACAGCTAAACATGCCCTACCTTGCTTCTGACAAAGCTGTTTCTTGATTATGGGCATTCATTTGGGGTTTGTACTGTGGTGTCTTGTAGCAAGAAACTCTACTAACCCCCCCCCCCCCCCCCCTCTCAGACAAACTACCGAGGAGATCAGCTGATCACAATGGATATGGCTCCTTGCACCTCTGGAAACCTATAATTGCTGTCCATGTCCAACAGTAGTCTTCTGGCTTTTAAAGAAGGGGATCCTGAGTGGGGAAACCCCACTATGATGTCAATTTGCCTTAATAGGAGTTGTCATTTTACATTTTGTATACTAGCTGAGTACCCGGCGTTGCCCGGTTTTTGCTTCCTAATCCTTGTTGTGGAGGAAAATCAACAGAGGAAGCTTTTGACTTCATATCCCATCCTCATGTATTGTTGTCATATATCCCGACCGCTTATCCCGACCGCCTATCCTGAACCGTAATATGTGTACCAGGTATTGAAATATCTCCAGCCGTACGGAAGTTATGTGGGAACATACATTTCCCATTGATTTGCATGGGACTTTAAACAAAAACCCCGACCCTCACAAATGGGGGTAGTTAAGGGTTAAATTAACGATCCTTTATTTTAAGTGGACATATAAGTAACATGTGCCCAAGTATTATCGAAATTTCTCCAGCCATTTGGAAGTTATGCAGTAACATATATTTCCCATAGACTTGTTTGGGACTTTAAACAAAAAACCCAACCCTGGCAAATGGGGGTAAGGGTTAAATCACCTATCCTATCCTTGTTGTTGACATATAAGAAACATGTGCCAAGTTTCATGTTAATATTTTTAGCCATTTGGATGTGATGCTGGAGCATACACACACACACGCACACGCGCGCACACACACACACACATATTGCGTTTTATATATAGATTCAGTCTTGCAAATATTTTCTTAGCAAGGATTACAGTATGCAATATTTCTGTTTTCTACTACAGCTGCCCAGCCCCCCCATCCTGCGCTGCAATACACAATGCAGGCAGAAAAGAGCCTTTCGGAATCTGTCTCTGGGCAGAAGATTGCAGTGCCCCCTGCTGCACACCACTTCTACTTCACCATCGATTTAAGAAGCATTAGTAATATAGATGTTGGATTTCCTGTAAACTGCATGCTAAGGTTTGATTCTCTTTAATTTTTGTGTCACAATTATTTTACGGTTATCTTTTTGTATTGTTCTTGTCGTCTGTGCATTGGATATACTTTACACACTTATACTTTACCTTCACTTCTCCCTGTTGTAAATGGTTTGAGGACAAACTTTGTATTCATTTGGTCGCTTCAGGGGTTCTCCAACATTGTACCTGAGAATTAAACAAATCTAGCTTCATGGCAGACATGCGGGAACAGAAACTCTTGGGAGAACTTTTGGTGAAATGACCATTTATCTTTGTCAGTCTTTGCAGTCAGCATGTCTATCAATGGTTCCTAATCTGTGTAGTATGTACAATTCATTCGGAAAGTCTTCAGACCCTTTTACTTTTTACTTTTCGAGTTGCTGTGGCCTCATGCTAATTTTTTATTTATTTTTTTAGTTAAGTTTCTCCCATTAATCTGCACTTTGTATTCCCATTTTTTTTTTAAAGTTTTCTATTTAAAAAAAAAAAAAAAAAAAAAAGAATTGCCAAAATGTATACAATTTTCATGTGTGTATTGAGGCCCATTGTTATGACACTTGAATTTCAGCTCTGGTTCCTTCCTTTTCTCTTGATTATCTGAGATGTTTATGCACCTTGAATGGAGTCCCTTGTGGTGTATTCAGTTGATTGGACATAATTTGGAAAGACCCAGCCCTGTCTATATAAGGTCATATCAGAAGAATTAATAAGCCATGAAGCAGAAAAGAACTGCCTGTAGAGCTCAGACAGGATTGTGTGAAGAAGGCAAAGATCCTATGTGCAGATGGAAGAAACTTCCAGAAGGACAACCATCCTACAGCACTTCACCAATCTGTGCTTTATGACATAGTGGCCAGGAGAAGCCTCTCTTCAGTAAAAAGACACATAAAAGCCACACAACAGCTGGGACAAGTAGTCTAGTCAGGGTTGAGGGGGAGCTAAATGGAGCAAAGTACAGATATATTCTTAGAGAGGTTATTCAAAATGTATCCCTTATCTTCAGAACAGGGGCCCTACTATCCCTGCTTAATACTCTGTCCCCTACCTTTTTGAGATATACCCATCTCAGCATTGACTGCTCGCTGAGCCGATCACTAGCCTCAATGGTGTCTCAGTCAGTGATTGGCTGAGCTGGTAGTCACTGGTGAGATGCGTCCTTCTCTGAAGGTGTGGGGGGGCCAGAGTGTTCATCGGGGATAGTCAGGCCTTGTCCTGTGGATAGGAGATGCTTTTTTTAACAGCTAGATGACTCTCTAATGAAAGCCTGATTGGGAATCTCCTGGACCAGAACATGGGCCAAGGGTTCACTTTTCATCAAGACAATGACCCTAAGCGCACAGCCAAGACAACACAGGAATTTCTTAGGGACAACTCTATAAATGCCCTTGAGTGGTCCAGCCAAAGCACTGACTTGAACCCAATAGAACCTCTCGGAAGAGACTTGAAAATGATTTCCACTGACAGTCCCCATCCAACCTGTCAGAGCTTTAGAGGATCTGCAGAGAGGATTGGCACAAAATCCAGGTGTGCAAACCTTGTGGCATCATACCAAAGTAGACTGGAGGTGTTTCATCTAAGTACTGAGCAAAGGGTCTGAATACTTATGTCAATGCCGTAGTTTAATTTTTCCTATTCAATAAATCAGGAAAGAATTCTAAAAGCTTTTTTCTCAATATAGCACCATGACTAAACATAACAAAATGGGGAAAAATGGTCTGAAAGCTTTCTGAATGCACTGGAACTGGATTACTTTAACTGGACAACCAGAAGCTGAGATTCATATCTTTTCTTTCTCCGGTTCAGGTACACTTACCAGTTCTTTGGCAGTGCAGCTCCTATTATCACTAACCCTCCAGTGGAAATACGAAGAAATATGGAAGTTTTTCTCCCACAGTCTTATTGTGCCTTTGATTTTGCGACAACACCTCACAAGCTTCAGGAAACCTTCTTAAGGTATTGAGATGTTCAGCTTGTTATTAATTGAACCATGAAAAGCTATTAAATTGTAGCGCATTAATAAGATAGAATGAAACCTCTAAAAGGGACCATCCAAAATTGCATTGAAAAGTAATCTTCTGTTGGGGGGTGGCTATTCTCAAAGAAAATAGCCACTTTGTATGGTGGACTGAAATATTGTCACATGAAATCTGGTCACGTGCTCTTTTGGAGGGGTTTCTCTGTATGTTTTATTTATTTGCATACTTGTTCTGCTTTTGTATTAGCCTATGTTCACTCAGGTAGCTATTGCTTTGTGTGAGCAGAATGGAATATAGTGCTAGGCTATGGTGTCCAGTTAAAAAAAAAAAAATTAAACCAAAGCCAGTGTTTCCATTTTAGGCCTTATGCACACAAGCATATTTGAGATCTTAGCAAAGTGTATTTTCAGCTGTATTTTATGTTTAAAAAATGCGTAAGGAAAATTTGCATTTGTATTTGCAAAATGAATGTGTGCTATGTAAGTTTATAGGAAAGTGGTTGTCTGTCTACGCACACAGTCGTATTTTTATTAGGGATCGACCGATATCGTTTTTTTAGGGCCGATACCGATAATCTGTGCAGGTTAGGGCCGATAGCCGATAACTTATACCGATATTCCGGTATAAGTTATCGGCTATTTAACCCCCTGCGACACAGCTGCAGATCATTGATTTAAAGCGGGCGCTTTAAATCAATGATCTGCAGTGGCTTTTGCGGGGCCATAGACCGCCGCCGCCACCACCCGCTTCTCTCCCCTACCTGCCAGGTTGCTCCGGGCCATCCATCCATCGTTCCTGTAGTGTCCGGGGGCGTTCCGGGTGGAGGGTGAACCGGTCCGGGCTGTCCTTCTTCTCCGGGGGTCATCTTCTCCACTCCGGGCAGGCTCCGGCCTAGTACGCTGCATAGACGCCGCTGCGCAGTGACGCACCTGACATCACGGCGTAGCGGCGTCTATGCAGCGTACAAGGCCGGAGCCTGCCCGGAGTGGAGAAGAAGACCGTGGGAGAAGGACAGCCCGGACCGGACCACCCTCCACCCGGAACGCCCCCGGACACTACATGAAGGAAGGATGGCCTGGACCACCCCCATTACGGGTAAGTTTAATTTTTTTATTCACTCGGAGGGTGGGGGAGGGGCCCGACCGGTATAGCGGTATGGGAAAAAATCCATACCGGTATACCGCCTAGCATCACGGTGGGTGGTGCGGTGGGTCGAGGGGGTGGCGGTCGCGGGGCGGGGGGCGGGGCATTATCGGCTTATCGGCAAGATAATTGCCGATACCGATAATGCCCAAAATCGTGATTATCGGCCGATAATATCGGCCATACCGATAATCGGTCGATCCCTAATTTTTATCATCCACATAAAGAAGTGACCTGTCAGTGATGCTCCTATTTGGATCTTTCACAAAATAAATCAATCCTATCCGTTATAGATTTTGTAAAAATGTAACCTTGGAGATTGGCTGGTGACTGATTGACCCATCATTTTATGTAATGTATCCTATTTATAAATCATGGATGGAAAATACAAAGCACTTGCCACCTTTTATCTCAATTAGAGCTGCAACAAATAAATTATTTGCACAATCTGTTTGTTGCCGATAAATTAATCATTGAATCTGGGGAAAAAAGGCTAAAGGACCAAATAAATAGGCATATAAAAACATGTGAGCAAGGTTTTTTTGTTTCCCCCGTGCCCCTATTTACTTGGCACAGTGTCTCCCAACAAGGGTTCCTCCAGCTGTTGCAAAACTACAACAGTCAGCATGCCTGGGATTTGCATGCTGGGATTTGTAGTTTTACAACAGCTGGAGGAACCCTTGTTGGGAAACACTGACTTAGCATTTAAAGCGAAACAGGGCATAATGCGATATAAAAGTAGGTCCCTTTTCTTACTTTTTGGTTTGTGAAGTTATATTCATGCTGTCTTGTAATGCCGGTGAACAGTCAGAGAGGCCGGCCGACTCTTGCAGCAGCTTGCCTCCTCCCCACCATAACCTACTCCCAACACGGAGCCTTGTGCATCAATCATATAGGACCAGCAAAAAAAAAAAAGGACCATCTCATTGCATTATGTCCTAACTGATGCCTGCACCTCCATACCTCGTACCTAGCCGGATCACAGGGGCAAATGGGAGGTTACTGTGCAGTGATTTCAAATTCCCCACCTGGAATTCTGTTTGGTCGGCACCGATTGACCAATTAGAGCTCCCGGCGGGGAATATGACATCACAACACTGTCTCATTGCATTATGTCCTAACTGATGCCTGCACCTCCATACCTCGTACCTAGCCGGATCACAGGGGCAAATGGGAGGTTACTGTGCAGTGATTTCAAATTCCCCACCTGGAATTCTGTTTGGTCGGCATCGATTGACCAATTAGAGCTCCCGGCGGGGAATATGACATCACAACACTGTAACTTCATATTCTCGCGCTGGGAGCTGGCCGGTTAGTTGGTGGAGGGCAGTTCCGCCCACATAAGTGCAGCGCTGATCCAAAAAATGAGTTACAAATAACACCGGGGTTATGACATTTGTAACTCATTTTTTGCTTAACAACGAATCTGATTAAGCGATGACTAGAATTGTCGAAGACGAATCCTTTTATCGATAATATCGATTCGTCGTTGCAGCTTTAATCTCAAACCCGTTCCATATAGACTGTAAGCTCTTGCGAGCCGAGCCCTCACTCCTCTTTTTGGAATAATCAATATTTATTATTGTGAAATCTAATCTTGTCCTTATTTGTACCCTCAAAATTGTAAAGTGCTTTGTAATTTGTTTACACTACATAAAAACGTATTATCATTGTTCTGATGCCAGTGTGAACAGAACTTAACTTTACAACACCAGACTGGTATTTGTTTCATGAGCCTGGACAAGTTTGTTATGAATCTAATGGAACGTTATATATTTGTTTGTTTTTCCTTCATATGACCACTAGAGTGCAATGGAGTACTGTTACTTCCTTGCTGATTCTTCACATATAGCATGTACCTTTTGTCATAGCAACATTTTTATTTACAGATCTTTACAGTGTTAAACCATAATCTTTTTTAGGCTGCCGCTGCTGGTTGAGATGTGGCACAAGGATAAATCTGCTAAGGATCTTCTCATTGGAGTAGCAAGACTTCACCTATCAAATGTTTTAAGTACAGAAAAGACACGATTCTTGGGACCACATGAGGAACAATTCTGGAGACAAAACTTTAATGATAAGACCTCTTTTATGTCCATAGATGGGTAAGACATAGTCATAAACAAAGAGCTTTTTTATGTTACTCCTGCTTTTCACCTTTTTATTCCAATAATTGTAAAATGTGTATGTATGCGAGGCAATCCATTACTGGAAATTCATTTTACACCTCAGTGAAGACACAGTGACAACTATAAACTATTAAGACCAATGTAGAAGAAGAACAAGTGGCACTGCTAGTAACCACAGGGTCTAAAAACAAAGGATATAAACTATTAAGGTTTGCTTAACAAAATGATGTAGAATTATGGCACAAAGTACACCTAATAGTGGTGTGCATGCCTATTTTGTAATTTAGACACTTTTTGCCCCTTTCTTGACATATTAGAAATTATTTTTTGCTGCAAGTCGTATATAATGTGGTAAATGAGTAATTCATGCGCTGTTTTTTTAATTATATTAATATTTTGTAATAATAATTATTATTTTTGTGCACAACTTTAGTGTGAAGTACCCCAGCCATATAGTGGCGTAAGAGTGCAAAATTTAACATGCCGGTCGTTGCCAAATGTAGGGTATTGACTTGGTCTATTCTAATTTTTTTTATCCTCTTAGCCTATATCCTCTATATACCTTTTTGGCAGTATAAATAGGTCGCCAACAGTGTCTTCTTGTCTACTTATGTTAAATCAGCTGTTCTGACATCCAATGAAATTTTATTTCTTGTTGTTTTTTTTTTTATTTTTTATTTAAAGGAATTTTCCAGTATGTGTTTTGTCTTGTATTTTCTCTTTTTAGGTCTAGAATTGTGCTAAATACTATGCTATTTTGATTAATGAAAACCTGCCAGAAAATGTGTAGGCAGTGTACACAATGTGTTAGAGTGAAATATTGTAAAGCCCATAGATGGCACTGTCTGAAAAGAAACCATTCCAGGTCACAGAAATTCCAGTAATTTCAGTTTTAACTTACCATTATTGCTACAGTGTAATTAGTTTTATCCTAGCTCAGCTGCATTCATACATTTCATTAGTGCAGCTAGGTCATGTGATCACCAGTCTGACTACAAGAAAATTATGTGTCTTTATGTGTAGACGGTCTCTTCTATGCTATTGACTTCCTGTGAGTTACATGATTATGACCTATTAGATCCCTTATGGCAGCTCTGACACTTCTCCCCCAGCTCCACCCTCCTTGTTCATCTCTATGCCGCATGCAAAGAATGCTGCTGGGGATAGAATGTCTGCTGTCTCTAAAAGACCCAATGTGCAGCAACAAAGAAACTAAATCCTTATGTGATTAGATGCAGAGCTATACAACTCCCGTAACTCACACTGTCACTTCTGTGGGAAGATTGTTTTTTATGTTCTATGAGATACATCTTGACATTGCTCTCCTGTGAGATAACAGGAAAAAAAAGGATACAAAAATGAAGTCCTCTACTGCTTTCTTAAAGGAGTTATACAGTATAATAGTGTCAGACATGCCCTCTCCATGTATCCCTATTGAAGAGCCAGAAATAAAGCATTCGAGTATCTTTGGCTCTCCCATAGAGATCCATGAAGTGGATGTGCTGTGGTCAACACACGTCATCCAGGCAAATAGTCGAGCCGTCAGGTTGGGGTTTCTACGGTCGGACCCACTGCAGATAGGGGATACATTTTATTATGCTGGATTACTCCTTTAACTATATTATACCGTGTTTATCAGCATATAACACACACTTATAAAACTTAAATTTAGGGCAAAAACCCTACCTGCGTGTTATACGCCGATTAAATGTTCTGGTCGCTGATTTAAAGTGGCCAAAGCGCTGTTGTCTTGCTAAAGACAATCAGCCCGGCTGCTGCCACTTAAAAACAGTGACCAGCAGCAGCTCCTGCGCGCTAACACTTATCCTGAATTTAGTATTTTTGATAGTCCCTTACCTGGCTGCGCTCCGGTAGGCTCAGGTCAGATGGCAGGTCTTGTGGGCTGTGTGGATAGGAAAGAATGATGAGTCCTGCTGGCTCCTCTGCGTGGCTGTGGCCAGGCTGCTGAACTTTAATTGCAGCCGGCACTGTGGCCACTCTAACTAGCGGTGGCTGCAAGGAATGTGGAGGACGTCCCTGACACCGCACAGAGGAGCCGGCAGGGGACGTCATACTTTCCACACAGCCCACAAAACCCGCCGTCTGACCTGAGCCTGCTGGAGTGCAGCCAGGTGAGGGAATATATAAAATATATAAAGCAGGGGTAGGGGGGGGGGATTATGAGCATGGGAGTGGGGAAAGATGAGCAGGGGGAGGATGATGAACAGGGGGAATCACAGGGGATCGGAGGGGGTGGGGGTAAATGGGGCTCAGGGGCTGATAAAAGGGGAGGAATGATGTGGCACAGGGAGGGGATGTTGGGACCAAACTGAGGAGCCGGGGGAATCAAAGTTGGGGGAAATGATGAGGCATTTAGTTCAGAGCTTCCAAGTCCTTTATTTTACATTTATTTTATTTTTTCCCCAAAATTTTCCTGTGAAAATGAGGGTGCGTGTTATATGCCGATAAATACGGCAAATGTAACTCCATGGTCATTTACTGCTTTCCATAATCTTTAATACTAAAGCTTCAACCGTCCAAGCTCACAAGTTATGTTGCACACTGCACAGGTAGCAAGTGCAGTGATGTTTGCGTAGCTGCTTCCACTCACTGGACCAGATTTCCCAATCTGCCTGAGGACACAGACCATCTGGATTTCCCACAGAAACCAATAGCGGCTCTGCTTTTATATGTTCAAGAGCTCCAGTAAAATAAAAACTGAGCTGTAGTTGTTTGTCTGGTTTTGCCTTTTAGCAACCAGTTTCTGTTCACATTGCATTGGACCTATACGTCCGATATATTCATATGGCTCAAATTATACCTCTGCCATATGGCTGTGTTTGGGGGGGGGGGGGGATGAAGGGCTCTTATTGCTTCCAAAAGATAATAGGGACCTATTGTTCACATGACTAGTAGAATATTTCTTCAGTGTAACAAGTTTTTTTTTTTGTTCATTCATGTTTTCATGGCACTGGGGCAAAGATAAACCGTCCCAGACATATCATTTTATAGGAAACCAAGATTATACTGATTTTAATTATTTCTATAGTTTTTGATTCCAGAACATAAATCTTGACTAAATATCATTCAGCCTGTCTTGTGTGTTTAGGAACTACTCCCTAAATTAGATCACTTCAGAGTACATACGTCATCAAAATGCTGGTCTAAGAACTACAGACACTAGATTGTCAGCACGACTCTCCAAATATTCTGCAAATTGGACTACCTTTACCCTATGTCATTGGTGGGAGTTTCAAACAATAAACTCTACCCAGTTTATAGTGGGTCAGGAGCCACTATATCAATAAACTCCAGGACCAGCACCCTGCCAGTCAGCTATGGTGCCCACAATACATAGTGAACAAAGACAGAAGCAGACAAAGCTGTACATTGTGCAACGTAGCTACTATTGAAGTGAATGAAAGCTGAGCTGCTGTAACCCAGCATGGCCACTACACAACATATGAAGCCATCTGCTTCCGTCTCTGTTCACTGTGTATTGTTTTAATGAACAATGACTAACAACTCATCCATAGGAGTGTGCAGTGTTAAACCAGCACTGGACCTGAGGATAGTCCATCAATTAAAATGTTTCAGAAAACCACTTAAATTTGACCAAATCCCCCATTTATCTAATGCCTATGACCAGCTAAAGCAAACTGTACACTGATAATATGCCAAATAAATCATTGAAAGCTCTCTAGATAATACTATATAATTAGACTTATTTACATGCGATTCCAGTTTACCTCTATGGTTACTGTTATGGTATGTTCACACGGCAGTTTTTTTGTGTAATGTCCGCACGGAATATTCCACACAGCATTTTGCCACAGCAGAGTCCCATTGATTGACACACACAGATCCTGCAGAATTTTGGTAGTTTATGTCATAATAGAAACAAAGCAGATATGATTAATTCTGCTTGTGACAGAAAAGATCATGCACCTATTGCACACTGTGTTGATAAAATACACTTAGAACACTTAGAAGTCCAACAAGTCTTTTTTTTTTTTCCTCAGAAATGAATTTTTTATGATGATCCATTTTCTGTACAGATTGCACAACACCATAAACAAGGATGTGATGCTTGATGTCTGCACCAAGCTTCACTTTTGTTTTTCCAGCTGTTGCACAGGAAACAGTGTCTTATGTTTGCAATATAATCATATTTCTAAATAAATGTTTATATTATTAGGGATGTCCCGATACCGATCCTGTACTTGTGCAAATGTCCCTCAAACCTGCCGGCGGGACCCACTGAGGATTAGCCCCTTGAGGATGCAGGACGTAAATTTACGCCCAGTGTCCGCTCCCGAACTATGAAATGCACTCGCCAGCTGAGCGTCATAGCCGGGACCTGTGGACAATGATGTAGATCACTGATCTGGGTGATGTGCGGCATTAACCTTTTTAGATGCCGAGATCAAAATTGATTGCGGCGTCTAAAAGTCCTAAAATTAACTGCCGATTAGCTCGGGGATGCTGATTGGCAGGGCCAGATTAAGATTGCCTGGAAGATGGAGCACTTCATTATGATGGGCCCCAGCCTCCCCCCCCCCCCCCCCGATCATCCCCCTTCCCTTCCACTGAGACCTGTTGCGGGCCTGTCAAGTAAGGAACAGACTGAGACCAAAAAAATAGGCCTGGGTATATTAGACTATGTTTCCTTTTTTTTGTTTTTGGGTGGGTGTCACAGGAGTCAGGCCCCTGTTAAAATAAAATGGGCTGCATGATCTAAAAATCACTTCAGTTCAAGTCACTTTCCAGCTGTTGCAAAGCTACAACACCCATTATGTCTGGAGAGCTTCAGGCATTATAGGAGTTGTAGTTTTGTAACAACTGGAGCCTCAAATTGTGGTACAGTGTCATCCATTATTACTGCAAAACTTAGAAGTGAGGAGAGATCTAATGGGACGGTCAGGAGAATACACAAACATAAAATGACTCACAGGAGACGTCTTCTCTGTTGTCTTTTCTTTTCTTCTTCATCTGGTCCATCTAGTACCCCTTTAAGTCGCACCCCCCCCCCCTTCAACACTCCTGGTCCTTCTCCACTATTCCACTTTTCTGCACCCCCTACTCCCCCTCAGTCCCCTTCACAATCCTCTGCCCCCTTTACCAAACCCACACTTACCTTACCTCACCCCCCCCCCCCCACAACCTCACTTCAGCACCCCATGCCCTCCTGGTCCTTCTCCACTACACTTTTCTTCACCAACCCCACCCCCAGTTCCCCCACAGTAGGTTGCAGTTCCCCCGCATTAGGTTGTAGTCCCCCCACATTACGTTGGCAGTGTCCCCCACAGACTTACAGCATCCAGTCATATACAGTGTATGGCTGGAGAACTTTATGTCTGTGTACTGCCCAACTTCAGTGCTCCGACCACCGCTCCTCTGGTCCAGGGTCATGATTTACTGCTATGGCCTATGCTATGGCCCGGGACCGGAGGAGCGGTGGTCGGAGCACTGAAGATGACGTGTAGGTAACTTACCATGCGTGCATCCTCGTTGCTCCGCTCCTATGGGCGCACGCACGGGACGTCAGAGATGTCCCTGCGTGCGCTACCTCCCGGCGGCCCCTGCGTTTTTAAAGTTATTGCAGAGCCACAGAAAGGTAACCGGGACATCCTTGTGTCCCAAAAAGATCTTTCAGGACACAGGGATGTCCTGCTGAATGGGAGGGGGGGGGAGGGGGAATTACAGTATTTATCTGCGTATTACACACACTGGCATATAACACATACACTCATTTTCACAGGAAAATTTGAAGGGAAAAAAATTAATGTAAAATAAATGACTATAGCTCTGAACTATATGCCTCATCATCCCCCCAACTTTCATTCCCCTTGATCCAGTTTGTTCGCCCCCCCTCCTTCCTCCCCCTTTTATCAGCCCCTGTGCCATATTTAACCCCCTCCCCCCGCCTCCTTTCCCGTGTTTTCCCCTGCTCATCATTCTCCCCCCCCCCCTGCTCATCATTCTCCCCCCCTGCTCATCATTCTCCCCCCCCCTGCTCATCATTCTCCCCCCCTGCTCATCATTCTCCCCCTGCTCATCATTCTCCCCCTGCTCATCATTCTCCCACCTGCTCATCATTCTCCCCCCTGCTCATCATTCTCCCCCCTGCTCATCATTCTATCCCCCTTCTCATCATTCTCCCCCCTGCTCATCATTTCCCCCCCCCCTTCTCATCATTCCCCCCCTTCTCATCACTCTCCCCCCCCCCCTTCTCATCATTCTCCCCCCCTCTCCTTTCTCCCCCCCCTCATCATTCTCCCACCCTTCTCATCATTCTCTCCCCCCCCCCCCCCCCCCGCTAATCATTACCCCCCTCTGCCTCATCATCCTCCCCCACTTATAATCCTCCCCTGCTCCTTGCTCCCCCTCCTCCTCCTTTTTCTATTTTTCATATTTCCTTACCTGGCCACGCTCGGCAGGCTCAGATGATGCGTCGGGTCTTGTGGGCTGTGACGAGTGACGTATCCTGCGGCTCCTCTGCATGGCATCAGGGACGTCACTCATCATCCCCTGCAGCACTGGGGTGTAATGAAGAAAACTGTGCCCTGTAGCGGCCGAGGCTGCAGGAAATGATGAGTGACGTCCCTGACGCTGTGCAGAGGAGCTGCAGGAGACGTCACTCGTCACAGCCCACATGACCCGACGTATAACCTGAGCCTGCCGAGCGCGGCCAGGTAAGGAAATATGAAATATAGAAAGAGCAGGAGGAGTCCGGGCCCACAGGAGCCGCCGCTGGTCACTGTTTTAAAGCGACCGCGGCCGGGCTATCGGGGGGCCCCGATCCGCTACTGAGCAGCCCCCAGGGATGTCCCGAATATGACGGGGCCCCCTGCGGGCACGGGGCCCAGAGCAGGTGCCCCATGAGCGCCAATGATGATCCGACCCTGCTGAATGGGATCACCATGTTGTAATTGCAGTGTCCCGATCAGCTGAGATGACAGCCGGAGGTCCCTTACTGTGCTTTGTGCCGTATGATTGTCGCTCCTATTCTAAAGCCAGCCATGCTGTCAGCTTTATCTGTTAAGAGCTGCAGATCCTGTTGAATAGCTGCACTGTGAATATAAGAAAAATATTTCCATTCACTGACAAATTAATAAGAATTAAACACAGCATATATTATAAAACTGTATAAAGTGACATTATGCACTGAAATCAATATCTCTCTAAATCTGGAAAATTCTTTTAAAGGAGTTCTGTAGTGAAATATAACTTATCTCCTATCCAAAGGACCAGCGGTCGGACCCCCGCGATCTCCTGAACAGGGCCCCGGCAGTCTGCTGGAAGGGGGCGTGCTGGCCCCCACACAAAACAGCGGCAGACACTCCCCCACCATGTATCCCATAGGGGGGAGCAGCAGCTCCCTGCGGGGGTCAAAATGGCCACTTCCAGCAGAATGCTGGGGCTCCTTCAGGAGATTCCGGTGGATCCCTCGCAGTCTAGAATTTATCCCCGATCCTTTGGATAAGGGAATGTTATTTCTCACTGCACTACTACTTTAAATACATTTGCTCTGTTTTTAACATATCACTGCTTATATTAACATTGGTTGTTACTACTTTTTTTTTTTTAATAATCTAGTACAGATTTTTTTTCTCTTTTTAGCGTATTTTTTTTATTTTTTCTGTAAAATTTATTTCTGACTAATTTCTGACGAGTTTTTCCAAATATTCCTTTCAGATCTGAAAAGAGAGTTGCTAATCTCACCTATACTATCACATTAGAGGATTACGGACTGGTGAAAGCACGAGAGGTGGTTGTGTCAGACTCCTCTCAGGTATACTGTAAATCCTTGTTTATTTTATGACCTTTAAGTTACATTACCTATAAGCAAAATATAGTGAGAACAGGGCCAAGCTGCAAATAAGGCTGTTAGCAGAGTTGTCAAAGTAACAGATGTACAATAAATATTGTTATATGCTGAGCAGTGGAGTTGCTGAGACAATTGTCCGACACATATAGGTAACGCGCATGTGTCTTGTTTCAGGTAATGGCACACAATACCTGTCCCGTGGTTGATTTGGCAACTGAACCACTTAGTGTACCCAATATCAGATTGGTTGAAAGGGAGAGTTACTGCACAACCCTTTTTAACATTCCCTTTTCATCCCAAAGCTCAGGTCTGTACTTACCATTAGGCACCTGTTGGCCTGTGTCTAGGGCAGCAGGATAGCGAGGGGCAGCACTTCAGTGAGTAAATAAAAAAAAACAAGATTGATGTAGCTACTGTGGCTAATGTGAATTTGTGATTTAATTTAACCACTTTTTGTGTATAGGGGTATGATTCACAGTGAATTTGCATGGATTGCATACTTGTTAAACTGTGCGTTTGTGACAACTGCATGAAAAATTCAGCCCCTTATGGAATCATTATAATGGGGGGTATTCAGTCTGAGGCCTTAGGACAGCATGCGCTGTAAAAAAGGCCATGCTAAAGCTTTGCAATGAATAGAATCGGGATTGGAATGGGATGAATATTTGTAAGCAGAACCTTGTGCCTCTATGTAATCAGTGTCTCTTGTAGTTTAAGGGAAAAATAGTTGGTGAAAATTCAAATTAGAGTGGTATCTGTTCAGAAATAACATAACAAAGAAATGTTTTAATTTACATGTACAGAAACTTCAGCTACATTTGCTGCCCCTATATCTATATTTTTTCTGTATAGTCTGTATGTTATTTCTTGGTGACATTTTTCTTGTTGTACTGATTATATATGCCTGTCCTATGCTGGTGCCCAAATAAATAGCACTGTAATATTTATCAATCTCTAGAGTTCGGCACTTCCGAATCCTCCTCAGCCGCCACCTTCTCCAAAACTTAATTCAGAGCCACGTGAAACCATTGAGTACAAAGCTGCCCTTGAACTGGAAATGTGGAAAGAAACACAGGAGGAAATTTTTGCAAGTCAGGTATACTGTCTTGATATCTGTCAAGAGCATTTGGGTATCTCCGGCTCTCCCATAGAGATGTATGGTGGGGATGTGTCGGCTACAGCTTATGAGAACAGGGCGCATACGGGAGATCTGACACTCAACAAACTTATCACAAGGATAGGGGCTGATACTGGACTACCACTTTAATTAAAGAGGCACTCCGGGAATTATTGTGCAGCATAGGCTATTTTTATAGACTAATGTAGTGGTTCTTTTGTTTGCCTTGTGCTCCTCTATATTAGCTGGTGTGGAATGCATGAATTTTGAGCCAATGAATTTTGCAGTTTTGCAGAAATGATTTCCTCATGTTGCCTACATTTCACATGAGTAAGTGAGTGGGGAAGTGGCTTGGGAGCTGGAAGGAGGGATCTGATAGGTAATGATGTAATCCTGTAGTTGACAGAAAGTCATCTGACCCAGGACCGTCCACTTCCTCTGACACATTAAGCTCTGATATTTATTTATTTTTCACACAACCAAATATAGTAATGAAACTCAGCATAGCTAGAGAGGGCTGCTGCACCAGCAGTATACAGGTAGTGCTGAGTGCGGAGGGGTGGGGTTATGTGAGCTGGTAGGAGGGATCTTGATAGGTGATGATATCATCCCATATTTTGCAGGAAGTCAGCTGACCCAGGCCCGCCTACTTCCTCTGACACATTAAGCACAAATATTTTTTTTCACATGACGAAGTTATAGAAATGAAATGTAGAAAATGATGGTGACTGTGCATAATATGGGAAAATAAAAAAATACTCGATGTGCTTCTATAATACAAAGATTCTGACATGTATTACCATCCATAATTGTCTACATATAATTATTCAAGCATATAGTAAATTATAAGAAATGATGTTAGTGCCCCATGTGGAGATGCCCTACCCAGCCCTAAAGTCCTTTTTAGTCCCAAACAATTGGAGTATTAAGGATGTTTAATTTTTTGCGCTCTGGACACCCAGGTCGTACAACCGGAAATGGCTGCAGGAGCGAGGTGTCAGAAGACACCAGTGGACTCCCTGTAGGGGTTTGGTATCTCACTCTTGCTGAACGCCGTGCGTTAACATGTACAGATATGGAAGGTTATTTTACATATGGTTGCTTAGCTGATTCCAAGCATTTCTTTTGTAAGTAAAGGATGGGATTGGTTGCTTTGGCTGCAGTTATATTGCTTGTGCACTAGACATGACCTCTATTATGTTTAGTACATAAATTATTTCCAGCCACATCCCTTTTTCAGCAATATATCCAATGTTCTCATACACTGGGTCTGTACATAATGATTGTATGCCAGCATACTTTTATCATGATTTCTAGTAATAATATAGAAATAGTTGGCAGATGACTTGCACTGTTCGTGATATTATTTTTATTAATGTAAACTTGCATTTTTATTAAATAACATTAGAACATTCTGCACTTTTTGATCTGGCATGGCTGCGTTTTTTTTATTTATTTATTTTTTATTTTTTTAAGCCTGTTTACAGGCCATCTGAGGTACGTTATATGTTGAGAACAGACACTCATGTTCTACATTTTTAACCACCTAAAGACTGCCCTTGTCTGGGCCTTCTGAAGGCGTTTTTTAACATAATGAAGAAAAAATACAGCCTGTTTTGGGTAACGATATCACCAAATACATTCTACTTATTCTACTGCCTGTTTACTTATGCTCTCCCTGATTTACTGATGATGATCTAAACACACACTGAGGCCATTGGTTGTCTGTTTATTTTTCTTTTTCTTGTTTTTGTCCTTGTAGTCCAAGAGCCATATATTTATTTTCATTAGTTTAGCTAAATACGGGCTTGTTTTTTTGCAGGACAAGTTGTCTCATTTTGGGGTACATGTTTTGGGGTATTGTGGAAAACATAAGCATGTCAGATATATCTTAAAATTATTATTATTTTTTTTCCATTGTTTATTAAAGGAGATATTCAGTGGTGAAAAACTTATCCCCTATTCTATGGATAGGGGATAATTTTCAGATCGCGGGGGGTCTGACCACTGGGGCCCCCTGCATTCTTTCTGTACGGGGCCCCGACGGCCCACGAGAAGGGGGCGTGTTGACCACCGCACGAAACGGCAGCTGACACGCCCCCCTCAATACAAGTCTATGGCAAAGCCGGAGCGCTGCCTTCGGCAATCTCCGGCTCTGCCATAGTGTTGTATTGAGGGGGCGTGTCGGCCGCTGCTTCATGCGGTGGTCAACATGCGCTATCTGGCCAGCGAGCCGGGGCCCCGTACAGAGAGATCGCGGGGGGGCCACAGCGGTCAGACCCCCTGCAATCTGAAACTTATCCTTAGGATAGGAGATAAGTTTTTCACCACTGGACTTCTCCTTTAAAGGAAAACGGTTAGCTTGTTCACCCACATTAAACCCAATACACTGGGTGGGTGAACAGGAGTTTGATGAGGGGTCAATGACTAAAATACATACCTTAGGTCTGGGGATATGTCACACCGAAGATCTGCTGCCATATTCCAGCGACTCCACGTCACAGTAAATACCGTATTTATCGGCGTATAACACACATTTTTTAGGCTAAAATTTTTAGCCTAAAGTCTATCTGCGTGTTATACGCTGATAAGCCGCTGCAGTTCAATGATTTAAAGTGGGCGCTTTAAATCAATGAACTGCAGTGGCTTTTGAAGGTACAGAGACCTGCCATCGCTGCCCCTTCTCTTCCCCCTGCTATCGGTGCCGCTGCCCCTTCTCTTCCCCCTGGCTATTGGTGCCGCTGCCCCATTGCCGGCGCCGATAGCCAGGGGGAAAGAAGCGGCGCCTGCAATGGGGCAGCGGCGCCGACAGACAGGGGGAGAGAAGGGGCAGCGGCACCCATTGCCGGCGCCGCTGCCCGTTGCCTCCCCCATCCACGGTTGTATAATTACCTGTTGCCGGGGTCGAGTCCGCGCTGCTTCAGGCCTCCGGTGTGCGTCATTGCCATGCGCTGCACGGCGCAATGACGAGTGACGTCACTCTTCATAGCGTCACGCAGCGCATAGCAACGATGCAGGGGGCGCACACCGGAGGCCTGAAGCAGCGCGGACCCGACCCCGGGAACAGGTAATTATACAACCGGTGATGGGGGCGGCAGCGGCGCCGGCAATGGGTGCCGCTGCCCCTTCTCTCCCCCTGTCTGTCGGCGCCGCTTCTCTCCCCCTGTCTGTCGGCGCCGCTTCTCTCCCCCTGTCTGTCGGCGCCGCTTCTCTCCCCCTGTCTGTCGGCGCCGCTTCTCTCCCCCTGTCTGTCGGCGCCGCTTCTCTCCCCCTGTCTGTCGGCGCCGCTTCTCTCCCCCTGTCTGTCGGCGCCGCTTCTCTCCCCCTGGTTGTCGGCGCCGCTTCTCTCCCCCTGGTTGTCGGCGCCGGCAATGGGGCAGCGGCACCGATAGCAGGGAGAGAGAAGCGGCGGCAGCAGGGCTCTAGACCCCAGGAAAGGCAGGGGGAGAGAAGCGGGCAGCGACGGCCTCTCTCCCCCTGCCTTTCCTGGGGGCTTCTTTGGGGTCAGAAACAGTGTATCAGGTTATACACATGCACACACACGCACCCTCATTTTACCAAGGATATTTGGGTAAAAAACTTTTTTTACCCAAATATCCTTGGTAAAATGATGGTGCGTTTTATAGGCCGGTGCGTGGTATACCCCGATAAATACGGTATGTACCGCTGGCTCAATTTACATATTTGCTGTGACGTGGAGTCGATGAATATGCAAATTGAGCCAGCGGGACATCTCCTCACCTAAGGTACGAATTTTAGTCAGTGACCCCTCATCGGACTCCTGTTCACTCGCATTATAACCCAGTGTGTTGGGTTTAGTGTGGGTAAACAGGCTGACAGTTTTCCTTTAAATCATATTCAACATAAAAAATGTATTTAAAAAATGAAAAAGTTTTTTTTAAAGAGACTTTTACTTAACCATTCCTACTGTGGCCAGCTCCTCAGGTAGACCTTAGATGTGCCCTAACCTGCATTATTTCTGGGAAAGCTTTTCAAGGCATTTGTTAGGCCCCAGACTGTATATGTAAAACCATCAGACTTTGCAACCCTAATGCTGGAGCTAGCAGGTAATCTGTCAGTACGGAGATAAGCATTGAAGGAGTCAATCGTGGTGATCCAGTAAAATAGTAGCGTATTACTAGGCAAATGCCAAGAGCTTTGGAATAGGAGCAGAAAGAGGGTACTTAAAGTGGCACAGTCTGTTGGGATGTGAAATGTCAGTGTGCAGTGACACGATGCCGTTCACACGAGATTTGCATTTGTATTTTGATGTATAGTTAAAGAAGAAAGAACTGGCCCACATGCAAGTCCTGGTAGAGGAATGGAAAAGAAGAGATGCAGAAAGGGAAGCATTAGTAAAGAAAAAGGTAACCTACACTGTTCTATACATGCTTCTAGCTTGGCTCGACTTAATTTTTTATTATTTTTTTTAATCAGTGACCACAATGTTTAACCCCTTAACGACCAAGGACCAAAATGTATGTCCTGGTGCTGAGGTTTCTTCACACACCAGGACGTACATTTACGTCTTGTGCAACGACCGCGAGCAACAGGGCGGTGCTCGCATCATACACGGCAGACGGGGACCCGCCTATAATGGCACTGACACAGGGATCAGATCAGCCAAGATGGCGGACGGAGGTTCCCTCACCTGCTTCCGCCGCCTTCCCAGGGTCTTCTGCACTGCCTTCCAGCAGACCAGAGCAGAAGATCTCCAATAATACTGATCAGTGCTATGCATATGAATAGCACTGAGCAGTATTGGCAATCTAATGATTGCAACGAATAGTCCTCTATGGGGACATAAGTAAAAAAAATCACCTTTTTTCCCCATCTTACCCCCAATAGAAAGCATCAGAAATAATTATTAAACATATTTGGTATCACCACATGCGTAAATGTCTGATCTATTAAAATATCATATTACGTAATTTTTTTTTTTTTTAAAGTACAAAATTGCTGCTTTTTAGTCACATCACATTTCCAATTTTTTTTTTTATAAAAAGCGATAGTCACTTATAGACAACAGTGGTACTAAAAAATACTACATGTCATGGCGCAAAAAATGAGCCCTAATACCACCCCATATACCAAAAAATGTAAAAAGTTATAGGTGGTCAAAATAGGGGGCGATTTTAAACATCAATATTTTTTTAAACATTTGAAGTGAATATTTTTGTAAAGGAAAGAACACATCCGATATATTTTAGCCGTAAATAATTGAGTATCCAAATTGAGTCACTGACTGACTGTATTGTCTTTTTAGTATGATGATGTAAATCAAGAATTTAAAGTGGATTTGTGCCTACATGTAGAATTTTTACTGCTAAGCAAAAGCTGGAAAAAAAGCTTTAACAACAAGTTGTAGTTTTGCAACAGCTGGAGGCACAGTGGTTGGGAAACACCTACATAGAGATAGCAGATAGAGCTGGGAGGGGTCTAAGAGCTAGTAGAAGGGGATCGGGGAGATGTTGTCATCCTGTAGTCAGAGTTTGACATCCTGTTGTAACCATTAGGCAATGTAAGATTTGGAGAATCAGGCTGGTCATCACTTATTTACGAATTAGAGTAATAAAACACATAGATGTAGCTGCGGTGGAATAAAACAAATGGCGCTGTAGGATTATTCATGGTGAGTGTGCATGATAATAAGCAGCATGATATAGTCACATTCACCTATTAAATAATACAATCACAGTTGATCACAGAAATTCCAGGAAGGAAGACATTTCATGAATTGCCTGGTATACCAGTACCATGCTGGCATTTACAAAGCTCTTTAGAACTCCCCTTATAATAAATGTTTGTAATGACAAGTGCAGGTACCGTCTGCTTAGGAGGTTTGTTCCAGTCCTTTTTTCCCATATAGTCTATGTTATGACAATGTATGTACTTGGAGGAATATCTAAAGTACTCTCTACTGAGTCTTCTGCTTTTGGTCTTGTGTTGGATCACTGTGTATGTAGATCAGTGTTTCCCAACCAGTGTGCCTCCAGCTGTTGTAAAACTACAACTCCCAGAAGGCTGTCCGGTCATGCTGGGAGTGGTAGTTTTACAACAGCTGCCGTCACCCTGGTTGGGAAACACTGGTGTAGATAAATGATTATAGTTGTATCAAACTGAAATGTTTATTATTACAGTTATAACTATTTATTTTTATTTTTACTGCTGAATTTATAGGTGGCTGAATACATGGTTCTAGAAGAACAAATGCAGAAATCCTTGGCAGATATAGCGAAGAAGGAGCGTCAAATAGAAAGTGATGAAATTGAGGTATGATCAGCTCCTTTTTTCATAGTTAAAGGGGTATTCCAGGAAAAAACTTTTTTTTTCATATATATATATATATAAAATCTATCTCAACTGGCTCCAGAAAGTTAAACAGATTTGTAAATTATATAGAAAAATTGGGTCTCAGAGTCATGAATATTAGATACAAATAAATGTATTGATAATAAGATATTCGTAATGTTTGTGTCTTTTGAGCCCCTCTAATATTTCTTCATTTTACAGATTTGTAAATTACTTCTATTAATTTTTTTTTTTTAATCCTTCCAATAATTATCAGCTGCTGAAGTTGAGTTGTTATTTTCTGTCTGGCAACAGTGCTC
Organism: Hyla sarda; assembly: GCF_029499605.1. NCBI lineage: Eukaryota > Metazoa > Chordata > Amphibia > Anura > Hylidae > Hyla > Hyla sarda. Next base: position 485,211,485 of record NC_079189.1, read on the forward strand.
TCTGCTGACATCTCTGCTTGTCTCGGGAACTGCAGAGAGTAGAAGAGGTTTGCTATGGAGATTTGCTTCTACTCTGGACAGTTCCCCAGGCATCAGAGAGCACTTGGACAGAAAAGAACAACTCAACTTCAGCAGCTCATAAGTACTGAAAGAATGAAGATTTTTTTTAATAGCAGTAATTTACAAATTTGTTTAACTTTCTGGAGCCAGTTGAGATATATATCTGTGTGTTTTTTTTTTTTTTTTCCTGGATAAACCCTTTAAATTTTATTTTGTCATATCAGTAAGGGAATAAACAATCTGTCACTAAGCAGAGTCTCTTATCTTCTCATTAAAAAAAATCTCAGTATGATCATTAAGTCAAAGCAAAACATTGAAGACCATTTCTAAAAGGAAGAGCACTAAATATTGGGAACTGTTAAGTTAGCACAGAATTAAAAATGAAGAACAAATAGAAGGAAAATAACTTTACTAGAGACTTCTAATGTCATTTTCTTCAGTCCCAAATACAGCAAAATAAACCTGTAAATTGTGTCTTGATGTTGACAGTGAGAAGTTGTTAATGTTTGGTCTCCATTCTCATATATTGTAAAATATGACCATGCTTCCATAGTTTCACCTATGAAATGTAAGGCTTTCCTCCTAGGCGAGGATGGAGTCGAGGAGTCATAAATCTTCAGGGTCATGGAGAATATCCTGCTTTGTGTTCTTGGCACAATCCTATTGGTAAAATCCGACATTTGCTGTGATACAGACATAAAGCAGAAAGTAACTCTGGTGCCTTAAACATTTCCTTATCTAAGACACATTAATTTATTCTGGACATGTTGACATACTGGAACTGTACTAGGAAAGTTTTATTAAGTTTGCCTTCTGTTACACTGTAAGGAAGTACATATATGTAGTCCTTTGTATATTAACTGTATCCCATTGCCTGTTTCCTACCTTTTTTTTGTTTTTTTTTGCCAGCCAGTTGGTTGATGTATGTGTTTGTGTATGTGTTTGTGTGTTTATATATATATATATTATCTTATATTATATATATATTATATTATCGGCCGATATTCACGATTTTGGACGTTATCGGCTATTACCTTGACGATAATCCGATAATGCCCCGCCCCCCCGCAACGCCCCCACCCCAGCGTACTCCGCAACACCCCGGCCAGAGACCGCCGCTGCCCCATTACCTCCCCCATCCTCTGTTTTATAATTACCAGGGTCCACGCTACTTCAGGCTCCTGCGGTGTCCTGTTACGCTGTGCGCTGCGCAATGACGAGTGACGTCCTCAACACAACGTCACCGTCAGTGACAGCACAGGATGCCGCCGGAGCCAGAAGTAGCGTGGACCACGGGCCCTGGGAACAGGTAATTATAAAATCGGGAATGGGGGAGGCAATGGGGAAGCGGCGGTGGTTGGACTAAGGACCGGCAGGAGGAGAGAAGCGGGCGGCGGCGGTCTCTGGGCAGAGAATAGGTAGGGGGGTGGCGGCAGCGGTCTCTGACACAGCAAAAGCTGCTACAGATCATTGATTTAAAGCTCCCGCGTTAAATCAATGATCTGCAGCGGCGGTGGGGGGAATAAATAGCCGATAACTTATACCGGAATATTTGTATAAGTTATCAACTATCAGCCTTAACCTCCACAGATTATCAGTATCGGCCCCAAAAAAATCTATATCGGTCGATCCCTAACATATATATATATGTGTGTGTGTGTATATATATAGATAGATAGCTATGGATATATATATATATATATATATATATATATAAAATAATATAATGTTCTCTGGCTCTGTATTATTCTTGTATTGTGTTGACCTAACATAATAAAAGGATTTTTTTGTTTAAGTCACTTCTTAAATTATTTAAAAAGAAAAATTTGTAGTGATGGTGTAATGCTCAACTGTATCCATTCCAAATACATTCATTTTCTGGAACAATTAACAATTTCTGACATCTCACCAATAAAGGGGTTGTGCCAACTCTGTTTACCTTTTGTTGCTACTATACATGTCCTCCAAGGGTTCTTCACTTGAGCATGCACAGTTTATCCTTCCTCTATTTCCATTCTACTGCTTGCTCTCTTTTTGTGCAGTTTTCCTGACAGGGTGAGCATACGCAAAAAAAAACCTCTGTGTCTCACCTTTGCCTCTCTCACGACATGCAGCTTGGCAATGTGTCAACCCCTCTTAAGGAATCCTTTTACTTTTTTTGCTATATGGTTAATTTCTCTGTGCACTGAAATGTTGTCACTTTATAGTTTTGATAGACTTTTAAATATACAAAAACGATAGAGTAAGCGAATTCTCAGCGCTCAGTTAAATGAATGTTATTCTTGTCTTTGTAAAAAAAAGGAAAAAAGTTCTGCTTTTGTAAAATCATTACTTAAATGCAAAAAAAGCCAAATTGAATGTAATTTTGTCATCGCTCTTCTAAGAGGAATCCACATTGACAGCGAGCACTTTATTTACGGAGTGCTGTGGAAGGTGTTTTGTGGAATACATAGTGGAGGTGGAGAGCCCTTTTCATGTTGCAGTTAATTGGAAGCCTATGACTGAGAAAGTAAGCCCTATAGTCATATTTCCATGTTCTGCTTTTCTTACAAGCTTTTGCCGTATTTACTTTTCAGTTAAAAAAGGCTAAGGCTGAACTTCAGTTGCAGTGTGAACGGAGCATTCAGGAGCGTCAGGACTCAATAAGAAGAGTGAGAGAAGATTGTGTTCATCAGATAGAGCTGGAGAGGATAAAGGTTAAGCAACTGGAGGAGGACAAACTCCGGCTTCAGCAGCAGGTAACTGAAGTACATTTACATTGTGGATACGTAACTGCAGTATTTGTATGCAAATGTATGGAATATGTAGATGATAGCGATCCTAGGTTATCTAAAATACAGTTGAATCTCCCAATAGCGAACACTCACAGGGAATAAAGTGTCCGCTATTGAGAGATGTCCCCTATTGGGAATATAAGGTTTAAATGCTTTCTAAATGAAGGAATACTGTACTTTACTCACTCCAGAGTGTAATCAGATAAAAAGCAATATTACAGTAGAATCTCCCAATCACCCCTTAACACCCCCCCCCCCGTACCGTTTTATTCTCCCTCTTGATCCTTCCAGTGCCACTTCCTTCCTCCCCCTTGAACCCCCTGTGCCACTTACCAAATCATCCCCCCTTACCTCCTGTGCCACATCATTTTCTCTTAATCCCCTCCCTGTACCATTTAATTCCTCCTTTATTACACTCTGTACAAATTCATCGCCCCCTCTTTACCACCCCTGTACAATTTCATTCCCACTTTATCCCCCTGTGCCACTTTATTCCCCCTGTGGAAAATCATCCCCCCTCTTCCTTTTTCGGGCCACATCACTTTTCCCCTTTCCTCCTCCCCTGTTGTTCTTCTTACCTGGCCAGCAGGCTCAGGTGCAGGGGCTTTTAACGTTCTCCTGATGTCCTCTGTGCTGCACTTGCTGTGAAGCTGTGAGTAGCGACGGCTGCCAACAGCAATGAGTGATGCTCCTGACATCACTCCTTAGTGCCAGCAGCCGACGCGGCTGCTCTCAATAAGTACAGTGGTATTGCCTGTACCCTCCTGATGGTGGCCCTGTGTACAAGATAGGGCCAGCACATAAGCCGGGTTGTCCTCTGAGTGTGTTTTGTTCCCTATTGGGTGTGTTTTGTTCCCTATTGGGTGTGTCCGCATCCTCTATTGGGAATGTCCCCTATTCGAAGGGTGCAAATACGTTAAGTCCTATGGGACTCTGATGGGGAATAAAAAACTGTTCGCTATTGGGAGGTGTCCCCTATTGGATGTGTCCGCTAAGGGAGATTTTACTGTATACGGTCAAAAGTATAAAGACTCCATTTGTAAATTACTATTTCAGCGACAGCCATTGCAAAAATGTGCTTAAGATAAAGTCTGGTAAGAAATGGAGAATAGATGATGTCACTTCTACAGGCAGGTCCGTTTTTTAAATGATTGCCCTCCACAATCACAACAATATCAATATTATATGTCAAAATAGAAATTCTTTATTATTACAAAAATCAACTCGTCACATAGCAACAATTTAAATCATGCAAAACCAAGCAGGTATAAATCTTAAACCTTCAACAAGTATGCTTAAGAAAACAAGTGTACCCAAATAAAGAACCAGGATCCTCACCATAGACCCCATCCAGCATTATGCCACCCAGCTTCTCCTGCATGTCAAAGGTTTGAATTAGTTGGGAGTATGGATGCTGAGACCGCCACCAATCGCTAGAACTTACAGGATGAAGCGCTCATCTAAGCCCTTCTCTGTCACTCTTTTGTCTCTGCAGGTGGCAAGCTCTATAGACTTTCAATAGGAGAATAGGGACTGGAAAGAAGGACTCTATTGAGCATTTCTTCAATCTCATTTTAGCATTCAGTGGAAGATCTTAAACCTGTTGTTGTGTTTTGTTTTATTTTTGTTCGTTTGTTTGTTTTTTACAGCAGTGACACGTTAAGATTCTCAGGCATGCCTTTTAACAAATAATGGTTGTGTTGCTCGGGGGTGGGGTATGATAAAAAATAAACAACCTATATTCTTTTCTCCCTGTGCCCTGCAGCTGCTACTCTGACACTCTCTGTGTCCAGTCTTCACTGGTACTTTTATCTTTATGATGTGTGTTGTCTACAGAAAGTACTCATTCAGGCTAGTGATTGACTGAGTTGGGAAGTTACTGCTGAGACAGCATGTCATCAGGAAGAAGAGAATAGCATTGCGTACCATGCACCCGAAGCATCAGCATCTGTGCAGGGTACTGGAGCTCTGTATTACAAAAATGTAACTCCGACTACTGGGAAGATAGATTAAGTAATGAATTGCCACAAAATTTTGAATTTGTCCATTATAATATGATACACTGTATTTGTGAGTATATTTTTACTTGCATATATATTCATTCACATATATATTAATTTACGCTTTCTAATGTATTTATTACAGAACCAAGCTAGGCCTACATTTTTTTTTCATAATATCAAACAAAACCATTGCAATATGTACCTAGCAGGTGGATATGACTTTGTAAACTGCTCCTTTTGAGCTGCCTTTGTCTTTATTTGCCTTAGTCCTCATTAAAGAAATGTGATAGTGAATATCTTTGCCAACGGAAATGTATAATGTGATTTAAAAAAGAAAAAAGTGCATGGCTGGACTGTCATTGGTCACTTGATTTAGTGGAGGGCAGTTTATTTCTTTATCTCTTGTCTGTGTTTTTCTTGGGTCACTAGGAAATAAATAACTTTTCACTTTTGTTTCCTAAGTGCTTGTTTTAACATCTTTTAGTTTTGTGTCTATTCGGCTGTTTTGCAGCAGCTGTAATTTATGGTGGCAGCGCTATTTTGATATCTGTTTAATGTCTATAAACATAGGGTTCATGGGCTGAGTACTGACATGGTCTATGTCCTTAGCTTGCTCCCTTAAGTAGCCAGTTTAATGGGATTTGTATATCAATGTCTATTTCCTTCTAGCTCCAGGAAGCAGAACATAAGTTTAAATTACTGGACAAGGAATTTCAACAGTATAAAGAGCAACAAAGCAGTAAACCAGAAATCCGATTACAGTCAGAGATCAATCTTCTCACACTCGAAAAGGTAACATTGACTTGTCGATTAATGTACTTAGGTTCTTGTACCTTTTTGTTGTTTTCATGATATTCACTTTGACAGGAAACATACTACAGTATCCTAAACATTTTTGGCCATTGTCAGCCCTCATGGTTTAACACGTTATTCTTAAAGCACAGGGGTTCTCTCTAATACTTCATTATTTGTTAAAGAAATTTCCAAGCCAGAAGCTGTTGACCGATGACAGATTTTATTTCTTAATAGTTAAATGGCAAGGTACCATTTAATAAAAAGGCTGTGTTACTTATGTTATAGGCATGTCAAGTTTTGATTGGTGGAGCTCAGGGTGCCGAGACCCCCACCAATTGCTAAATAGACAGAAGTCTTCCGTTGAACACTGAGCCTGTTTGTTTCTTCTCTGATGCCAAGCATAAACGTATGGTCATGACACACTAAACTTTCCCCTCTCTTCCCTCTTTGTAATGACTCATATTCAAGTTTTTGCTTCATCCTTCCACCGTCATAACATTTCTTGAAGGGAATCTGTCATGCTCACAGAACTGCAGATATGGTTAGATACTGGAAAGTGCAGTAAACAATATCACACCGGTGTCCACTCAGCATTTTGGTATTAATACATTTGTAATGACTTGTATAATAAAGTTAACATTTTATTTATACAACATATTAAGCAACATTAAAAAAAAAATTACCCCAATAGCAGAATTAGGTTATGTTTCCAGTTTTCACTCTTAAAATCTTTATTAAAGCTAAGTAGTTATATTTTTTTCGATGCTATAATTTAGATTACAAATATAATTTTTTGTTTTGTTTTACAAAAGTAAATTATAGCCCAAACTATACATATCTAGTAAATTGTAAACGTAATGACTACAAAATACATTTAGAATGTTACGGATACCATACAGTGAGCAACATTAAAAATATAACAGAATAATCAATAAATTACAGTTCTGTTGATGACAAAATAAAAAGATATAGCTTTTGATGAGGAAAAAAAATTGAACTAATTCCCATGTCGTGAGGGCCACAGAAGGTTCGGTCCTTAAGGGGTTAACATTTGAAAGTGTCCCAGACAATGGCCTGGCTCACATACAGAAATGTGTTTCAAGTCACAAGGTTTTACCCTGATAACCTCTGTAAAAATACAGTGATGAAGAGAAGCATTCCCAGTAGAGTCTGGTTCCCAGACTAATTTTCTAGATGGATTCCTCCCTTCGTTTCTTAAAGTCATAATTACTTTGATTGTAATTTAAATGTAATTGAATGCAGTCACAGAATGGCTACTGTATTTTAATGATTTCTGTATTATGTTTATTATGTCTTCCACCTGCTGAAGTCTCTTATTTAGTGAAAATTCAAACACACTCAATCTATTGGTCTTGCTTTGGGCAAGTTATGTAAAGTAAAAAAAATATATAATTTAAGGGTACCCATCTGAGACATATAAAAAAAATCAGTCGGGGAGAGAAGCGTGGTAGCATGCTTTACTTCCTTGGTTTCAGCGATCTTCGTCCAGATTTAGGGTGCAATTACACCACGTTTTGGAGATCTGGCTGCCGGATCCTGCTAAGAAATTTCAAAACCGTCCGCCATTGAATCTCATGCATTTAAATGCGCCGACTGGAGTTAGTCACCCTGGTGGGCTCATTTTTGCCCCCGTATCTGGTTTTGAGGCTGGACTGGTATACCACTGGGATACGGCAGCGGCCAGTTTTGAAATTTCCCAGCAGCCGGATCTCTGAAACATGGTGTGATTGCACCCTCAATGGGGCAGAAGGACAGAGATCACTGTGAGCTGGAGTGTACCATGTACGTCTCCTCACTCGTTCTGCTGATTGTACGGGGTACCCAGACCCCCACTGATTAAAACTTTTGATGTGTTTCTGTGTGTGACATGTCAAAAGTTTCTCTAAGTAACAGGCCTGTTTTTCTTTTTTTTTTTTTTTTAAATCACTTCCTTAAAGTTGACCCTCATAGGCCAAATTATTACTTACTATTTTTCTTTTTAGACTGTAAAATTATGGGACCATTATTATTTTTTTTTTTATAGTTCTTTATTTTGATTGTTAAATACAACAACATACAGTCATGGCCGTAAATGTTGGTACCCCTAAATTTTTTCAAGAAAATGAAGTATTTCTCACAGAAAAGGATTGCAGTAACACGTTTTGCTATACACGTGTTTACTCCCATTGTGTGTATTGGAACTAAACCAAAAAAGGGAGGAAAAAAGCAAATTGGACATAATGTCACACCAAACTCCAAAATTGGGCTGGACAAAATTATTAGCACCCTTAACTTAACTTAGTATTTGGTTGCATGCCCTTTGGAAAAAATAACTTTGCTTCCTATAACCATCAATAAGCTTCTTACACCTCTCAAACGGAACGTTGGACCACTCTTCCTTTGCTAATTGCTCCGCGTCTCTCTTATTGGAACGGTGCCTTTTCCCCAAAAGCAATTTTAAGATTTCTCCACAGGTGTTCAATGGGATTTAGTTCTGGACTCATTGCTGGCCACTTCAGAACTCTCCAGCGCTTTGTTACCATCCATTTCTGGGTGCTTTTTGACGTATGTTTGGGGTCATTGTCCTGCTGGAAGACCCAAGATCTCGGACGCAAACCCTGTTTTCTGACACTGGGCTGTACAGTGCGACCCAAAATCCGTTGGTAATCCTCATATTTCATAATGCCTTGCATATATTCAAGGCACCCAGTGCCAGAGGCAGCAAAACAACCCCAAAACATAATTGAATCTCCACCATATTTCACTGTAGGTACTGTGTGTTCTTTTCTTTGTAAGCCTCATTCCGTTTTCGGTAAACAGTAGAATGATGTGCTTTTACCAAAAAGCTCTATCTTGGTCTCATTTGTCCACAAGACATATTCCCAGAAGGATTTTGATTTACTAAAGTTCATTTTGGCAAAATGTAGTCTTTCTTTCTTATGTGTCAGCAGTGGGGTCCTCCTGGGTCTCCTGCTATAGCGTTTCATTTCATTTAAAAGTTGATGGATAGTTTTCGCTGACCCTGATGCTCCCTGAGCCTGCAGGACAGCTTCAATATCTTTGGAACTTGTTTGGGGCTGCTTATCCACCATCCGGACTATCCTGCATTGACACCTTTCATCAATTTTTCTCTTCCGTCCACGCTACAGTGCCATGGGTTGCAAACTTCTTGATAATGTTGCGCACTGTGGACAAAGGCAAATCTAGATCTCTGGAGATGGACTTGTAACCTTGAGATTGTTGACATTTTTCCACAATTTTGGTTCTCAAGTCCTCAGACAGTTCTCTTCTCCTCTTTCTGTTGTCCATGCTTAGTGTGGCACACACAGACACACAATGCAAAGACTAAGTGAACCTTTTTATCTGCTTTCAGGTGGGATTTTTATATTGCCCACACCTGTTACTTGCCCCAGGTGAGTTTAAAGGAGCATCACATGCTTGAAACAATCTTATTTTTCTCCAATTATGAAAGTGTGCCAATCATTTTGTCCAGACCATTTTTGGAGTTTGGTGTGACATTATGTCCAATTTGCTTTTTTACCCTCCCTTTTTTGGTTTAGTTCCAATACACACAAAGGGAATAAACGTGTGTAGCAAAACATGTTACTGCAATCCTTTTCTGTGAAAAATACTTAGTTTTCTTGAAAACATTTACGGCCATGACTGTAGTTTGAAAATTATTGTATTAAGTATTATAGAGACAAATGACCAGTCAGTTGTACTGATGGAAACTACAAGGGAGTAAATTCATAAGACTTTGTATGCAGCTCTTCTGCCATTTCTGGTTTGTAGGGTAGAAACCACATCTGATCTTTCTATATGGTGTATATATGGTGTATGAATGAAGCCATACGCCTTCAATAGCTGTCAGCCGAACCTTCACTTTACTGGCAGACAGCTACACGCGTTGCTTGGCAGAGTGTGCATGTGGTTTCATTGGGAAGAGTAATAAAAAGCTGCTGCTGGACACTTCTGGTGGTTTCTTGTTTTTTAGCAAAACAAAGGATTGGGTGTTGACGTAATATCATCTGTTGGGAGAGAGTCTGGAGGTCCCAAAATACATTAAGACAGTTGGCCGATCTGTGGAAATTGTTAGGTTCGCCCACTTCTCTCCAGTGTATGTATGGGACATTTAATTCCCATTAGCTACTCTGCAGTTTATTAGGGTCTTTGGACAATTCTTTTTTTTATTTTTTCCTGTTAGAATGTTGCTATATGTAAGAATAACCTTTACAAAATATTTTCAGTTTTTCTTACATATTTGTTTGGTGATTCTAGGCTAAATATCCTTACCATAGAATGTAATGGCAGCAAGTAGCCCACCTACAGTCACATGGGGGGGGGAAGAGTCTAAACCTGTGTAGAGGAAAAGTTTCCCATAGCAACCAATCAGATTACTTCTTTCATTTTTTTTTTTTTTTTTTTTTTTTTTAAATCTCTGAAAAAAAATAAGCAATCTGGTTGCAACTGGTCAACTTTTACTCTAAAAAGGTTTTGCTAAAATCTCCCCATTGTGTGCATGCGACTCCTTGGTAACTTTTAGTATTCTCCTTTTTCTAAATAATTTCTCTCTGCAGGCCATGTTACGTATCTCCATACTGATAATAATGCGATGTAATGCAGTAGTTCACTTCCAGCATTTGTTCTTCAATAACAAGTCAAGTGACTCCTCACAGTCATGGATTTCATTATTTTGCCTTTTTCAGTGTTTTTACGCAATGTAAACAATGACAGATTTAGGTTGTATTGAACTCCTATATTGTAAAACTACTTAATCATTCATGTAATAGCTTTCAGTATAAACACTGTCCTATAATCTTTTATAAAGAGTCAGTAACTGCACTGTTATTATTTGCCTTATACACACAAACAGAGCCATTCATTTTCCCGTCCTCTATTGATATTAACTAGTCAACACAGCAGAGGGTTCATTTTTGAGCAGAGTTAGATATATAATTTATTTATTTTGGACTCCATTTCTTTTTGAAAGTGCGAGGTAAAGGGGGGCTGACACTTGTGTTTCTTTAAACTTGCTATCATTTTATTAAAATAAAGAGTAAAACTTTGTCTGCTGAGTGTTTTAGCCAACTTGTTTCTCTGTTTGAGACTGAGAAAGTACATTCCTAAAACAAGGCCAGGTTGGCTCGAATTCAGTTATAACAGATCAGCTATGGCAAGTAAAAATAAGCATTTTGATTCAGACTTGTACCCCCTCTATCTGCCCCCCTCCAACCAAATGCTTAAAGTGAGTGACGGAAAATGCCTCACCAGACCTATGAGCTGTCGGCACATAATGTCCAGTGTAACAGAAAGAGACCATACAGCCCGGGAAAAAAAGAAACACTGTGGAATGCAGAATTGTTGTATGAGCTTGTGTGCCTATAGATATTTTTTACTGAACATTGTGAGAGTCATTGAAACACTTTCAGATCTAGCCTTCACTTTAGTTTACACTTTTGTCATATAAATCGCCACTTTCAGTTAGATTTTGATAAGTCTATTAAATAGTTAGGGCAGGATGACTGTTATGTGTATTGCTGCAGTAATAGCATGGTTCTACCAAACTTCTTGTAATTGACCCAAAGTTGCTGTAAGGCTGGGTTCACACTACGTTTTCTCCCATACGGCAGGGGGGAGCTAAAACCTCGCGCTCCCGTATGCCTTCGTATGCGCTCCCGTATGTAATTCATTTCAATGAGCCGGCCGGAGTGAAACGTTCAGTCCGGTCGGCTCATTTTTGCGCCGTATGCGCTTTTACAACCGGACCCAAAACTGTGGTCAACCACGGTTTGAGGTCCGGTCGTAAAAGCGCATATGGCGCAAAAATGAGCCGACCGAACGTTTCACTCCGGCCGGCTCATTGAAATGAATTACATACGGGAGCGCATACGAAGGCATACGGGAGCGCGAGGTTTTCGCTCCCCCCTGCCGTTATGCGCTCCCGTATCTGAGAAAACGTAGTGTGAACCCACCCTAAGGCTGCATTCACATCTTGTTTGCGGCATACTACAACCGGATTAAAACTGCCTCCTGCCTTATCCCTGCTGGACCTGTGCCATACCCTAGTCATTTCAAAGAGGTGACCGGAGTCGGCTATAGACTCTGGTTGGCTCATTTTCCCACCATATCTGGTTTTTGGACTGGACTTAAAACTGTGGCCTACTGCGCTTTTCATTGAAGTGATGTGCATGCAGCCTAAGATGTGTTTACACTGTTTTGTTTAACATAAAGTAGCAGAAAAGAAAACTAGTTTTGGACGATAATCTATGTTACCATGTTAGTGTGTAGTGATGTTACTTCCTCCAGAAAACTACTTACCCTGGGTAAAGAATTGGATAAACCATGTACACCAGTATTTTCCAACTTGTGTGCATCCAGCTGTTGTAAAACATTTTGTGGATTTTTCATGGAGTACAACTATGGTTTAAAAAAAATAAAATAAAAATGAAAAACCATACATGACACAAAAGCTGAAATGTACTGAAATACGGAAAAAATATGGAAGGGATAATTTTCTACCTATGCTACATCTAGACTAATATCAAGCAAAAATGGATACTCTTAACACCTTGGCGCTATGGAAAAAATTAGTAATGATGTGCCCCACAGCAGCTTATATTGCCGATCTAATGGATCCCTGTATAACCATTAGAATAATAGATACAAAACAGTTATTTAACCGGCAGTAGCCCTAGTAGAGGTCTTACAAATTGTTCTGCTGTCCGATATACGTATGTGCATGAGAGCTCACAGTAGTGTGTGCGCACCCGTGCCTCTGTTACAGAGCGAGATGTACTTGTCACACCTTAACCAAGTTTTTGAATATATATATATATAGGAAGATGTTTTACCTTTATCGATGTGGATTTCTGGTCCGAGCCTATTCCTCCAGTATCCGCGATGTTTCTGCCGATGATACTGGACTGTGTAGTAATCCGTGCAGTTTACAGGGAGATCGGCCCTGGCCTGTGGTGTCTCTACCTGAGTGCTGCAGAGTGAAGATGATCGTAAGTCACGTAGCTGTGAGGGACGTCACTACAAAGAGCTAGTTGGGCCCAAAAAAAATCCAACGACGTTTCAAAAGAATAGCGTTCTCCTTCCTGAGGAAGAAGAACGATATTCTCCGTAACGCTGTTGGATTTTTTGGCCCAACTAGCTCTTTGTAGTGACGTCACTCACAGCTACGTGACTTACGGGTGCGCGCACACTACTGTGAGCTCTCATGCACATACAAATTGTTCTGCTGTCCTATATACGTAAGACCTCTACTAGCGCTGACGGTCAAATAACTTTGTTTAATATCAAGCAAAATCAGCTGTAAAAAATACGTAGCAAAATACGGCACGTGACACCTTACCCTAATTAGTAGAAAAATTCACAGCAGTAAATACGCAGCAGAATATGGCACATGTTACTCTACTCTTATATTGTATTATGTGCTGGTGTAAATTGTAATTTTATTGTCAATAGGTTGAACTTGAAAGGAAACTGGAATCTACAACAAAATCTAAGTTGCACTATAAACAGCAATGGGGAAGAGCATTAAAAGAACTGGCAAGAATAAAACAGGTGAGTTTTTATTTACTACTACTACTAAATTTCAACTGGGGAGATTCCACTTACAAGAGTCCTATAGTTTTCAATAGAATTCTGATGCACCGTTCACACTACAGAATTTCTGTGGAAAATTTTGCAGCAGAAATTGAAGTTTCTGGAGCCACCAAAAGAATGAACATGTTTATTCTTTTGGTGGAGTTCTGCCTGACTGCATTGCATTCGACACATGTCTGCACGGTCCTACCACCCATGATCTCAGCGTGCTGCACTGCAGACAAAATGAGCAGTGAAGATGGGGCCCTATGTATGTGCAACAATATTCTCCTAAAAAGATAAACTTTAAAATAAATGGAGTTTGCTTGTTTATCAGCTGATCGCTGGGTCTATTACACAGAGCAATATCAGCCTGTTTGGCCAATAATTGCTCCAAAGTCAAATAGTTTGAGAGAATGTGGATCACGTGGACAACTTTAGAATTCTTGTATACTTGTTTGCCTCACAACATACATGTGTGTAAACAATAGAGAGACTGCAGGGCTGTGGTCCATTTCAACAGCTGATCAGTGGGATAGCAAGTAGTCAGTCCACCACGTGTCCTAGTGATCTCTGTGATCACTCATTGTGATCTCTAAAAACCCCATAAGGAAGGTGACATTTTTTTTATTTCACAATACTGGAGCATGTGAGGTCTCGGCATAGTGTGCAAACAATCAGGTTTTTAGATGGCCGCTACTTTTATGTTGTAGCACAGGATTTCTAGCCAACTCAGAGTGCATTTTACTGGCCCATGGATGTAGATCGGAGGGTGATATTCAGAAGTAGCGAGAACTGTTTGATGATTTTATAACCTTGTTAGAAATCCCAACACTCTTCTGTCTGCCACATGTGTTTTCACACATATATTTCTGCCAGTATGAAAATGCTTTCTTCAAACAATGGATCCAGCAAATAATTATTACCAGTCTTGGAAAGCTGCCTGTGCCAGTCATTTGTTACTCCTAAGCGCTGTTAGTGCCTTTCTATAATACTAACCATAATGCAAATGAGATGTTGGACTTGATATCTTATTGTTATTAAACATTAATGACAAAGCCCAACTGGTAAGAGGCTTAGACGGCTGGCTTGTGCGAGTGCCCACTGCCAACAAGGAGTGAGTAATGATTTCCATTACTAACTTCTGCCTGTGCTAAGTCTGTTTAGTGAGTTATTGTAAGACTTAGCTGAAAGAGTACACATTTGGAAAAGCTGCCTTCTTTGTGTTTTTAGAGATCCCTCTCTGCATTTTGTTCATTAAAAAAATAATAAATCTTGACTTATTACCATCACTCGAAGTTTTTTTTTCTCTTTAGCTGTAGCCTGTGTTTTGTATACATTTAATGTTAATCACACCGGAATGTGTCAAAGGCTGGTAATACGTTTCACATCTAAAAATTGGGCTAAAATAAAAGGTGTGTTTTTCAGCACATATAGTTGTGTTGTTTACATTCATATACTGTATGTGACCAATCTAAACATTAATTGGACAGTACATCTAGAAAAAAAAAAGCGATAGTAAAATTCGTGCAAGAAAACATTTTGGGGAGTTAGAGATGTACCCCAATTTAGAGCAAGATTTATACTGTTTGAGGACACTCTAAACACCATGTTTAGAGTGTCCTCAAACAGTATAAATCTTGCTCTAAATTGGGGTACATCTCTAACTCCCCAAAATGTATGATGTTGCACTTTTGCAGCTATAATGAGACTTTGAGCAGCCATAACAAGGCCAGTCAGTCTCATAGAACTGTTTGTATGAGCAATCCTGATAGGTAAAGTAGCAAATGATTGGATCAAACAATTGGCTACAGCAAACTTCCAGGCATGGCTGGCTGAAAACACGTGTATGGTGTGATCATGTTTATGGATGTCAGTCTACCATCACCAAAGAACATTTGCTTGTAATTTTACAGGCTATGGACAGACAAAATAGCCAAAATGAGTCATTTCGACCAACCGTCATCTCATGTGTGACCAAATTGGCCTTTGCCGAAGGTGAGCGTATTCCTAATGCACCCTTCCAAAGGCAGAGTTTCTCCTAGGATTGCAAAAAATAAGTCTTTAAACAGCAACTAAGTCTTATCATTGAGAAACTGCACCAACCCCAGCTGCTAGATGTGAGAGATTTGTCTACAATAGGTCTTTCATCCTGTTGAAGGGGATTATGGTTTGGCTCATATGAGTGTTTTCTACCGTCTGGAGACAGGACTCATGATTTTTTTCATATAGGACATGGCTGAGAGAATTATGTTTTGTTATTACAGTGATGTTAAACTTTAAAAAAAAAAGATACTATGGTCACAAACGGAATACTTTTTTGCAGCTTTACATGCAGTATAAAACTGAAAGCATTACTGTCATTTGTAGAAACTTTTGACATGTCATCCAAAAGTTTAGATTGTATTTGGTCCTTAGACCCACTGAGATTGTGAGTTATAACCTGTAAAGTGCCCGCCATCACGCTTCGCTACCTGGCCGGCCACCTTAACTTACCTATTCATTGCATTATAATCTGTGGTGAATAAATCTGGTTTGGGAGTAAAGCAGTTTTCTGCTCATTTCTCAAGGCCATAACTAATGATCGTAGCGATTTCAGAACTGAGACCTGTTGCGATCTAAACTTTTGATATGTCTGGACAACATTGCGAGTAACTCTTTAAGAAAAATGTTTTATATAAATATATATATATAAATTTTATTTTATTTAACCCTTTTGTCATGGCACCATTTGGCTAGTGGTTGCTGGCTGTATTAAATCCTGACTAAAGCCCTAGATGTCATGGCAGGGATGTGGAAATCCTATAGCCCGACGCCCGGGACAAGTAGTTTTGGGTGCCGGGCAGGTGAATTGTTTATAGATTTAGCCCTGTATCGGGCTAGCAGGGACAGACAGACTTCCCCCTTATTTTTCTTTTGTGCCGGTGTGAGGCGCAGGAGCCGATGGAAGTCTCCACCTCACACCGGGCTCAGAGTGTATGGAGGGGGCGGCGGCCTCCAGCTGACTCCAGAGCCCCCTTATCTCCCCTCCCGGAGGATGGACGGAGCTCAGAAGACACAGCAGGGTGAGAGAAAGGACGTAGACAGCTCCGTGCACAGCTCCATCCCCCGCACACAGCTCTACCCCTCCCCCTCCCCTGCTCTGTCTAGACAGGACCTAATCCACCACGGGGAGGTTGCTTGTTTGCATGAGGACAACACAGAGCGGGGGGGAGGGGGAGGACGGAAATCTCACCTCACACCGGCGGTGACTACAGCTCTGATGTCCACTCATGGCAGCTCAGGTGAGGAGACCAAGAATGCAGGCGGCGGCAGGAAGGGTGGTTGTATATGTATTGGTGTGAGTGTATGTGTGATGTATGATGGGGGGGGGGGCGGCAGCGGCAGGTGTATGTATGATGTGTGCATATGTATGGTGTATATCAGTGTTTCCCAACCAGGGTGCCTCCAGCTGTTGCAAAACTACAGGGCATGCTGGGAGTTGTAGTTTTGCAACAGCTGGAGGCACCCTGGTTGGGAAACACTGGTGGATATGTATGGTGTGAGTGTATGTGTGTATGATGTCTATGTGTGATGTGTATGTAATGTATGATGTATGTATAATGTCTAAGTGTGATGTGTATGTATGTGATGTATGATGTGGGGTGGGCAGCGGCAGGTGTATGTATGGTGTATATGTATAATGCATATGTATAGTGTGAGTGTATGTAATGTATGATGTGGGGGGGGGGCAGTGGCGGGTGTGTGTGTGTGTGTATGATATGGGGGCAGTGGTTGGTGCATGTATGATATGTGTATGCATAAATGTTTTGTATAGGAGCAGACGGGCATTAAGGCAGTTGTGCCATCTAATTTTATTTATTTTTAGTGGCCCCCGCACTAAATTGCACCCCCAGAATCCCGCCCCCTTCATACTCACCCGCCGACCAAGAGCCCCACGGATGCACACAAACACGCCCGAACCAAAACTACAACTCCCAGCATGTTGGACCATAACCTAAACTGTACAACTATAAAGTGCAACATGCTGGGAGTTGTAGTTTTGGTTCGGGTCAGCTGCAGAGCTATAGGCTGCATCAGGGCATGCTGGGTGTTGTAGTTACTAACTGTAATTCCCAGTATTCCTTGACACAGACTATGGCTCTGCAGCTGACACAAACCAAAACTACAACTCCCAGCATGTTACACAATAACCTTAACTGTACTATACAGTGCAACATGCTGCAACACCCACAGAACCATAGACTGTATCAGGGCATGCTGGGAGTTGTAGTTATCTAGTAACTAAATGCAACTTCCAGCATTTTCTGACACAAAATGCACCATATTAACTGGAGAAGCAGAACCCCCCCCCCCCCCCCCCCCCCCCCCAGTAACACATAAGTCCCTATTGAGACTGAAAAAAAGTGATTAAAATATTTTAAAAAGTGCGTATACATGTGAATAAGCCCCTTTCCTAATAAAAGTTTCCAATTTTCTTTAAATAAAAATAATGTACAAAAATAAACATAAGTGGTATCGCTGCATGTGGAAATGTCCAGACTATTAAAATATGATGTTAATTAAACCGTAAGGTGAACGGTTTAAATGTAAATAATAGTCCAGAATTGTTCATTTTTGGTCACTTCATATGAGAAATATTTTATAAGGTGATCAAAAAGTTACATCTAGACTTTTCTGGTCTTGTCTCGGGTGTAAGAGGAAATACAGCTCTCCCGCCTCTAATATCCTGGCATGCTGCGATCACCTATTAAACCATTAGATCAGCGCTGTCAGCAGTGTCTAAAGGATCTTATATCCATCCCTGGTGGTCTAGTGGGGGGGGATCGTACTATTTTGGTTGAAATTATTTTATCTGCCAGGACAAGTGGATTTTCTTGAGGGACAAGTAGATTGTGTTCCGCTTTAGTCCCTTGGACAAGTAGTTTTTTTTTAAATTTCCACACCCCTGCATGGTCACTGACTGCAGTAGCATTCTGTCACCCTTGCTCCTTCAACACATTTGTGGTTTACTGTTGTTTTGTCCTGGCATCAGGGACCTAACCAGGAGACACAGCCCCCAATCCCCCCTCCACACACACCATGCACACAGCAATGCAAACCAATTTTTATTTATTTTTTCAATTTTAACAAAAACATTATAACTTTGGCATCAATCATCTCATACTGAACCTCAGAATAAATTAGTGTATGCTTTATACTGAAAAGTGAACAACTTTAAAAACGAACCCTAAAAAATGAAGAACTGTGTCATACCATTCGACAAATATGGAATTTATTTACTTTATTTATTTTTTCTCAATATTGCGCATTATAATTTTTGATTGTTTTTTAATTGGTAGCCACGCTTTGGATAGGTTATCTTGGTAATATATGTTTTATTAGTACTTAGTGTCCTGAAGACGGCCTCTCCACTTTGTGGAACACATATGACAAGCAGTCTGGACACTTCCGGCATTTGGAGCGCACATGACATGCAGCTTGGGTAAATGGAGCGCTCATGTTACGAGGCTCCCCACTTCTGGAGTTACTCGCCGGACCTGAAATGCTTTGTTACTCACCCCTTCAGCCAGGTCATCACTACATGCCGCACACCAAACCGGAAGTCAGCCTGTCGGCGTTTGTTATAAATACCCACGCCAACATCTTCAGTAAGTTAGACCTCAGCATGTCATCACCTGGTGACGTCTATCGTCCGCATTATCTGCATATCTTCTATATTGGGGGGATAAGTATCCTACCGGTGGTGTGTCATTACACACCACTGGCTTTATGTTTACCTCTTTTTTTGCAGTCATATGAACTTCTCTAATACATGTGGTGCTGTGTCTATTCTCTGACACACTAGTTGCATCTTCTCGATATGCAATATTGACAGTATTGCTTATGTCTTGGGCTGTGTATACTGCAGACCTGGCTATATTTAGTTTATAACATTACTGTTTATCTTAGTATTGACCATTTATGCTGAGGGTTACCTTTTAATATATGATAGATTGTGCTTCCTTTTATTATCTACAGGGTGGGCCATTTATATGGATACACCTTAATAAAATGGGAATGGTTGGTGATATTAACTTCCTGTTTGTGGCACATTAGTATATGTGAAGGGGGAAACTTTTCAAAATGGATGGTGACCATGGCGGCCATTTTGAAGTAGGCCATTTTGAATCTAACTTTTGTTTTTTCAATAGGAAGAGGGTCATGTGACACATCAAACTTGTTGGGAATTTCACAAGAAAATTGGTTTTAACGTAACTTTATTCTTTCATGAGTTATCTACAAGTTTCTGACCACTTATAAAATGTGTTCAATGTGCTGCCCATTGTGTTGGATTGTCAATGCAACCCTCTTCTCCCACTCTTCACACACTGATAGCAACACTGCAGGAGAAATGCTAGCACAGACTTCCAGTATTTGTAGTTTCAGGTGCTGCACATCTCGTATCTTCACAGCATAGACAATTGCCTTCAGATGACCCCAAAGATAAAAGTCTAAGGGGGTCAGACCGGGAGACCTTTGGGGCCATTCAACTGGCCCACGATGACCAATCCACTTTCCAGAAAACTGTTCATCTAGGAATTCTCGGACCTGACACCCATAATGTGGTGGTGCACCATCTTGCTGGAAAAACTCGGAACGTGCCAGCTTCAGTGCATGAAGAGGGAAACGCATCATCATGTAGCAATTTTGCATATCCAGTGGCCTTGAGGTTTCCATTGATGAACAATGGCCCCACTATCTTTGTACCCCATATACCACACCATACCATAAATTTTTGTGTGGGTTAGTGTCAGACCAATAGCGGTGGTTTTGTTTGTTAACTTCACCATTCACATAAAAGTTTGCCTCATCACTGAACAAAATCTTCTGCGTAAACTGAGGGTCCTGTTCCAATTTTTGTTTTGCCCATTCTGCAGCACCTGAAACTACGGATACTGGAAGCTTGTGCTAGCATTTCTCCTGCGGTGTTGCTATCAGTGTATGAAGAGTGGGAGAAGAGGGTTGCATTGACAATCCAACACAATGGGCAGCACATTGAACACATTTTATAAGTGGTCAGAAACTTGTAAATAACTCATGAAAGAATAAAGTTACGTTGAAACCAACCATCATTGTTTTTCTTGTGAAATTCCCAATAAGTTTGATGTGTCACATGACCCTCTTCCTAGTGAAAAAACAAAAGTTGGATTCAAAATGTCTGACTTCAAAATGGCCGCCATGGTCACCACCCATCTTGAAAAGTTTCCCCTTCACATATACTAATGTGCCACAAACAGGAAGTTAATATCACCAACCATTCCCATTTTAATTAGGTATATCCATATAAATTGCCCACCCTGTACTATTGGTTAGCACTAGCTATATTATCTATTCTATAGTGACTAGTGTGCAAGCATCAGCTCAGTGGGTCCAGCATGGTCTATTTGTTCCATTTTGTTCCATAGTGCCAGTGTATATACATTAGTCATCTTTCATTATCAGGGCAAGAAGTTATTATTGTAAGTGTATTGCTTAATGTGCAACCATATATTATGTGGTCTAGTTTATCACCATTGTCTATTCCCTGATGATCCTGTACAGATTTGACAGGTAAAACAATTGGGAATTGTTGGAATTGGGAATTTCTGTTCTTAAATGTGATTTTACCTCACCTGTGTACTTTCACGTTTTTTTTTAGTTTGGTGTTTATTTATTACGGAGCCCCTTTGTGTGTATCTGACCATCATCTGTTGTATCACTCAGTTTTTTTTGTTTTCTTCCCTCACTTGAGGTAGAATAGGGACCGGCACTGTGGTTGAGGCCACCCTGTTAAGGAGGTGAGCCCCTCAAAAGGCAGGGACAGAGGGACAGGCATCATAAAATAGTGGACACCAATCCCTTTCCATTCAACCTGTTACATTTAATGATTTCTAAAGTTTTATTGAGACCATTACATCAATAGGACTGTACTTTGTAATCTATACTTCATACTTGACCATCAACTGACAATATCCTATTTCTATCACTAGGTCAATTTGATACTACATCCTGGGGCTCCTTGTATCATTTTGTGGTGTTGTACTATTTTTTCACGTTTTTGTTTATTTTGGTTGATATTTTAGTATGTGATATTAAAGGTTATATTTTAATGTGTATCATGATTGATCAGGAGGATTCTCTCGGGATTTACTTGTTACATATTCCTCATGACATCTATAGCTATATTCTGGACTGCTTTTATGTTTGCAGTCAGTGAGGCCTTGTTTCATAATATATCATATGGTAAAATAAAGGGTGCCATTAAAAAGTACCACTTGCTGCAACAACAAAAAACAAAGCTTTTATAAGGCTATGCTAATGAAAAAAGTTATGGCACTTAAGGCTGAAAAATTGGCTGCATCCTTAGTTTATTTTTTTTAAACTTTTTCACTTGTTTGTGTTGGAAACATGAATAAACTATATAGTAACATACAACTTTGTAGTTACATTGCATTATTTATTGTTTACAATGTATTATGTAGTTAATTATAGTTGCATGAATTAGCATTTGTGACATGAAAAAGATTGTACTGTAAACTGAAAAGTTTCAACTGTCCCTGTAGCAAAAGCATTCAGTTCTGTTCCCAGAATTGTATTTTGTTTATTTTTTATAAAAAAATAAAATAAAATTAATCGTTAAAATTTGTCTGAAAGCTCTACATAGTCTTCTTCGTTTTTGTTAACGTCTATATCATAAAATATACTTTTTTCCAAACATAGTTGATGATGTACAGGACAGGATTGCATGAATTTGGATGTAGTACAGGGGCATATAAATGTCAATTATCTGAGGCTGTCTGGATGCTGCCTATCTCTCTTCCTTATTTTTGTAAGGGCAAATAAAAGAAGCATGTCCAGGTCATTTGTCGTCTAATCAGACTATAAGCTCTTTTTCTGCGTTCGCTCAGCGCACATTTTTCTGTCTGACATCTGGCCTGTCCCTCTCTTGTCCCATGCTTATCCACTCACTATAATTAATTTGATTCATTATTCAGTCCATTGGCCAAACATGGGAAGCAAGGCTTTGTTTAGAAATATATTAGTCGGGAATCTAGGGTAGGTTGAAAACTGTGTCTTGAAACCATCCAGACCCTCCTACTGGCTTGTCAGATCTGGGTTATTTTCAGAAAACTTGACTTGAGTTCCTTAGCAAGAGAGGCCTTATTTTCCCACAGATTTACTTGGTATGTATGAGTGGGAGAGTGAGCAGTGGCCACTATTTAGTGATTGTTTAGTCTACTGTATGTGTGTTTACCGCTCTTCTCAGGATTTATAGGCAGCCATAGTAAAATAAGAATTGTGATTGCTTGACGGAGGAGCCGCTTGTCCTTTTACACTTGCAGGGTTGGCATGTCTCTATTACATATTTAACTGCTCCAGTCCGGGGGGGGGGGGGGGGGGGGAGAAGGAAGTCTAACTGTACATGCAGAGTTTTGTGAAGTCAGCGTTTTAAGGGTTATATTGATTCAAAAGTATTTCAAATCTGTTTGTGTCTTCTTTAGCTAACATAATAATAAGTTAATTATTCTAAAAAAAAAATAGTTATCTGCTAGCAGTTAAATCTTCACTCTGTGACGCAGCAGAAATGAAAGCATACAAGCTATAATGGTTTAAAATAATAAAAAGATGTGTTAATATATTTACATTAAGTGTATGATTTTCTAATTGAGATAAGAAAACCAAACCTGTACAACACGAGTTTGGTCAGTTCTTTGCGAAAAGCCTGATTCTGCTGGAACTCAAACTTCAAGCGGTTCAGCAGAGCCATGCATAAATAACATCAGCCACATGGCAGAAAGAAGAACATCCCAGGGAATCCCACCTCAGGAAATCCCATAATGCCTTTCAAACAGCCAGGATACTATATAGGGGTGATGTCAAAGCCACTATAAAAGCTTCAGCAGCGATTTTAGAGATAGCAGATGTTAGGTGAAGATCTCTGTGAGGAACATTAACCAGTGAACAACAAAGATAGAATTTGAACCACAAATATATAATTGTAGCATAGCAGCAGAGAGTGTTCTGCGTCTGTTCTGTCAGTGCAAAATCTGGTTTAATTGGAAGTTAAGTTTGCCAGATTTTTTGTGTTAGGGTATATTCACATGTAGAGGATCTGCTGCATATTTTTGCAGCTGATTTTGCTACCTATTGAAATTAATGGGTAGCAAAATCAACAATATATGTAGCAAAAATATGCAAAAGATCCTGTACATGTGAATGTACCCGTACACTTATTGTGAAAAGCCGTACATAGAGGATTTAGTGCACTTTCTAGGATGCCAGTCCGGTTGCTACACCTTAAAAAGGGAAATATTTTTTCACAGCTTTTATAAAGTGAACTTTTTTGCATAGACACTTATCTCTGATATATTTTTGCAATTTTAAACTCAAAGGGGTATTCATATAAAAAATAAAAATCTTGCCTTTCAGCTCTTCTGCCTAGACTGTGTGGACACCTCAGTATTTGTCACACAAATACAGGGAATCTCACTGAATCTTCCTAAGCCTTAAAGGGGTACTCCGGTGCTTAGACATCTTATCCCCTATCATAAGGATAGGGGATAAGATGCCTGATCGCGGGAGTCCCGCCGCTGGGGACCCCCGTTTGTAATCAGTCCCCGGAGCGTGTTCGCTCTGGGACTGATTACCGGCGACTACAGGGCGGGCTGCGTGTGACATCACGCCCCCGCCCCCATGTGATGCCACGCTCCGCCCCTCAATGCAAGCCTACGGGAGGGGGTGTGATAGATGTCACACCCCCTCCCGTAGGCTTGCATTGAGGGGCAGAGCGTGACGTCACACGCCGCCCACCCTGTAGTCGCCGATAATCAGTCCCGGAGCGAACACGCCCCGGGGACTGATTACAAACGGGGTGCCGTGTGCATGATCCCGGGGTCCCCAGCGGCGGGACTCCCGCGATCAGGCATCTTATCCCCTATCCTTTGGATAGGGGATAAGATGTCTAAGCACCGGAGTACCCCTTTAAAGCCCCTTTTTAGGTTAAATACAGTCATGGCCGTAAATGTTGGCACCCCTAAAATTTTTCTAGAAAATGAAGTATTTCTCACAGAAAAGGATTGCAGTAAAACATGTTTTGTTATGCACCTGTTTATTACCTTTTGTGTGTTTTGGAACTAAACCAAAAAAGGGAGAAAACAAAGCAAGCTGGACATAATGTCACACCAAACTCCAAAAATGAGCTGGACAAAATTGACACTCTTAAATTAATATTTGGTTGCACACCCTTTGGAAAAAATAACTGAAATCAGTTGCTTCCTACAACGATCAATAAGCTTATTACACCTCTCAGCCGGAATGTTGGACCACTCTTCCTTTGCAAACTGCTCCAGGTCTCTCTTATTGGAAGGGCGCCTTTTCCCAACAGCAATTTTAAGATCTCTCCATAGGTATTCAATGGGATTTAGATCTGGACTCATTGCTGGCCACCTCAGAACTCTCCAGCACTTTGTTGCCATCTATTTCTGGGTGCTTTTTAACATATGTTTGGGGTCATTGCCCTGCTGGAAGACCCAAGATCTCGGACGTGAACCCAGCTTTTTGATACTGGGCTGTACAGTGCGAGCCAAAATCTGTTGGTAATCCTCAGATTTCGTGATGCCTTGCACACATTCAAGGCACCCAGAGGCAGCAAAACAACCCCAAAACATCATCGAACCTCCACCATATTTCACTGTAGGTACTGTTTTCTTTTCTTTGTAGGCCTCATTCTGTTTTCAGTAAACAGTAGAATGATGTGCTTTACCAAAAAGCTCTATCTTGGTCTCATGTGTCCACAAGATGTTTTCCCAGAAGTTCATCTTGGCAAAATGTTGTCTTGCTTTTTTATGTCTGTGTCAGCAGTGGGGTCCTCCTGGGTCTCCTGCCGTAGCGTTTCATTTAATTTAAATGTCGATGGATAGTTTGCGCTAACACAGATGCTCCTTGAGCCTGCAAGACAGTTTGACTATCCTTGGAACTTGTTTGGGACTGCTTATCCACCATCCGGACTATCCTGCATTGACACCTTTCATAAATTTTTCTCTTCCGTCCACACCCAGGGAGATTAGCTACAGTGCCATGGGTTGCAAACTTCTTCATAATGTTGTGCACTGTGGACAAAGGAAAATCTAGATCTCTGGAGATGGACTTGTAACCTTGATATTTTTCCACAATTTTGGTTCTCAAGTTCTCTTCTTTCTGTTGTCCATGCTTAGTGTGGCACATACAGGCACACGATGCAAAGACTAGGTGAAACTTTTTATCTGCTTTCAGGTGTGATTTTTATATTGACTACACATGTTACTTGTCCCAGGTGAGTTTAAAGGAGCATCACATGGCTGAAACAATCTTATTTTTCCACAATTTTGAAAGGGTGCCAATCATTTTGTCCAGCCCATTTTTGGAGGTTGGTCTGACATTATGTCCAATTTGCTTTTTCCTCCCTTTTTTGGTTAAATTCCAATACACACAAAGGGAATAAACCTGTGTATAGCAAAACATGTTACTGCAATCCTTTTCTCTGAGAAATACTTCATTTTCTTGAAAAATGTCAGGGATGCCAACATTTGCGGCCGTGACTGTATGTCATAATCATCAATACCAATATGGGCCTGATCTCAGCATAGACCCTGCCAATCACTCTGTTTTGATACAAAGCAAGTAACAGAAGAGCTCCTCCATGACTTACAGGACTTAGAACATAAAGATACACTTACAGTAAAACAAAACCAATTCATGTAAACACAAGATACAGTAGAAGATAACAAAACTTATGTGAACACAACCTAAAGGGATTGGTAGTACGGACGCGTGTAGGAAAGTAATCTGTTTGTGGGTACTTTAGGCTCTGCTTGAGAGAGAGGTTACATTTTTGCAAAATTTTGGTAATTGTACAACCATCCTAATATATATTTTTCCTTTGGAAGACTTGTCTCTGTAAGGCAGTTCAATATATTTATGGCCGGATTTCTGGACTTTCATCACTTTGGTGGAAGGAAATCTAGCACCCAGCAAGTGTTGAAAATGTGATGGAAACAAAGACTACTTGGCATCCTACTGTAAGAGAGCTGCTGATAAACTAGTAATAGCTGCATCTTTCTTAAGTGTAGATAACGCGTTTTATCTCTTCCTATTCCGCATAGCTTGTATTTTATATTCCTTTTTAGTTGTGCTTGCAACACATAAAGGCAAGTGTCAAAGGCATTAAGGGCTGTGATAACAGAACGGACACTAGAATTTATTTGTAGTGTCATCTCAGCAATTTGTATCAGTTTGGTTAAAGTTGTATTTGTGTCTGCCTTTGACAGTACTATTATATTCATAAGTAAATTGTGAATTCTGAATCAGTATATGTGTAACTGTGATGCCACCCAGACCTACTGATTCTGTGAAGTGGTGTTACCAATGGAGTAAACGGGGCATATGGAAAATGGTTTTATTTTTAAGTATCCTGTTGGTTCAGTTTCTACTCTGCTTAAAGAGTACCTGTGGTCAAAACGAAAATATTTTTTTTATTTTTTATTTCCATCTGATGTACTGTGAATCCGTCAAATGGATCTAATTAGAATACTGCGTGGTTTCGGAGATGTGGGTAGGCTTACTGTGACTGGGGCATCTATACCATAAGCAATATGGGCATTCGCTATAGTATGGGTGCCCCGTGACTAATACAGCATGCCCATTATTTCATCTTCTACTCCTTTTCATCATAACTCCTTCCTCTCTTTTCTTCAGACCCATGTACCCTTACAGGAGAAGTGCTGCTTCTGGTCTTACCTGGTCTTTTTTTTAGGTGAATGCAGATTCAAACCAAGTACAAAATGCAGAAAAAAAATGTGTAAACCTATCCTTAAATACCCCAGATCTGATAAGGTCAAACTTGGTTGAGTCACAGTACCTATTGTTTTTATACTATTGATTTTATTTTTTTCCCTATTGACTTTATTTTAGTTCTTTTTCTGTTTGTAATAGGGCTTTATTTTCCCTTTTCCTCTTAAAGTACATAAGAGAATACCATAACAAACAATCTGACTTTACATGTATTACCAGTGAGTCCATGTATTAGTGACTTGGTCAGGTTACCAAAACATTGCGAATATTGAATGCAATCATTAATTTTCACGTAGAGCAAGTGAAAGCATTGCTTATGTGACTGAAAGATTGATGTTATAACCTGGAGCCAGACATAGTTCAGGGAGTCACTAGGCAGGATCCCATAACACAGCAAATGCAAACTATCACAGCACCCCTACTACTTTTCATAA
Source organism: Hyla sarda (assembly GCF_029499605.1). Classification (NCBI taxonomy): domain Eukaryota; kingdom Metazoa; phylum Chordata; class Amphibia; order Anura; family Hylidae; genus Hyla; species Hyla sarda. Next base: position 485,238,992 of record NC_079189.1, read on the forward strand.
TGTCTTCAATGTTAGTACGTAACTTCTGAGTTAAAGCTGAGGCATTTGAGAACTGACTGATTTGTGCAATTTAACTGTGTACTGTAAATTATACATTCCCCAGCTACTCAGTTTTACATTGCTTACATAGGGATACTCCTAGAGCATGAATGTTATTATATAGGTTTAATAAATGGTCAAGGACATTCTTGCTTTTAAAGTAAAAAATATTGTTAAATTCTCTGACTTTATGCGTTGGTCACATTTCTTAAAACTTTTTCAGTAGGCAGCAGCATATTATAGTCCCTGGTTTAAAAAGCTGCACAAACAGTTACAAGTTATGGTCTGTTCACCTAACCATCAGAGCATTCATAAGCAGTCTTGGCAAATATGACATAAGGATCAACACTGCATGCATACCCATTTTTCCCTTTTGAACAATGGGCCCCAATGGACCGGTGGTGTTTTGCACAAAATCTTTCGAACCCACTAACCTAAGCCCCAACACTAATGTAGATGAAACCTTATTAGAAATATATTGTTCAGTTATCTGTTTTTTTGTGTGTCATGTTAAACAAATGCTCACCGAACTCAGAAATATACAGGAATTTTAATAAAAGAAGAAAATACGTGTTTTGACACTGTAATTTGACCAAAAGATTGCAATAAAACTCAAATACCTTGCGGAGAGATGGTCATAAACTATAAACATTACATACATTTTTATTAAACCTTTAAACAGCACGCTCGGTTAAATGGAACTACTTTTTTCACATTTTGTAATGTGCTTTTTTTCCTATTTATATGTTTTTAATAAAGCGTGAACAAGAGAATGCCATGGCAAGACTTAAAAAGCAACAAGAAGAGCTTGAACAAATGAGACTGCGCTATCTGGCAGCAGAAGAGAAAGATATGGTGAAGAATGAACGGCTAGAGCTGGAGGAAATCAGAAATGAACTAAATAGGTACCAAAAAGGAACCTAAAAATTGTGTGTTGCATTTCGCCATATTCATATTTTTGTAGGGATGGGCAATAATTTTTAGTTTTACCATTTGAGAAGAGGTTACAAAATCTGTAGCATGAATAACATGTAATAGCAAAAGATTCAGTATCACTTCCAACAGAATGTGAAAAACAGTGGCTTTTATTCAGCAAATAAAGTTAACAGCAGAGACTGACCAAAGTATTTAAGGTACTTTGGTCAGTATTTTGTATCAGTACTTTTTGGGAGTGCAACTTACTGGTAAGATTTGCACCTTCTGCTTGTTTTGGGCCCACTTCTTGCTTTGGCTCACAAATACTAATAAAGAATAAGATAAGTAAGAACAAAAAGGACTCCAGCTCACCGTGAATCATTAGACCAAGGAGATACATCTGCAGGGAGCACGAGAGCAGGAAATCCGAGCCATATCGTCGGTAAAGTAGGGTGATCCAATGGAGGAAAAAGGGTGGAGGGGGAACTCCAGCTCCGCAATATGAGTAAAAAATAACATTTAATAATGCATGGTTAAAAAAATTATCCATGGTCCAAAATGAACAAAAAGACAAACAGTGCTCAGTGAGTTAAAACCCACGTCAACCGACGCGTTTCGGACCAACAAAGGGTCCTTAGTCATGGTGCTGCATCCTATCTGGACGGCTGCTACTTTTATACTGAACTAAGTATCACAGTCACATGACAAATTACATCACAGATTGAGCCACAACTGATATATAATCACCAATGATTAGATTACGGCATATACAGAGAAATACAAAAAAGAACTAATAGCAAACAGGAATAACCGTAGAAAAGAAGCTAATAAATGTACGCGAAGTCACTTTTGTAATTCATGCCCTTAGGATACCTGGTATCCAACATAAGAATCCAAAAGGCTTCACGCTTACGGAGGACACGTGACCAGTCCCCTCCTCTCGGCGGTGGATGCACCCTTTCGATGCCACATATTTTTATGGAGGACGCATCACCTTGGTGAGTTTCATGGATATGTTTTGCAAGACCAGATAGAGACCGCATATTAAAAACCGCAGTGTGTGAACTATGAAAATGTTCATATATGCGTCTCTTCAATTTTCTGGTGGTGCAACCCACGTATTGTAATTTGCATTGTCTGCATGTTGCCACGTAAACGACGTGTAGTGTCACAGTTGATGAACGTTTTTATGGGATATTTGTTTCCATTTATGATTGATACAAAATCTGTCGACTTGGCAACTTGCTTGCAAAGATTGCATCTATTGCGGGCGCACTTGTAGAAGCCCTTGAGATGAAGCCAGGTATTCGAGGGTTCTTTACTATGTATATCACTTGGTGATAGCTGATTACCTAGCGTGCGGCCTCTTTTAGCCACAAATTGGACCCCTTCATGTGGAATGGAAGTCAAAATTTCATCTTCAAATAGAACCGGTAAATGCTTGGATACAATGCTTTTGATCGCTGAAAAATCAGTACTGTATTGTGTTGAAAATGTAATTTTGTTCCTCGCCTTGACACTGTCTGAATTTTTCATGGCCCTGATCTCTGTTAGAAGAGCATCACTGTTCTTGTTTCTGGCTATGTTCTTTGCTCTGGTTAGTGTGGCTCTGGAATAACCCCTGGCCAATAATCTATTGTCAATATCGGTGCATGTGTGCTCAAAAACAGTATCCGTAGAAGAGGCTCGTTTAGCCCTAATATATTCTCCCACCGGTAAATTGTTGGTGACATGACTGGGATGACAGCTTGTGGCAAAAAGTATACTGTTGCCTGAGGTAGGTATTCTGTACATTTTTGAGTGCACCGATTTGACAGATGTATCACCCGTCAGATGTACATCCAGAAAATTAATTGAGGGCCCAATCCCCCCCCCCACTCCAACGTGAACCTTAAATTTAGATTATTGTTGTTAATGTAATTGAGGAACAATGTAGCCTCGTCACGGGAGTGGGACCATACTAGGAGGAGGTCATCTATATACCGGCCGTACCAGTGTATAGCATGAGCAAATGGGTTATCGGCCGAATATAGATGAACCTCCTCCCAATACGCCATGTATAAGTTGGCTAAACTGGGGGAGAATTTTGATCCCATGGGGTATCCTGTAATTTGAATGTAATGATCAGTGTCAAAGCGGAAACAATTGTTTTTCAGGATTTTCTGGATGTACATCTGACGGGTCATACATCTGTCAAATCGGTGCACTCAAAAATGTACAAAAAACCTACCTCAGGCAACAGTATACATTTTCAACACAATACAGTACTGATTTTTCAGCGATCAAAAGCATTGTATCCAAGCATTTACCGGTTCTATTTGATGATGAAATTTTGACTTCCATTCTACATGAAGGGGTCCAATTTGTGGCTAAAAGAGGCCGCACGCTATACTGAATACCCCTCGAATACCTGGCTTCATAGATGCAGTCTTTGCAAGCATGTTGCCAAGTCGAAAGTTTTTGTGTCAATCATAAATGGAAACAAATATCCCATAAAAACGTTCAGCAACTGTGACACTACACATGTCGTTTACGTGACAACATGCAGACAATGAAATTAAAATACGTGGGTTGCACCACCAGAAAAATGAAGACTCATATATGAACATTTTCATAGTTCACACACTGCGGTTTTTAATACGCGGTCTCTATCTGGTCTTGCAAAACATATCCATGAAACTCACCAAGTTGATGCATTCTCCATAAAAATATGTGGCATCGAAAGGGTGCATCCACCGCCGAGAGGAGGGGACTGGTCACGTGTCCTCCGTAAGCGTGAAGCCCTTTGGATTCTTATGTTGGATACCAGGTATCCTAAGGGCATGAATTACAAAAGTGACTTAGCGTACATTTATTAGCTTCTTTTCTACGGTTATTCCTGTTTGCTATTAGTTCTTTTTTGTATTTCTCTGTATATGCCGTACTCTAATCATTGGTGAAGATACATCAGTTGTGGCTCAATCTGTGACGTAATTTGTCATGTGACTGTGATACTTAGTTCAGTATAAAAGTAGCAGCCGTCCAGATAGAATGCAGCACCATGACTAAGGACACTTAGTTGGTCCGAAACGCGTCGGTTGACGTGGGTTTTAACTCACTGAGCACTTTGTCTTTTTGTACATTTTTGACCATGCATAATTTTTTAACCATGCCTTATTAAAGGTTAATTTTTACTCATATTGCGGAGCTGGAGTTCCCCCTCCCCCCTTTTTCCTCCATTGGATCATACTAATAAAGAATACATTTCTAAAGTATACAGAGTGGAGAGGGGCCAGGTACCAAGTCGCGGTCGTCACATGTGGGTAACACCACGCCTGCACACATTGTCCAGTGGATGCGTGATAATGCTAGTGTTACAGTGACATTGTGAGGAAGAGGAACACTGGGGAGCAGAACTAATAATATTTTTTTCCACCTCCAGTGACAGGCCCTTTAATAGATCAAGGTGTGAAAAGTTCATATATACTACAATCGCTTACATTAACCTCTTCAGGATGCAGGGCGTACAGGTACGCATGTGGGAATTCCGGTCCCCGCCGCTAGTCGGTCGGGGATCGGGAAGCCGGCACATCGCTGAGGGGGGTCCTGAGACCCCCCCCATGTCGGCGATCGCCATAAATTGCCTGTCAATTCAGACAGGCGATCTGCAGCGATGCCGGGTCATACCAAGACATCCCCCCCTGAAGGGATAGGAGTTAGGTGGCAAGGGTGCAACCCTCCTATCCTTGCTATAGGTCGGTCAGAAGCGACTGACCAATGGAAGATCGGAGGCAAGAGGGGGGCTTAAAGTTCGGTTCCCCCGTTCTGCCAACCCACGGTAGTCAGGGCAGAACGGGGAAACTGTAGTGTGACCGGCGGTGAAGGTCCCTTACAGGTGGCGGCGGGCGGCCATCCTGCTGACTACGGAAGCCGGTGAGTTGCCTACCAACATCTGGAGGGCAACAGTTTGGAGACCACTATATAGTGGTCTCTAAACTGTAGCCCTCCAGATGTTGCAAAACCACAACTCCCAGCATGCCCAGACAGCAGTTTGCTGTCTATGCATTCTGGGATTTGTAGTTTTGCAACATCTGGAGGGCCACAGTTTGGAGATCACTGTGCGGTGTTTTCTAAACCGTGGCCCTCTAAATCTTGCAAAACTTCAACTCCCAGCATGCACGAACAGCAAACAGCTTTCTCGCCATGCTGGGAGTTGTAGTTGCATACCTCCAGCTGTTGTATAACTAAATCTCCCAGCATGCTCTTCGGTGATCAGTACATGCTGGGAGTTGTAGTTTTGCACCAGCTGGAGGCACACTGGTTGGAAAATACTGAGTAAGGTAACAGAACCTAACTGATCCATCCAGTGTGCCATCCAGTGTGCCTCCAGCTGTTGCAAAAGTACAACTCCCAGCATACACTGTCAGTGCATGCTGGGAATTGTAGTTTTGCAACAGCTGTAGGTTGTGAAGCGGAAAATCCGAAGTGTGAATTTGTGAACAGAAAACCATTCACTACACTATGCATTATAGTAAGCGGAATTTCTGCCGGAAATTTCAAAGCGAAAATTTTGGGCGGAAATTCTGTAGTCTGAACCTAGCCTTATGAAAAGGAAAAGTTGGAGTCTACATCAGCCTATTAGTGTAAAACGTTTTTTTTTTTTTTTTTACACTAACAGGCTAACGTACGGAAATACCCCATATGTGGATATAAAATGCTCTGCGGGCGCACAACAAGGCTCAGGAGTGAGAGCGCACTATGTACATTTGAGGCCTAAATTGGTGATTTGCACAGGGGTGGCTGATATTACAGTGGTTCTGATCTAAACGCAAAATAATACATACCAACATGTGACCCCATTTTGGAAACTACACCCCTCATGGAATATAATAAGGGATATAGTGAGCCTTAACACCCCACAGGTGTTTGACGAATTTTCGTTAAAGTTGGATGGGAAAATAAAAAAAATAATTTTAACTAAAATGCTCGTGTTACCCAAAATTTTTCATTATCACAAGGGAAAATAGGAAAAAAAGCCCCCCAAAATTTGTAACCCCATTTCTTCTGAGTAATAACATACCCCATATGTGGATGTAAAGTGCTCTGTGGGTGCACTACAATGCTCAGAAGAGAAGGAGCACCATTGGGCTTTTGGAGAGAAAATGTTTCCGTAATTGAAGGCCTCGTGTGTTTACAAAGCCCCCATAGTGCCAGAATAATGGAACCCCTGCCCCACATGGGACCCCATTTTGGAAACTACACCCCTCACGTAATGCAATAAGGGGTACAGTGAGCATTTACGTCCCACAGGTGGCTGACAGATTTTTGGAACAGTGGCGCGTGAAAATGAAAAATAAAATGTTTCATTTGCACAGCCCACTGTTCCAAAGATCTGTCAAACGCCAGTAGAGTGTAAATGCTCACTGCACCCCTTATTAAATTCTGTGAGGGGTGTAGTTTCCAAAATGGGGTCACATGTGAGGGCTGTAGTTTCCAAAATGGGGTCACATGTGAGGGGGGCTTTGTAAACGCACAAGGCTCCCGACTTCTATTCCAACCAAATTCCCTCACCAAAAGCTCAATAACGCTCCTGCTGAGCATTGTAGTGCACCAGCAGAGCACTTGACGTCCACACATGGGGTATTCTCATACTCAGAAGAAATTGGATTACAAATTTTGGGGGGCATTTTCTCCTATTACCCCTTGAAAAAATGAAAAATTTGGGGAAAAACCTGCAATTTAGTGAAAAAAAAAAAAAAAAAAAGGTTTTCATTTACACATCCGACTTTAACGAAAAGTCGTCAAACACCTGTGGGGTGTTAAGGCTCACTGTACCCCTTGTTGTGTTCCTTGAGGGGTGTAGTTTCCAAAGTAGTATGCCATGTGTTTTATTTTTTTTTTTATTTTTTTTTGTTTTTTGTTTTTGCTGTTCTAGCACCATAGGGCTTCCTAAATGCGACATGCCCCCCAAAAACCATTTCAGCTAAGTTTGCTTTCCAAAAGCCAAATGTGACTCCTCTTCTAAGCATTGTAGTGTGCCCACAGTTCACTTGACGTCCACACATCGGGTATTTCCATTCTCAGAAGAGATGGGGTTACAAATTTTGGGAAACATTTCCTCCTATTACCCCTTGTAGAAATGTAAAATTTGGGGGGAAAACTGCATTTTAGTGGATTTTTTTTTTTCATTTACACATCCAAATTTAGCAAAAAGTTGCCAAAAACCTGTGGGGTGTTAAGGCTCACTGTACCCCTTGTTACATTCCTTGAGGGGTCTAGTCTCCAAAATACAGGGTGGGCCATTTATATGGATACACCTTAATAAAATGGGAATGGTTGGTGATATTAACTTCCTGTTTGTGGCACATTAGTATATGTGAGGGGGAAACTTTTCAAGATGGGTGTTGACCGTGTTGGCCATTTTGAAGTCTGCCATTTTGAATCAAACTTTTGTTTTTTCAATAGGAAGAGGGTCATGTGACACATCAAACTTATTGGGAATGTCACAAGAAAAACAATGGTGTGCTTGGTTTTAATGTAACTTTATTCTTTCATGAGTTATTTACAAGTTTCTGATCACTTATAAAATGTGTTCAATGTGCTGCCCATTGTGTTGGATTGCCAATGCAACCCTCTTCTCCAACTCTTCACACACTGATAGCAACACCGCAAGAGAAATGCTAGCACAGGCTTCCAGTATCCGTAGTTTCAGGTGCTGCACATCTCGTATCTTCACAGCATAGACAATTGCCTTCAGATGACCCCAAAGATAAAAGTCTAAGGGGGTCGGATCGGGAGACCTTGGGGGCCATTCAACTGGCCCACGATGACCAATCCACTTTCCAGGAAACTGTTCTTCTAGGAATTCTCGGACCTGACACCCATAATGTGGTGGGTCACCATCTTGCTGGAAAAATTCAGGGAACGTGCCAGCTTCAGTGCATAAAGAGGGAAACGCATCATCATGTAGCAATTTCGCATATCCAGTGGCCTTGAGGTTTCCATTGATGAAGAATGGCCCCACTATCTTTGTACCCCATATACCACACCTTACCATCAATTTTTGTGTTCCAACAGTCTTGGAGGGATCTGTCAAATGTGGATTCACGAACCAGTTTCACGAAACTTGGCAAGCAGTTTGCTAACTGTAGCATGAGAAAAATGCAAAAAGAAAAGGTCTGCGGTGGCGCTGCCTTGTAGAGATCGGAATGAATGTCCAGTCTTATAAATAAAATCTAATTTATTGTTACATAAACGGAGATATAGACATGCATCTAACTGTAGCATGGGAGATGGGTGGTCTCGTAGGGTGTCTTGCATTGAAATCTGCTGCAATGACCCGGTTACTGCGTTCACCAGACATCAACACAATTTCTATCCGCTCCTCACGTGTAAACCTCGACGACATGTCAATGGCTGTAAATAAAGAGAAACTTGTAAATAACTCATGAAATAATAAAGTTGCGTTAAAACCAAGCACACCAGTGTTTTTCTTGTGAAATTCCAAATATGTTTGATGTGTCATATGACCCTCTTCCTATTGAAAAAACAAAAGTTGGATTCAAAATGGCCGCCATGGTCACCACCCATCTTGAAAAGTTTCCCTCCTTGCATATACTAATGTGCCACAAACAGGAAGTTAATATCACCAACCATTCCCATTTTATTAAGGTGTATCCATATAAATGGCCCACCCTGTAGTATGCCATGTGTTTTTTTGGGTTTTTTTTTTCTTCTCTTCTGGCACATAGGAGCTTCCTAAATGTGACATGCCCCCCAAAAACCATTTCAGAGAAACTCACTCTCCAAAATCCCATTGTCGCTCCTTCCCTTCTGAGCGCTCTATAGTGCACCCACAGAGCACTTGACATACACATATGAGATATTTCCTTACTCGAGAGAAATTGGGTTACACATTTTAGGGTGATTTCTCTCCTTCAAAAACTGGGTCTACAAGAGCATGCGAGTGTTAAAAATGAAGACTTTGAATTTTCTCCTTCACTTTGCTGCTATTCCTGTGAAACACCTAAAGGGTTAACAAACTTACTGAATGTCATTTTGAATACTTTGAGGGGTGCAGTTTTTATAATGTGGTAATTTATGGGGTATTTCCAATAAGAAGGCCCCTCAAATCCACTTCAAAACTCAACTGGTCCCTGAAAAATTCAGATTTTGGAAATTTTGGATTGGGTATATGTGAATCAATGTATAATTTATTTGGGATGTCCATTTTCCTTATAAGCAGTGAGTTTCAAAGTGAAAAAAATGCTACATTTTCATCAAGAAATGTTGCAAGTATCGACAAAAATTTACCACTAACATAAAGTAGAATATGTCACAAAAAAACAGTCTCGGAATCAGAATGAAAAGTAAAAGCATTCCAGAGTTATTAATGCTTAAAGTGACAGTGATCAGATGTGCAAAAAAGGGCTGCTTCCTTAAGGTGAGAATGAGCTCCGTCCTTAAGGGGTTAAGAACAGCTTGTGCTCATAAATGTTTACAGACGCCATGCAGTGTTTAGCGGACATCGATATATCTGTTAAAATGTATATAATGTATATAATGCATACCATAATTGGCTACTATGGTACCAAAATCTAAATTTTTTAAGTGAGCAAAACGTGTTGTGTATATATAAATAAAACTTAGCTTATACACACACATTGCATCACACAGGAATTATGAGTAAAAACCGCATTGAATTCAACTTTGCAAATAAAATGCAAACTCCTGCAAACCCCTTTTAAATAAAGAAATTAACTATGCTATAAAACAAAACATATGAGAAGTTCATAAATACCACACATCTACATACTTTTGAGTGTGTTAATGAATACATTATATGTGAATGAACATTACTAAAATTGAAAATTTACTAAAATTGAAATGTTCTGTTTCCATCAGGCTAAGGCTGCAAGAAGACCTAAAACAACAGCCTGACACTTCTAAAAGCCAGGAACGAAGAATGACATCTTCAGGGTCCAAGCCACAAGATGAAGGTTTGGATGAGTTTCTCTCTCGCCTAATTGAAGAGCGGGACACTTTGTTAAGAACTGGCGTCTATACTCACGAAGATCGGATCATCAGTGAGCTAGATCGCCAAATTAGAGAGGCTATGGCAAGAAGGAGTATAAGATGACAAGTCTCCAATATATGACCAACATCTAGCAAGTGTGCTCTAAAAATAACTGACCAATAGTTCACTATCTCCTTGGTACAAAGGGCTAGGGATGTATATTGTTTGTATAAATAATTATTTTAGTTACCTGCACAAAACAATTAATATTTTTCTAATATTTTAAGAGTGTACTAAATGCCTGTTCATCTGTATTTATGACTTTTAATGTTTAGTGCTCTTGTTTTCTCCTAATGTATGTAGTACTGCAGTGCCTAAAGGATGTATAACGTAACAGATTTTCAAAATTGTAAATTCTGGCTGGTTGGGATTTTTTGTAAAAATGTTTTCCTAATAAATTTGATAAAAGTAATATTTCACTATTAGTGTATTACCATTTTAATATCTTTATTCCAATAACATTATTGAAAATCAGAGCACAACTCCTGAAGTCCTGTGTCAAAATCAGCCTAGAAGTTTATTGCACCATAGTACAAAAGATGTGACGTTTTGGCTGTCGTGCCTTTGGAACATTCTTTTTTCTTCTTTTTGTATTATTTCATAAGGTGACTTCAACTAGGCCAACGTGAGGCCGAATATAATACACAATTATTTTTATTTTCTCTATCGGCTCCATTGGGGGATACAGACCGTGGGTGTATGCTGCTGTCTCTAGGAGGTGTGACACTATGGTAATAAAAAAAAGTCAGCTCCTCCCAGCAGGATATACCCGCCTTCAGGCTCTGAGCTAGCCAGTTTAAGCTTAGTGTCTGAAGGAGGTGGACATGGTCTGGATTCTCCAGACCAGGTCTTCTGATTTTTTATTTTCCTAGTATAGGGACGTGTTAGTTTTTTTTTATTCCTTTTTCTTTTCTGTTTTCATGTGGGGGCTCAGGGACTCCGGTTCCCTGTTTCCCCATTGCAAGTAAGGAGGCACAGACATTGCGTATATGCTCTGTTCACTCCCCCCTCGCCAACGGTCAGCGCCTGGGCAGGTACCTCATGGGTCCCCCTATTTCTCTGCTCGCCTCGTTCGCACATAGCAGCTAGGCGTGATGCAGGGGCAAAAAGCTGACTGAAGACTTCACTGAAGACTCAATTAGGTAAGTTCTTCTGACTGAGGTAAGTACCCACCTTTTTCTCCATAGGTACGGACTCGCAACCTCTGGAGACCCCCTGTTTTTGGCCCACCTTCAGGTTATGGGGCTGGCTTATACAAGGGCTGCACTTTATTCTGGGGGAGCAATGGCACCTGAGGGGGCATGTATTATGGGGCACTTTACTTATGGTGTGTGTGTGTGTTTGGTGCAACTACGTTCAGCGCCTTATATGCGGCAGTCAGCCGCAGCGCTGTTTTCGGGCCGGGCGCTCTCAGCGGCGGCTTACTTTTGTTTTGCCGGCAGCGCCTTATATGCGGCTGACAAGCCGCGGCGCTGGGCTCGGGACAAGGAGCGGGCACCATCACAGTTCTTCCCGGCCGGTCTGTAGCTCCGCCCACAGGGCTGGGAGCTCTCAGAGGCGCGAAGCAGCCTCCAATCAGCGCCATGGGCGCGATTTTCAGTGTGAAGGGGTCTGTTACTGTGTGCCTTGCTTCAGGCACGCCCCTCCCTTCCTATTGACTGGCCTGTTCAGTCTCTCTGAACATAGGATAAAAGGATCAACTGGAACTAAAGACAGATAGTTCGGCACTACCAATGCACAATCCCGCATAAAACTTAACAGTAAAAGGAAGTCCTCAATAGCTGTGTGATATGTGGTGCTCTGACATCCAGCAACAAGTAACTTCAACAGATCAATGAAAGATAGAAATAGCCAGCACTCACCATCATTCTTCAGCTTCTTCTTTATTCAAACATAATACTCACATATTACAAAGGGGGTAGACGCAAACAGGGGTACCACAAAGGCTATAGCAGCTGTTTCACATTTTAGTGCTTCATCTGGCCATAGTAAACTGGATCAAACACATATATTTATGTGGGCGGGATAGTAAACATTGGGTTGTTAATATTTTAGGCCCACATAAATATACGTGTTTGATCCAGTATACTATGAGGCCAGATGAAGCACTAAGAAGTGAAAAACGGCTGCTGCAGCCTTTATGGTACCCCCCTGTTTGTGTCTACCCCCTGAATGTTTGAATAAAGAAGCTGAAGAATGATGGAGAGTACGGTTATTTCTATCTATTATTGATCGGATAAAAAGGATCAAATTTGATAACAGCTCGATCCTTCCCTCAACCAACATAATCTCTGGGAAGAGTCGGAAGGCCACTATACACATTAGATGGTGGGCTAATCATGCTCAAATTTAAGAGAACACCTTGCTAGTAGGGTTAGACCCCCTTTTGCCTACATTCTTCGTTGTATATTTTCTACAGGGAGTTTGGTGCATAGGACATCACACAGTTGTCAGATATGTAGGCTTCACATCCATGATACAAGTCTCCCATTCCATTTATCCCAAAGATGCTCTGTTACATTGAGATCATGTGACTATGACAGTCATTGGAGTACCAGAACTCATTCTCATTGAGATATTGTGAGCTTTGTGCCATGGTGCATTATCCTGCTGGAAGTAGCCAACAAAAGATGGATACACTGTGGTCGTAAAGGGATAGACCTGGTCAGCAACAAGACTTTCAGACTGTCGGGTTTAAACGATGCTCAATCTGGACTATTTGGAATGCCAAAAAGTGTCCCCAAGACTGCTACACCACAAGCCTGAGCCATTGATAAAAGGCACGATGGATCCATACCTTTTGTTTTCTATGCCAAATTCTGACCCTGTCATTTGTCGCAGCTGAAATTGAGACTGCTCAGACCAGACAGCGTTCTTTGTCTTCTGTTGACCAATTTTGGGGAGCCTTCGTGAATTGTAGCCTCAGATTACTGTTCTTATCTGACAGGAGTGGGACACAGACTGGTCTCTTGCTGTTGCGTTAGCCCATCTGCTCAAGATTCAACATATTGTGCGTTCAAAGTTGGTATTCTGCATACCTTGGATAAAATGGTTGAGTTACTGTTGTCTCTGTCATCTTGAACCAGTCTACCCATTCTCACTGTGTAGTAGTGTTGCAAACATAACTGCAGCTCAGCTCCTATTTAAGTGAACAGGAGCTGAGCCGCTGTAACCAGATCTAGTCACTACTTACGACGAGTATCTGCACCATGCCGATCAGTTATTGGTGGGCCATAAATCGATCAGCTATTAGCCTGGAAAACCCTTTTAAAGGGGTACTTAGGAAGGAAAAAATGTTTCAAATCAACTGGTGCCAGAAAGTTATAGAGATTTGTAAGTTACTTATATTTAAAAATTCGAATCCTTCCAGTACTTAGCTGCTGTATGCTCCAGAGGAAGTTGTGTATTTCAGTCTAACCATAGTGTCCCCTACTGCCACCTCTGTCCATTTCAGGAACTGTTCGTAGCATGAGCAAATACCCATAGCAAACCTCAATAATTTTTGCTTTGATAGAATATTGCATGGTGGTTTATATATTTGTCACACATGAGCAAAAACCTGTAAATGGGTACGTTCACACGAGCGTACCGCTGCATGGTGGCTTTACATGTGCCTGCTTGGAGCGGCATTACGCTGCTATGAGCAGACACACTGAAGCGATGTGCGAGTCGCCGCGCATGCGTGGTGTGCTCGCACACATGGCAGCCGCTCCCCCTGCTCTATGAGCTAGGCCAAGAGAGCTGCCGCAATGTGCGAGTATACTGCGCATGCGCGCTGCATTTCGCACATCACAGTGTGTCTGCTCATTGTTGGATTTTGCTGCTCCGAGCAGGCACCTGTAAAGCCACCATTCAGCGGTCCTTCAGCGGCAGATCTCCAGCATAAAATACGCTGTGGGGCTTCTCGTGTGAATATACCCAATCACTGCAAAACACTATTTTGTATGATTCCTACTCTTCTCTGCATTTTTTTACCCTGTTATGAAAAAATAATTTTAACCCCTTAAAGACCATGTTTTTTTCATTTTTGCACTTTTACATTTTCCACCTCCAGTACTTATCAGCTGCTGTATGTTCCAGAGGAAGTTGTGTAGTTCTTTTCAGTCTAACCATAGTGTCCCCTGCTGCCACCTGTGTCCATTTCAGGAACTGTTCGGAGCATGAGCAAATACCCATAGCAAACCTCTCCTGCTCTGGACAGTTCCTGACACGGACAGAGGTGGCAGCAAAGAGCTTTGTGGTTAGACTGGAAAGATTAACACAACTTCCTGTGGAGCATGCAGCAGCTGATAAGTACACAAAGGGTCAAGATTTTTTTAAAAGTAATTTTACAAATCTGTATGAGGGACATTTATTATTGTATGTGTTTGAAAGTTAATTATTTTTGATTTATCATAATATTGCACGGTGGTTGACATATTTGGCACACATGAGCAAAAAACTTTAAATCACTGCAAAACACTATTTTGTATGATTCCTCCTCTTCTCTGAATCTTTTTGCCCTGTTATGAATTTTTTTGGCTATTTTAACCCCTTAAAGGAGAACTCCGGAATATAAAAATTGTCCCCAATACTGCCGTCAGTAAAAAAATTAAAGATGTACATACCTTCCTCCGCTCCCCCGGGGCCTCCGGTAACCGTCTCTGGTCTCCACTGTGATCCTCTTCCTGGTTGCCGGTGGTCGGAGAATCATACTGCGCTCAGCCAATCACCAGCCACAGCGAAGTCCGACTCGGCCGGCGATAGGCTGAGCGGCAGTGTGAGAACGCTTCAGGACACAAAATTCTTCACTACATCGGCACCTGCTGCTGGGGCTGAAAACGTCACACTGCCGCTCAGCCTATCGCCGGCCCAATCGGGACTTCACTGCGGCTGGTGATTGGTTGAGCGCAGTAAGACTCTCCGACCACCGGCAACCAGGAAGAGGATCGTGCCGGAGACCGGAACCGGTTACCGGAGGCCCCGCGGTAGCAGAGGAAGGTATGTACATCTTTATTTTTTTTTTACTGCCGGCAGTACGGGGGACAATTTTTATATTCCGGAGTTCTCC
The DNA here is from genome assembly GCF_029499605.1 of Hyla sarda. Taxonomy (NCBI): domain Eukaryota; kingdom Metazoa; phylum Chordata; class Amphibia; order Anura; family Hylidae; genus Hyla; species Hyla sarda. Next base: position 485,254,051 of record NC_079189.1, read on the forward strand.
TTTAAGGACCAAATTTTTTTGCACTTTTGTATTTTCCACTTCACCTGCTAAAAATCAGAGAACTTTGAATTTTCCACCTACAGACCCATATGTTTTTTGTGCCACCAATTGTACTTGTAATTACATCAATCATTTCAGTACAAAATCTACTGCAAAATTTATGGGGAAGAATAGAAAACAAAATGCCACAGTGCACTTTTTTGGTAAAAATGACACCTTATCTTTATTATGTAGGTCCATACAATTAAAATGATACCCAACTTAAATAGGTTGTATTTTGTTTTACTTCTTTAAAAAAAATTATAACAAATTGTATGAAAATTAGCATGTTTAAAAATGTCATTCTGACCCCTATAACTTTTTTATATTTCCGTATATGGGGCTGTATGAGGGCTAATTATTTGCACCGTGATCTGAAGTTTTTATTGTTACCATTGTTGTTTTGAAGGGACTTTTTGGTTGCTTTTTATAAATTGTTTTGTAATAATATGCAATTTTCGGACACTAATGCACGCGACGGTACCACATATGTTTGTTTGTTTTTGTTTACATATAGTTTTTTTAATGGTAAAAGGGGGGTGATTCAAACTTTTATTAGGGAAGAAGTTAAATCTCATTTATATTTTTTTTATTTTTTATTTTTTTATACACTTTACACTTTTTTTCCCCCCCATAGGGGGACTATTTCATGCAATCCTTAGATTGCATAGACTGAAAAATGCTATGCCATAGCATAGCATTGATCAGTGTTATCTGTGCTCGATTGCTCCAGCCTGCAGAGCCTGGATGGAGCATCGAGGTACAGATCGGACAGCGAGGAGGCAGGTAAGGGCTCTCTCGCCGTCCTCTCAGCTGTTCAGGATGCTGCGCTTTCATTGCGGTGGTCCCAAACAGCCTGCTGAGCTAGCCAGGATGTGTTTTCTCCCATTTTAGATGCTGCAATTAACTTTGATCGTAACATCTAAAGGGTTAGATGCTTCACATAACGGGAGCAGGCAATGGATGTTAATATATGTCCATTGTCCTTAAAGGGGTACTCCGCCCCAGGACATCTTATCCCCTATCCAAAGGATAGGGGGATAAGATGTCAGATCACAGGGGTCCCGCCGCTGAGGACCCCAGGGATCTTGGCTGCAGCATCCCTCGGCTGTCATTACTGCACAGAGCAAACACGCTCTGTGCGTAATGACGGGCGATACAGGGGCCCGTCACGGGCCGCCCCCTTAATGCAAATCTACGGGAGGGGGTGTGACGGCCACCACTCCCCCTCCCATAGACATGTATTGAGGGGCAGGCCGTGACATAACGATGCTCCAGCTCCTGTATTGCCTGTCATTACACACAGAGCGCGTTTGCTCTGTGCAGTAATGACAACGGGTGCTGCAGCCGAGGTCCCGGGGGTCCCTAGCGGTGGGACCCCAGCGATCTGCCAACTTATCCTTTGGATAGGGGATAATATGTCCTGGAGTGGAGTACCCCTTTAAGGGGCTAAAATGTTTTCCTCCAGTTTTATAAGCCTGGTCTGGGCTGGTGTGGATTTGCGACAAATCTCGGCCTTTGTGACAGACTTGTGACTTTTTAAAGTAAAGTCACACTTCATAAATTAGAATCCACTACAAAGTAAAAAAAAGTGTGTATTTAAGTCGTTTTATTCAAAATCACTAGCAAAAAGTCGCACAAATCTTGCACAGCATTGCAGGAACTTTTCTACACCAAAAAAGGCTTTAAAGCTTTGTTAAATTCCCCCTATAACTTTTTTGATACTAGTTGATTAAAGGGATTATAAGCATAGTAGATTTTTTTTATATTGGGCTGGGGGCTCAATGAAAATTTGGGAAAATAAATCTACCTCGCTCCCTTGTAAAATTTCTGATCCCTCACTAAGTGCGACCACTGAGATGGACTGGTCTAGGCACTGACCGAGGTGGGACAGCCCTGCAGCTGGTGATTGGCTGAGTACAATATACAGTGATCCCTCAACATACGATGATAATTCGTTCCAAATGAACCATCGTTACTTGAATCCATCGTATGTTGAGGGATCCGTGCAATAATAATATAGTAAGTTATACTCACTTGTCCCCGCCGCTCCGGACCATCATCGCTGCCCTGGATCGTCGCTCTTCATCGCTGTCATCACGTCGCTATGCATGCCGCTCCTCCTTTGATGATGGGACGGCGTGCGCGGCGACGTGATGACAACGAAGGAGAGCGACAACCATGCAGCGTAGCCGTAAGAGGACGGTTTGGAACGTTGGGGACAGATAAGTGACACTCACGGGACCACACAGGGCCCATTAAACGGCTATCCGGCAGCAGCTGAAGCAGTCTGCGCCGCCAGATAGCCGTTTATGCGATGGCCCCGACATACAAAAGCATCGTATCTTGATGCTGCTTTCAACATGCGATGGCCTCTGAGGGGCCATCGTATTTTGTTGAAATTATCATATGTCGGGGCCATCGTAGGGCGGGGGATCACTGTAAAACCTTTTTTTCTATCCAGATAACCTATTTAATAAGACATGGCAATATGATGTTAAATTGATTGTGACCCCCTTTGTGACCAGAGCAAATTTTGACACTGTTCACATCTGGGATAATAAAAGCTGAGAATGCAGCGCTTTTTTCCCCATCAAAAGGTCTGGTGCTGTGGTGAGGTTTCCATCATGCAGACATAAAAAGCACCTTTCCTCTTTGTCCTCAGGCAGCCCATATGGTATTTGTGTGCTGCTTTCAGACTTTAGGAAAACTAAGTTACAGGTAAGACAAATGTTGTCAATATTTGTTTCCTGTGACCTTAGTCACTCTGGTTGACAACAGGCATATACAGGCAGAGTAGTAAAACACTCTACAGGATCGCCCTTCTGACCTAAAGGGGTTATCTAGGGATAGAAAGAAAAAAAAAGCTAACTTCTGCAAAAAAAATAAAAATTAAAAACGCACCACACCTGTCATCAGGATGTGTGTGGTATTACAATTAGGCTCCATAAACTTAAAGGGGTTATCCACCATAAGATGATTTTAGTACGTACCTGCCAGACAGTAATGGGCATGCTTAGGAAGAATCTGTGCTTGTCTTGGGGCTGGTATTTCCTGTTTGAGTTTTCTTCTTTGCCTACAAATCCCATAATTCCATTTTCCTCTCTCCCACACATCAGCCACCCCACCCATTGAAACATAAATGATCTGAATCCATTCAAAAGACCTGTGGTTTTCAATCAGGGTGCCTACAGCTGTTGCATTAGTTGCAGTTTGATCTCCACCCATTGCAGCAGACAGGCTCCCTATCATCAGCTGATTAGTGAGTCAGGTCTCGGCCGCATTGCAACCTGGGAAAAATCTGAGACAACAGTCATTTAGTATGCTGGTAAAAATAAATAGTGGGGTGAAAATCACATAAGATTTGTGAGAAAACCATCACACGGGTACAGACACTATATAATGAACTACACTTCACTTTAAACAGAATTGAGCTGCAATACCATGCATGACCTGCAGACAGGTGTGGTGCTGTTTTTTTTACAGAAATCAGCTCTGTTTTTCTATTCCCTCGGTAACCTCTTTTTCTTTTCTTTGCTGATTTCTTGAACTAACAGCACCACACCTGTTCTAAGGTTGTGTGTGATATTACAACTTGCGTTGTAATACTTTAATGGAAGTGAGCTGCAATACCTTACACAACCTGAAAGAGAGAAGGTGGAAGGCGCTCCCTGTGTAGGATCTCAGGATCAGGGTGGAGGAGGAGAGAAACAAACAGCCGCTTACCAGAGTAGGTTGTGTGAACTCACACACAACAATGGAGAGCGCATGGAAGTTATCAATAGATTGTCCTTCCTGGAGAAATCTGATCAAGAGGGTGATTGGGAGTGCAGGAAGGATGTTGGCGCTGGACGAAATGCGTTGCATCTCTGCTGAATTAACAGACCTGGTTTTTACGCTTGCTGTCCTGCTACCTCCATTCGTCCAGTGCTGACTTCATTCACAACCTGAGGACAGGTGAAGTGCTTTTTTTTCTTCTTTCTTTTTTTTTCTTCTTTTTTTTTAATTCAGCTGTTTTTCTACTCCTCGGTAAATCCTTTAAAAGCACACTGTGAGCAGATATCTACAGGGTGGGCCATTTATATGGATACACTTTAATAAAATGGGAATGGTTGGTGATATTAACTTCCTGTTGGTGGCACATTAGTATATGTGAGGGGGGGAAACTTTTCAACATGGGTGGTGACTATGGTGGCCATTTTGAATCCAACTTTTGTTTTTTCAATAGGAAGAGGGTCATGTGACACATCAAACTTATTGGGAATTTCACAAGAAAAACAATGATGTACGTGGTTTTAACAGATAACTTTATTCTTTCATGAGTTATTTACAAGTTTCTTAACCACTTATAAAATGTGCTCAATGTGCTGCCCATTGTGTTGGATTGTCAATGCAACCCTCTTCTTCCACTCTTCACACACTGATAGCAACACCGCAGGAGAAATGCTAGCAAAGCTTCCAGTATCCGTAGTTTCAGGTGCTGCACATCTCGTATCTTCACAGCATAGACAATTGCCTTCACATGACCCCAAGGATAAAAGTCTAAGGGGGTCAGATCGGGAGACCTTGGGGGCCATTCAACTTGCCCACGACGACCAATCCACTTTCCAGGAAACTGTTCATCGAGGAATGCCCGGACCTGACACCCATAATGTGGTGGTGCACCATCTTGCTGGAAAAACTCAGGGAACGTGCCAGCTTCAGTGCATAAAGAGGGAAACACATCATAATGTAGCAATTTTGCATATCCAGGGGCCTTGAGGTTTCCATTGATGAAGAATGGCCCCACTATCTTTGTACCCCATATACCACTCCATACCATCAATTTTTGTGTTCCAACAGTCTTGGAGGGATCTATCCAATGGGGGTTAGTGTCAGACCAATAGCGGTGGTTTTGTTTGTTAACTTCACCATTCACATAAAAGTTTGCCTCATCACTGAACAAAATCTTCTGCGTAAACTGAGGGTCCTGTTCCAATTTTTGTTTTGCCCATTCTGCAAATTTAGTGCGCCCAACTGGGTCATCCTTGTTGAGATGCTGCAGTAGCTGGAGTTTGTAAGGGTGCCATTTGTGAGTAGCTAATATCTGCCGAAGAGATGTTCGACTAATGCCACTCTCCAGTGACATGCGGCCAGTGCTACGCTGTGGGCTCTTGCTGAATGAAGCTAGGACAGCCACTGATGTTTCTTCATTAGTGACAGATTTCATGCGTCCACATTTTGGCAAATCCAACACTGAACCAGTTTCACAAAACTTAGCAAGCAGTTTACTAACTGTAGCATGGGAGATGGGTGGTCTCGTAGGGTGTCTTGCATTGAAATCTGCTGCAATGACCCGGTTACTGCGTTCACCAGACATAAACACAATCTCTATCTGCTCCTCACGTGTTAACCTCGAGGACATGTCAATGGCTGTAAACAAAGAGAAACTTGTAAATAACTCATGAAAGAATAAAGTTACGTTAAAACCAATCACACCAGTATTTTTCTTGTGAAATTCCCAATAAGTTTGATGTGTCACATGACCCTCTTCCTATTAAAAAAACTAAAGTTGGATTCAAAATGGCCGACTTCAAAATGGCCGCCATGGTCACAACCCATCTTGAAAAGTTTCCCCCCTCACATATACTAATGTGTCACAAACAGGAAGTTTATATCACCAACCATTCCCATTTTATTAAGGTGTATCCATATAAATGGCCCACCCTGTATATACCAATATACTCAGATCTTCCTCTCTTTAACCTGTTACAGATAGGCTAGCATGTTCAATGTGACTTGCCACCTTTTAATATTACTTTTATTATGAATTACTTTTACATTGCTTGTTATATTGGGGTGATTTATTTGTGTTTAATGTAGGATATGCACTATAGGACAGTTGCACTTAAATGTGATTTATTAAGTAGATTGTAACATTTTATTTTACTGTCAATTTACTAATGGTGTTAGATGTACACAAAGCAACCCTAAAATATGACAATGAATCCACATAATTTATCTTTGGGTCAGCATTTACCGTGTTAATGCTTTGCTTATCTTTTGAAGTTTCTGTAAGTGATAAACCATTATTCTAGAATGGAAGATTATTGCTATCAGATGAACCCTCCCAAACACATTCGATATCTGCACCATTTGTCTCATAGATACAGTAGTCTACCTGATGGGAATGGATTGGGAGAAGCATGTAGCCTGGTTTTCTGTCTGCTGAGATAATAAACATTCTATTGTTATGGTTTTCAGTCTTTATTAAAGTGAAATAATTATTTTTTTTCTCCAGAGTAGTCCCACATACCAGATCAAAATATACAAACATGTGGAATGGTATGTATTACTGAAGAGGAGAGGTCGGGTACATGCAGTGTAGGCTCAAAAAGCTTATTCACACAATCCTATTGAAGTAACTAAACAGATTCTGTATCTTTACTTCATTTTCTGTACTGTAGAGTATTCAAATCTATATCACACCATTACCCCTTAACCCGTTAAGGACCCGGGGTTTTTCCCTATTTGCATTTCCGTTTTTTCCTCCTTACTTTAAAAAAATCATAACTCTTTCAGTTTTGCACCTAAAAATCCTTATGATGGCTTATTTTTTGCGCCACCAATTTTACTTTGCAGTGACATTAGTCATTTTACCCAAAAATCTACAGAGAAATGGAAAAAAAATTCATTGTGAGACAAAATTGAAAAAAACCCCGCCATTTTGTAAATTTTGGGGGCTTCTGTTTCTACGTAGTACATTTTTCGGTAAAAATGACACCTTATCTTTATTCTGTAGGTCCATACAATTAAAATGATACCCTACTTATATAGGTTTGATTTTGTCGTACTTCTGGAAAAAATCATAACTACATGCAGGAAAATAAATACGTTTAAAATTGTCATCTTCTGACCCCTATAACTTTTTAATTTTTCCGTGTATGGGGCGGTATGAGGGCTCATTTTTTGCGCCGTGATCTGAAGTTTTTATCGGTACCATTTTTGCATTGATAGGACTTATTGATCGCTTTTTATTCATTTTTCATGATATAAAAAGTGACCAAAAATACACTATTTTGGACTTTGGAATTTTCGCGTACGCCATTGATCGTGCGGTTTAATTAACAATATATTTTTATAATTCGGACATTTCTAAACGCGGCGGTACCACAAATGTTTATTTTTATTTAAACATTTTTTTTTTAAATGGGAAAAGGGGGTTGATTCAAACTTTTATTAGGGGAGGGGTTAAATGATCTTTAGTCACTTTTTTTTTTCACTTTTTTTTTTTGCAGCGTTATAGGTCCTTAGGGACCTATAACACTGCACACACTGATCTTTATCATTGTTCACTGGTTTCTCATAAGAAACCAGTGATCGATGATTCTGCCGCTTGACTGCTCAGGCCTGGATCTCAGGCACTGAGCAGTCATTCAGCGATTGGACAGTGAGGAGGCAGGTAGGGATCCTCCGGCTGTCATGTAAGCTGTTCGGGATGCCGCGATTTCACTGCGGCGATCCCGAACAGCTCCCTGAGCTAACCAGCAGTGATTTAGTTTCACTTTAGACGTGGCATTCAACTTTGAACGCCACGTCTAAAGGGTTAATAGCGCGCGGCACCGCGATCAATGCCGCGCGCTATTAGCCACGAGTCCCGGCCGTTGTTAGAGCCCGGGCCCGTCCCGCTATGACGCGGGGCCACGCAGTGGCCCCGCGTTATAGAACAGGAGCGGACTCAGGACGTTCAGGTACGCCCTGGGTCCTTAACAGGTTAAAGGGGCACTCCGCTAGAAAACATTTTTTTTTTTTATCAACTGGCGCCAGAAAGTTAAGCAGATCTGTAAATTACTTCTATTAAAAAATCTTAATCCTTCTAGTACTTATCAGCTGCTGTATGCTCCAGAGGAAGTTGTATTTCTTTCTGGAATTCTTTTCAGCCTGACCACAGTGCTCTCTGTTGACACCTCTGTCCATTTTAGGAACTGTCCAGAGTAGGAGCAAATCCACATAGAAAACCTCTCCTGCTCTGGACAGTTCCTGACATGGACAGAGGTGTCAGCAGAGAGCACTGTGGTCAGACAGAAAGGAAATTCAAAAATAAAAGGACTTCCTGTGGAAGATAAAGCAGCTGATAAGTACTAGAAGGATTAAGATTTTTTTAATGGAAGTAATTTACAAATCTGTTTAACTTTCTGGCACCAGTTGATTAAAAGAAAATATTTTCCAGTGAAACATCCCTTTAAGTATGTGGGCTACTATTGCCTCCAGGATGTGGCAAGTACCTTTTATTCTAGGGGACCTAACTTTTTCTGTTTTTTCAAATGTATGTAATCTGATACTTTCTAGTTTATTTATAGGCTGTACATTTAATGGCACCATTTTGGGGCTCTCATAATGTATTGCTGAATTTTACCTTTTCTTAGGGGTGGAGAAAGGCTGAAAAGAATCAGCAGTTTGTTCTACTGTTTTTTGAGGTATTTGTTCTTTTTGGGTTTCATTTATTCAGAGTTTACTGTGTGGTATAAATTACATGTACTTTATGCCGTGGGTAAATGCAAGTACAGCAATACCAAATTTATGTGTTTTTTTTTTCCACTGCTTTTGCAAAAATAAAAAAATTATACTTTTTTGGTGTGTCGCTATATTCTCAGTGTTAAATGAAGACTTGTTGTTTACTGAATTACTTTTACATTGGTACTATTTTGGTTACATAAAATTTTATTGATTTCTTTCATGTCTTTTTTGGGAGTTGAATAAATAAAAAAATAAAAAAGCAATCCCAGCATAGTTTTCATTTTTTTTTATTTTTATTTTTTATATATTATTCATCTTGCACGTTAATGTGAAAAATTTTAAAGTTGGGGTGTATGCAAATGCAACCATTGTAACATGTCATCAGCATACCAAGATTTTGTTACTTTGGACTGGGGTGATGTGCTGACACCACTTCTGTTCCCAAGTCATCACTATGTTGCACAAAACATGTCCATAGTACCCCTGGATCAGCTGAGTCAGTGATGAGCTCCTCCAGTATGTCTACTAAAAAAAAAAAGGAAACTAGTAGTTTGTAGACTGTCAGCCTATTTTGTCTACACAATAGGTGATGGGGACAGCCCACCTCCTCCCTGTAGCAGTACAATGACCTCAGCTCATGTCACAGAGCATGCCCATCATTTTAAGAAAATATGGAGAGCTAAAATAGCATGTTTTAAATACAAGCTAAAAATAATAATGGAAAACAGCAAAAATGTAATAAAGACCCTTTTTTACCCAATCCTTCCAGAATAGTGCAGTATTGGCACAATCCTCGAATGTAGTTCACAAACAAGATATACAAGGAATATTTCCCACTTTAGTTGTCTTTGTAGCCATTCATTACCTTTCTCTTATAGTTGTTATAATCTTTAATTCATCTAGTTATATAACGTATATATTATTTGACTATAACTACTTTAGATTTTGGTCAGGCTAGCTGGTATCTCTTCTTATGTTTTATTTTTTTCAAAGTATATATTTAAATCCACAACATAAAGAATTGGCAATAAAATTCCAAAAAGCTGGTCACAAGGTCATACGACTGTAAGTGTGGCTTATGTTTCATTGTGTGCATTTTTTTCTTACAAATTACAGGTTGTTAAAGTACAGTATATCCTCACGCTTAGTAATATAATTTTGCTAAAATAATATTACTGATGTGACATGGCATGAATAACAGCCAAATATGGGGTACACTGATAAATATATACATGCTCAGGCTACTTGCTTGAACAAAAGTAAACTGTACTTACCTCCCTCACATCTCTTTGGCCTCCAGTGTCTTTGCCCTGGTCTCCGCCATCCTCCACTTTCTAGTCCTGAGTGTCCGTACATCATATTACCACTCAGCTAATCACTAACTGGGACAGGACACCACTTTGGCCAATGATTAGCTGAATGGTAATGAGACATATTGACCCCTGGCACCAGAAAGTGAATGTGTCAGGAAGTGGATGTCATGATACTGGAGGCTATGGCGGAGAAAAGTAGGTACGGTGAGTACAGTTTTTGTGTCTAAGCAGGCAGCCTGGGCTTTTTTATTTTTATTTTTTTGTTACTTTATTTTTTGTCCAATTGTATTCAAGTACCCTATAATGGTAGCGATTCTGCCTTCCAGTTGGAGTTATTTGGGGATATTTATCAAAACCTGTACAGAGGAAAAGTTGACCAGTTGCCCATAGCAACCAATCAGATCGCTTCTTTCATTTTTCAGAGGCCTTCAATCTGATTGGTTGCTATGGGTCCAATTGTGTCTTTTTTCTAACTATAAAACATGACATCTGATGTCTCCAGGTTTATAGCAGAGTATATGATGAGAAAATGGGTAACAATAATATAAATTGTAAAGTACAAGTTTGTTCTTAGGTTGGGAAATTGTACTTGGCTTTTGAACATGGCTAAGTCCAGGACTAAAAATGAAAGAATGAGACATCTCGAACTACATAACAATGCTTGTCCTTACATTTGGGGTTATTTCCCACAGACAACATGTGGGTACTACTGTACTTTGTAAAGAAACTTGTAAATGGAAGACTTTAAAAATGTGTTTTTTATGCTTTTGGGTGGTAGAAAGAAAAAAAGTGTATCAGTCAACACAAAGTAGACATTAATTCATATGTGAGCGTCTAGAGACCGCTTCAACTTTCAACTGCACTGTCTGGGAAAAAAAAGTGTTTGTTGTCACAAATGTCTGTAACCATTCAAAAGCTGGGAACCGTCCAGTGGCTGGAAAATTCTGTAAGCATCAGTCTATCTAGAGGCTCATTTAATGTGTCCCAGAGAACTTCTACAGAAATATGAAGCCAAATTGAATCTGGACGCTGGAAACTCCATTCGATTTGTGTCCACTTTATTGCTCTGGAACCACTGCATAACTGTCTAAGTGCCTGAACAGCAGTAGGGTTATTAAGTGACCCCCGTCTCTTCACATTTGCTTTGGAGCCAAAATTAGCCTAAGTGGGCTTTTCAGTAAAAATATAATGTGTAATCTTTATTGCCGCAGTTCAGAAAAGAATGTTGAAGGGTTTATTTTTTTCGGGGGGGGGGAGGGGGGGGTTGCCCGGTTGGGTGAGAGATTGATAGGATTGAGATCTGCTCAAGTATGTTAAAAATTACTTTTATATCGCCCTCTAATTTCAATTTAAATACATGGAGAAAATGTCAACTTTATCTTTTTTTCCACTGTAAATCATGAAAAGGTTTAGTGCAGTTATTAGTGCAGTTATTCATCTTGCAGTTACAATTGTATATAATTCCTTAAATGAAATACTCCCTTCACCTGAAGAAAAAAGAAGGTTTAAAGGGGTACTCCGATGGAAAAACAATTTTTTTTCTTTTTTAAATCAACTGGTGCCAGAAAGTTAAACATATTTGTAAATTACTTCTATTAAAAAATCTTAATCCTTCCTGTATTTATTAGCTGCTGAATACTACAGAGGAAATTCTTTTCTTTTTGGAATGCTCTCTGATGACATCACGAACACACTGCTCGCTGTTGATGTTATTATAATAATAATAACTCTTTATTTATTGTTGTCCTTATTGGGATTTGAACCCAAGGCCCCAGCACTGCAAGGCAGCAGTGCTAACCACTGAGCCACCATGCTGCCCTTAGCGTACATCTGCTATGCATGGTTGCTAAAATGGACAGAGATGTCAGCAGAGAGCACTGTGGTCGTGATGTCATCAGTGTTCCAAAAAGAAAGGAATTTCCTCTGTAGCATTCAGCAGCAAATAAGTACTGGAAGGATTACAATTTTTTAATAGAAGTAAAATACAAATATGTTTAACTTTCTGGCACCAGTTGATTTAAAAAAGAAAAAAAAATTGTTTTTCCACCGGAGTACCCCTTTAATCTCCAAAGGCGACAAGCCTTCTTTAGCATTAGAACTGTGAATTAATGTAACTGCCTACCTTAGGAACATTAATGCATATGTAGAAATATACAGTCATATCTGCCCCATACCCCTTTCCATCATCTAACTCTTCCCCTTCATGGTTACATTTGATAGACATTTGTCTTTTCTTAACTATGTAAAAGTGGTGAAAGTTTAATCGCTGGAGAATCTTTTGCTAGGACCCCCACTGATCACTAGAACAGAGGTCTCAAGCTCCCATCATTCCTGTTTATCATGACCATAGTGGGAAAGTAAATGTATGGCTTAGGCCCGTTTCACACTACCGTTATGTTCGTGCATTCTGACATCCATTATTCAGCAATAACGGGTCATGAAAAAATGGATGAAATAACTGAATACAACGGAGGATAACTGATGACCAATTTTTAAGGACATTCTGTCATAATAAAGGACATGTGCCATCCGTCATGCACCACTATAGTCCGTTAGTTTATGTCCGTTATTTTATTTTCATGCGACTTCCTGGTTGTGATTCAGTACTGAGCATGCTCAGTAGCAATAATGGATCAAAAAGGAATATAAAAATAAGGGACAATAACGAATGCCATTTGGGAACATCCATCAGCCATAGACTTCAATGTTATAATTTTACGTCCGTTATTCCACCGTTATTTTTGACATGACAATACTTAGTGCATGCACCATTATTTGCACCGTCAAAAATAACAGACGGTAGTCATAACAGGACATAATTGATGCTAAAGGATGGTCAAAAAATCCCATTGACATGAATAGGATTTTATAACGGTCGTTTTATGGATTTTATGGAGTTCGTGGTGGGAGTTTTTGCAGGAACTTACGGTAGTGTGAAAAGGGCCTTAGTGCTCGAGCATATAAACTCCATACAAATTTAATTTGGCGTTAGACAAGGTGTGATGTCATGAGGGCTGATGTCCCTGGCTTGGAGATGTCAAAACTTATATTATTAGAAACATAGACTGGAGGATAAAGTACATGGCAATAGTGCCTGCTAGGTCACAGGAGTAGTAATGTCACAAGGTTTATGACACAACAGGGATAGTGTCAATAATGGGGATCTCCTTAAGGAAACTTGTCATGTCTATAGTGCTCCCAGTGACAATACCTGACTTGTAAATATGCATTCTTGAGGGAATCTTTTGAGGGAGTTAATTGTTGAGCTATTTCACTTGTTTGAAAATTTAGCAAATAAACCAGATGGGTTTGAATCATTTTGATCACTACTGTATAGTGTCCTTATTAGTTTGTAATGAATTATTTATTTTATAAAGAGCTGAACTATTTATTTAGCTGATCCAGAGGATTGGCTTCTTCCATAAGACCTGAGTGCAAAAAAAAAAATAAAATAAAAAATCTATTTTTGACTTTCATTCCATGTTCAAAACAACATGTTATTTGATTTGCTGTGGAATATGGTATTTTCCATATCATAATTTAATTCACAAAAGCTCTGCAACAGGTTATAAATCAAGCTAAATCAGTCCTCAAGTACATCAACAGGTCATGATTTAAGGAAATCCCATACAGAGGCACTTGTGGTGATGCCTAATGCACTGACCAGAACTATATCACTTGTGAAAGACTAAGGAAACCCTGAAAACATGACCTGTTGGGGGGACTTGAGGATGGCACTTTGGAAACACTGAGCTGAATGATAATGGAAAAGTCTGTATTAACATTTTGGATGTTTCAAAGGGAGATAAAAACCCATGATCCCACTGTAATTTTCCCCTCTATGTGGCTGCTTTATTAGGTAATCCTTGTTAATGTTGGGTTCATTGTCTTGTTAAAAAAACAACTGATTGAGATGATGTGAGCTTTGTGACATGGTGCATTATTCTGCTAAATGTAGCCATCAGACAATGGGTCCACTGTGGTCATAAAGGGATGGACATGGGCAGCATAAATACTCAGTAACATTGAAATGATGATCATTTGGTACCAAAAGGTGTCAAGGAAATGTCCCCAACACTATTAAACTACCACCACCAGCCTTTCATGCTTTCATGTTGGTAATGCCAAATTCTGATCATGCCATCTAAATGTGGCAGCAGGAATCAAGCAACATTCTTCCAGTCTTCCATTATCCATTTTTGGTGAGCTGTGCCAATTGTAGGCTGTTTCCTGTTCTTAGCTGACAGGAGTGGCACCCGGTGTGATCTTCTACTGCTGTAGCTTCTCTGCTTCAAGGTTCAATCTGTTGTGCATTTAGAGATGGTATTCTGCATTCTTGGTTGTAACAAGTAGTTATTTAAGTTACTTTTGCCATTCTTTAAGTTTCTCTAATCTCAAATAGTCTGCCCACTCTCCTTTTACATCGACAAGGCATTTTCGTCCACAAAACTGGATATTTTCTCTTTTTCAAACCATTCTCTGTAAACCCCTGAGATAGTTGTGCATGAAAATTCCAATAGATCAGCAGTTTCTGAAAAACCCAGAACAGCCCATCTGGTACCAACAACCATGCTACATTTAATGTCACCTAAATCCCCTTTGTTTTCCATTGTCAAGCTTGAGTTGAACTTCAGCAAGTTGTCTTGGCCAGTCTACATGCTTAAGTGCATTAAGTTGCTGCCATATGATTGGCTGATTAGCTATTTGTGTTAACACGCAATTGGACTAGTTAAGTGTTTCCCAAGCGCAGTCCTCATGTACCCATTTTCAGGATTTCTTTAGTATTTTACATGTGATAGAATTGTGGTGATGTCTGATGCCCTGGCCAGAATTATATAACCTGTGAAAGACTGAGGAAATCCCGAAAACATGATCTGTTGGGGTACTTGAGGACTGCGCTTGGGAAACACAGAACTACTCTATTTTATGGTTTAACCCCTTCCGATACTCAACTTACATGTATATAACATTTAGTGCCAGAAGTATGGAATCAGACAGGGCAAGGAAAAGGTGAACCTTCATGCAGGTGCTCAGGTATCCAAGGAATATCCCAACCAAGTCTTGGAAGTGAGTTGAAGTATCAAATTTATTGGTACAAAACAGCAATAATGCATTTCGGGGTGTACAAACCCCTTCTTCAGATTGACAGATTAATACAGTATCACAAACAAGTGGGCTTTATATACACACACTAATAAAAACAAGATGGTGGTCGGGTCAGAGGTCAAGGTAACGGACCCAAGTAAACAGGCATAAGTTGGCAAATGAAAACAATCAGTATATACTAAACTGGATATATATAGATAAATAGAATTAGAATTAACTGTGGAAAACCACTAAATACTGTACAAAGAGATTCTCATGCTTGTTTCCCCAATATATCTATGAATATATCTATGTATTTACACCTATCTATTATGCATATACTTAACTATTTGTATAGTGAACTCTTACCAGCATAGAACTATATTTACTTCACCATCTCGCTCACACAGACGAGCTGCCCACTCGCTCTGCAGTGTATTTGATTTAAGGACCCACCCCCTGGCTATGCATCCTTGAAAACATCCACGCCGCTCCACTGTTTACAATCAGAGCCGCGGCATGCTGTTCTTGTTTACACGCCGTTGAGCACACAGCAAACGAGAATAGCATGCGCATCAAACCTCCTTTCTAGTTCTAACTGAACGGAAAGGAAAACTTTATCTATTTGTACTGTATTTAATGGTTTTCCATAGTTAATTCTAATTCAGTTTATCTATATATAGCCAGTTCAGGATATACTGATTTGGGAAATTGTTTTCATTTGCCAAGTTATGCCTGTTTACTTGCGTCCATTACCTTGACCCCTGACCCTTCCACCATCTTGTTTTTATTAGTGTGTGTATATAAAGCCCACTTGTTTGTGATACTGTATTAATCTTTCAATCTGAGGAAGTGGTTTGTACACCCAGAAACTCGTTATTGCTGTTTTGTACCAATAAATTTGATACTTCAACTCACTTCCATGACTTGGTTGTGATATTCCTTGGATACCTGAGCGCCTGCATGAAGGTCACCTTTTCCTTGCCCTATCCAGTCTAACTACAGGATCCCCATCTGGACTTGTCCTGAGACCTGTGGGCTTGCACGGATTATTTCTTTATTGTACCCCTGCTTGAAGCTATATGCGTATTTACTATGCGCTCCAGGTGAGCAGCCATTTTATAGAACCTTCAACCGTCCCCACTCTGTGTGGGGATACTTCTGTTGTTTCCTAGGGTAATGCACAGGGCGCCTGTTCTGGGCATTTTCTTTTTCTACTTCTATACAGAAGTATGAAATGGGCTCAGAAGTCACAGGAACCAGAAAATGGGTATATATGTTTGTTTGTTTTTTGTTTTCTTTTAAATACTAAAATATAAAAACTAAATATATTATTTTGATCAAATTGACTCCTATAATATAGTAAACAATTCAGAAAAAAATAGCCCTCCCTTAAATTGCTCATTTGTGTTTTTTGTCCATTTTCACCCACACGTTTCAATTATTTTTTTATTTTTCTTCAAAATACATTACATTGTAAAATGAATAATATCATCAAAAAGTACAACAATTGCAAAAAGTGTAAAGAGACAGTAATATACATGGTGGCCCATTTATATGGATACACCTTAATATAATGGGAATGGTTGGTGATAATAACTTCCTGTTTGTGGAACATTAGTATATGTGAGGGGGGAAACTTTTCAAGATGGGTGGTGACCATGACGGCCATTTTGAAGTCGTCCATTTTGAATCCAACTTTTGTTTTTTCAATAGGAAGAGGGTCATGTGAGACATCAAACTTATTGGGAATTTCACAAGAAGTTGGTTTTAACGTAACTTTATTCATGAGTTATTTACAAGTTTCTGACCACTTATAAAAAGTGTTCAATGTGCCGCCCATTGTGTTGGATTGTCAATGCAACCCTCTTCTCCCACTCTTCACACACTGATAGCAACACTGCAGGAGAAATGCTTGCACAGGCTTCCAGTATTCTTAGTTTCAGGTGCTGCACATCTTGTATCTTCACAGCATACACATTTGCCTTCAGATGACCACAAAGATAAAAATCTAAGCGGGTCAGAACGGGAGACCTTGGGGGCCATTCAACTGGCCCATGATGACCAATCCACTTTCCAGGAAACTGTTCATCTAGGAATGCCCGGACCTGACACCCATAATGTGGTGGTGCACCATCTTGCTGGAAAAACTCAGGGAACGTGCCAGCTTCAGTGCATAAAGAGGGGAAACACATCATCATGTAGCAATTTTGCATATCCAGTGGCTGTACTATCTTTGTACCCCATATACCACACCATACCATCAATTTTTGTGTTCCAACAGTCTTGGAAGGATCTATCCAATGTGGGTTAGTGTCAGACCAATAGCAGTGGTTTTGTTTGTTAACTTCACCATTCACATGAAAGTTTGCCTCATTGTCACGATGCCGGCTGGCAGGTAGTGGATCCTCTGTGCCAGAGAGGGATTGGCGTGGACCGTGCTAGTGGATCGGTTCTAAGTCACTACTGGTTTTCACCAGAGCCCGCCGCAAAGCGGGATGGTCTTGCTGCGGCGGTAGTGACCAGGTCGTATCCACTAGCAACGGCTCAACCTCTCTGGCTGCTGAAGATAGGCGCGGTACAAGGGAGTAGACAGAAGCAAGGTCGGACGTAGCAGAAGGTCGGGGCAGGCAGCAAGGATCGTAGTCCGGGGCAACGGCAGGAGGTCTGGAACACAGGCTAGGAACACACAAGGAAACGCTTTCACTGGCACGATGGCAACAAGATCCGGCAAGGAAGTGCAGGGGAAGTGAGGTAATATAGGGAAGTGCACAGGTGATCAGACTAATTGGAACCACTGCGCCAATCAGCGGCGCAGTGGCCCTTTAAATCGCAAAGACCCGGCGCGCGCGCGCCCTAGGGAGCGGGGCCGCGCGCGCCGGGACAGGACCGACGGAGAGCGAGTCAGGTACGGGAGCCGGGGTGCGCATCGCGAGCGGGCGCTACCCGCATCGCGAATCGCATCCCGGCTGGAGGCGGTATCGCAGCGCCCCGGGTCAGTGGATCTGACCGGAGCGCTGCAGTGAGGAGAGTGTAGCGAGCGCTCCGGGGAGGAGCGGGGACCCGGAGCGCTCGGCGTAACAGTACCCCCCCCTTGGGTCTCCCCCTCTTCTTAGAGCCTGAGAACCTGAGGAGCAGACTTTTGTCTAGGATATTGTCCTCAGGTTCCCAGGATCTCTCTTCTGGACCACAACCCTCCCAATCCACTAAAAAAAAGGTTTTCCCTCTGACCTTTTTGGATGCCAGAATCTCTTTGACGGAGAAGATGTCCGAGGAGCCGGAAACAGGAGTGGGAGGAACAGATTTGGGAGAGAAACGGTTGATGATAAGTGGTTTAAGAAGAGAAACGTGAAAGGCATTAGGAATACGAAGAGAAGGAGGAAGAAGAAGTTTGTAAGAGACAGGATTAATCTGGCACAAAATTTTGAAAGGACCAAGATAGCGTGGTCCCAACTTGTAGCTAGGGACACGGAAGCGGACATATTTAGTGGAGAGCCATACCTTGTCTCCAGGGGAAAAAATGGGAGGAGCTCTTCTTTTCTTATCCGCGAACTTCTTCATGCGAGATGAAGCCTGTAAGAGAGAATTTTGGGTCTCTCTCCATATGATGGAAAGGTCACGAGAAATTTCATCCACAGCGGGCAGACCAGAGGGCAAGGGGGTAGGGAGGGGGGGAAGAGGGTGACGGCCGTACACCACGAAAAATGGGGATTTGGAGGAAGATTCAGAGACTCTGAAGTTATACGAGAATTCGGCCCATGGTAGAAGATCTGCCCAGTCATCCTGGCGGGAGGAAACAAAATGTCGTAAATAATCACCCAAGACCTGGTTAATTCTTTCTACTTGTCCATTGGATTGAGGATGATATGCAGAAGAAAAATTTAATTTAATCTTGAGTTGTTTACAGAGAGCCCTCCAGAATTTAGACACGAATTGGACGCCTCTATCCGAGACGATCTGCGTAGGCAACCCGTGAAGACGAAAAATGTGTACAAAAAATTGTTTAGCCAACTGAGGCGCTGAAGGAAGACCAGGAAGAGGGATGAAATGTGCCATTTTGGAGAATCGATCAACGACCACCCAAATAACAGTGTTGCCACGGGAAGGGGGTAAGTCAGTAATAAAATCCATACCAATCAGAGACCAAGGCTGTTCGGGGACAGGCAGAGGATGAAGAAAACCAGCGGGCTTCTGGCGAGGAGTCTTATCCCGGGCACAGATAGTGCAGGCTCGCACAAAGTCCACAACATCCGTCTCCAGAGTCGGCCACCAATAGAAGCGAGAGATGAGTTGCACAGATTTCTTGATGCCCGCATGACCTGCGAGATGGGAGGAGTGACCCCATTTGAGGATTCCGAGGCGTTGGCGTGGAGAAACAAAGGTCTTTCCTGGAGGAGTTTGCCTGATGGAGGCTGGAGAAGTGGAAATCAGGCAGTCAGGAGGAATGATGTGTTGCGGAGAGAGTTCAATTTCAGAAGCATCCGAGGAACGAGAGAGAGCATCGGCCCTAATGTTCTTATCGGCAGGCCGAAAGTGAATTTCAAAATTAAATCGGGCAAAGAACAGAGACCACCTGGCCTGGCGAGGATTCAGCCGTTGGGCAGACTGGAGGTAGGAGAGGTTCTTGTGATCGGTGTAAATAATAACTGGAAACCTTGATCCCTCCAGCAGATGCCTCCATTCCTCAAGTGCTAATTTAATGGCTAGAAGCTCTCGATCCCCGATGGAGTAGTTCCTCTCCGCCGGAGAGAAGGTCCTAGAAAAAAAACCACAAGTAACAGCATGCCCGGAAGAATTTTTTTGTAGAAGGACAGCTCCAGCTCCCACTGAGGAGGCATCAACCTCCAATAGGAAGGGTTTGGATGGGTCAGGTCTGGAGAGCACGGGAGCCGAAGAAAAGGCAGACTTGAGCCGTTTAAAGGCGTCTTCCGCTTGAGGAGGCCAAGACTTGGGATCGGCATTTTTTTTGGTTAAAGCCACGATAGGAGCCACAACGGTAGAAAAATGTGGAATAAATTGCCTGTAATAATTGGCGAACCCCAAAAAACGTTGGATAGCACGGAGTCCGGAGGGGCGTGGCCAATCTAAGACGGCAGAGAGTTTGTCTGGATCCATTTGTAGTCCCTGGCCAGAGACCAAGTATCCTAGGAAAGGAAGAGATTGGCATTCAAACAGACATTTCTCTATTTTGGCATAGAGTTGATTGTCACGAAGTCTCTGAAGAACCATACGGACATGCTGGCGGTGTTCTTCTAGATTGGCAGAAAAAATCAGGATATCGTCCAGATATACAACAACACAGGAGTATAAGAGATCACGAAAAATTTCATTAACAAAGTCTTGGAAGACGGCAGGGGCGTTGCACAGGCCAAAGGGCATGACCAGATACTCAAAGTGTCCATCTCTGGTGTTAAATGCCGTTTTCCATTCATCCCCCTCTCTGATGCGGATGAGATTATAAGCACCTCTTAAGTCCAGTTTGGTAAAGATGTGGGCACCTTGGAGGCGATCAAAGAGTTCAGAGATGAGGGGTAGGGGGTAGCGGTTCTTAACCGTGATTTTATTAAGACCGCGGTAGTCAATGCAAGGACGTAGGGAGCCATCTTTTTTGGACACAAAGAAAAATCCGGCTCCGGCAGGAGAGGAGGATTTACGGATAAAGCCCTTTTTTAAATTTTCCTGGACGTATTCAGACATGGCAAGAGTCTCTGGGGCGGACAGAGGATAAATTCTGCCCCGGGGTGGAGTAGTGCCCGGGAGGAGGTCGATAGGACAATCATAAGGCCTGTGAGGAGGTAGAGTCTCAGCTTGTTTTTTGCAAAAAACATCCGCAAAGTCCATATAGGCCTTAGGGAGGCCGGTTACAGGAGGAACCACAGAGTCACGGCAAGGGTTACTGGGAACCGGTTTTAGGCAGTCCTTGGAACAAGAGGGCCCCCAACTCTTGATCTCCCCAGTGGACCAATCCAGGGTTGGGGAATGAAGTTGAAGCCAGGGAAGTCCAAGGAGGATTTCAGAAGTGCAATTGGGGAGGACCAAAAGTTCAATCCTCTCGTGATGAGATCCGATGCACATTAGAAGGGGCTCCGTGCGGAAACGTATGGTACAGTCCAATCTTTCATTGTTTACACAATTGATGTAGAGGGGTCTGGCGAGACTGGTCACTGGGATGTTGAACCTGTTGACGAGAGAGGCCAAAATAAAATTTCCTGCAGATCCGGAGTCCAAGAAGGCCATAGTAGAGAAGGAGAAGGCAGAGGCAGATATCCGCACAGGCACAGTAAGACGTGGAGAAGCAGAGTAGACATCAAGGACTGTCTCACCTTTGTGCGGAGTCAGCGTACGTCTTTCCAGGCGGGGAGGACGGATAGGACAATCCTTCAGGAAGTGTTCGGTACTAGCACAGTACAGGCAGAGATTCTCCATGCGGCGTCGTGTCCTCTCTTGAGGTGTCAGGCGAGACCGGTCGACCTGCATAGCCTCCACGGCGGGAGGCACAGGAACAGATTGCAGGGGACCAGAGGAGAGAGGAGCCGGGGAGAAGAAACGCCTCGTGCGAACAGAGTCCATATCCTGGCGGAGCTCCTGACGCCTTTCGGAAAAACGCATGTCAATGCGAGTGGCTAGGTGAATGAGTTCATGTAGATTAGCAGGGATTTCTCGTGCGGCCAGAACATCTTTAATGTTGCTGGATAGGCCTTTTTTAAAGGTCGCGCAGAGGGCCTCATTATTCCAGGATAATTCTGAAGCAAGAGTACGGAATTGTACGGCATACTCGCCAACGGAAGAATTACCCTGGACCAGGTTCAACAGGGCAGTCTCAGCAGAAGAGGCTCGGGCAGGTTCCTCAAAGACACTTCGGATTTCCGAGAAGAAGGAGTGTACAGAGGCAGTGACGGGGTCATTGCGGTCCCAGAGCGGTGTGGCCCAAGACAGGGCTTTTCCAGACAGAAGGCTGACTACGAAAGCCACCTTAGACCTTTCAGTGGGAAACTGGTCTGACATCATCTCCAAGTGCAGGGAACATTGGGCAAGAAAGCCACGGCAAAACTTAGAGTCCCCATCAAATTTATCCGGCAAGGATAGGCGTAGACCAGAAGCGGCCACTCACTGCGGAGGAGGTGCAGGAGCTGGCGGAGGAGATGATTGCTGAAGCTGTGGTAGTAACTGCTGTAGCATAACGGTCAGTTGAGACAGCTGTTGGCCTTGTTGCGCTATCTGTTGTGACTGCTGGGCGACCACCGTGGTGAGGTCAGCGACAACTGGCAGAGGAACTTCAGCGGGATCCATGGCCGGATCTACTGTCACGATGCCGGCTGGCAGGTAGTGGATCCTCTGTGCCAGAGAGGGATTGGCGTGGACCGTGCTAGTGGATCGGTTCTAAGTCACTACTGGTTTTCACCAGAGCCCGCCGCAAAGCGGGATGGTCTTGCTGCGGCGGTAGTGACCAGGTCGTATCCACTAGCAACGGCTCAACCTCTCTGGCTGCTGAAGATAGGCGCGGTACAAGGGAGTAGACAGAAGCAAGGTCGGACGTAGCAGAAGGTCGGGGCAGGCAGCAAGGATCGTAGTCAGGGGCAACGGCAGGAGGTCTGGAACACAGGCTAGGAACACACAAGGAAACGCTTTCACTGGCACGATGGCAACAAGATCCGGCAAGGAAGTGCAGGGGAAGTGAGGTAATATAGGGAAGTGCACAGGTGATCAGACTAATTGGAACCACTGCGCCAATCAGCGGCGCAGTGGCCCTTTAAATCGCAAAGACCCGGCGCGCGCGCGCCCTAGGGAGCGGGGCCGCGCGCGCCGGGACAGGACCGACGGAGAGCGAGTCAGGTACGGGAGCCGGGGTGCGCATCGCGAGCGGGCGCTACCCGCATCGCGAATCGCATCCCGGCTGGAGGCGGTATCGCAGCGCCCCGGGTCAGTGGATCTGACCGGAGCGCTGCAGTGAGGAGAGTGTAGCGAGCGCTCCGGGGAGGAGCGGGGACCCGGAGCGCTCGGCGTAACACTCATCACTGAACAAAATCTTCTGCGTAAACTGAGGGTCCTGTTCCAATTTTTGTTTTGCCCATTCTGCCGCACCTGAAACTACGGATACTGGAAGCCTGTGCTAGCATTTCTCCTGTGGTGTTGCTATCAGTGTGTGAAGAGTGGGAGAAGAGGGTTGCATTGACAATCCAACACAATGGGCAGCACATTGAACACATTTTATAAGTGGTCAGAAACTTGTAAATAATTCATAAAAGAATAAAGTTACGTTAAAACCAAGCACATCATTGTTTTTCTTGCAAATTTCCCAATAAGTTTGATATGTCACATGACCCTCTTCCTATTGAAAAAACAAAAGTTGGATTCAAAATGGACGACTTCAAAATGGCCGCCATGGTCACCACCCATCTTGAAAAGTCCCCCCCCCCCCCACATATACTAATGTGCCACAAACAGCAAGTTAATATCACCAACCATTCCCATTTTATTAAGGTGTATCCATGTAAATGGCCCACCCTGTAGATATATAGCAAAGGGTTCTTTACAGATAAAGTAGTCAAACTATGGAGCCCTAATGCAAGAGGTAATGTTGGCAGATACTTTGTCGCCATTTATGAAAGGGCAACATGCTTATCCAAAAAAACAACATTGAGGGTTAAAATTAATCTAGAAGTTATTAATAATAATAATTTTTAAACTCTATGAGCTGTTGTTGCGTGAAATGTAACTTATTTGTCTATGTTAATAAACTATCACATAAACCTATATAATGTATACTTTTATTGAAAAAGTGGTTGTCTTCATGTAACCTTTCTGTATCCCTCTGACTATGTGGGCTTTCATCCAACTCTTCAATATGTAGTCTCTAAGGCGCTGTTTTCTTTGCATACAAGCATGCTGCCCTGAACTTTTTCAATGCCAAATTTATCGAACAATGAGCTGTGATTAAAAGAAATATTACTGCAACTAGTTTTATTACAGCTGCCATGTAACTGCGTTTCTTAAACATTGTACTCTGTTGCTTTATAGCAATAAACATCATTATAATACAGTATGCATTATGAAATATATACTACGAACATGTACAGTGAATAATAGTTTGTTTTTTTTACCTAAAAAAATTATCAGTCTATAATTTTAATGGTAGGTTTATTTGAGCAGTGAAAGACGTACTAATAAAATAAAATAAAAAAATGCATTTCAAATAAGTTATGAATTAATTTGCTTTTTACTTATTGAAAAATGCATTTGATCCCCCATCAATAATCAAGATTTCTGGCTTTCAGGTATCCTTTATCAAGGTAACTAGCTGAGATTAGGAATACTCCCTTAAAGAGAGTGCTCCTAATCTTATCTTGTTACCTGTATAAAAAAACACCGGAAGCCAGAAGCAATTATTCAGATTCCAAACTCACCATCATGGCCCAGACAAAAGAGCTGTCTAAGAATGTCAGGGACAACACTGTAGAACTACACAAGGCTTGAATGTGCTACAAGACCATTACCAAGCAGCTTGATGAGAAGTTTACAACAGTTAGAGCGATTATTTCCAAATGGTAGAAACACAAAATAACTGTCAGTCTCCCTCAGTCGGGGGCTCCATGGAAGATCTCCCCTCTTGATGTTTCAGTTATCGAGAAAACGGGGAGGAATCAGCCAGAGCTACACGGGTGGATCTTGTCCATGATCTCAAGGCAGCTAGGACCATAGTCACCAAGAAAACAATTTGTAACACACTAGCCCGAGAAGGACTGAAACCCGGCAGCGACCCCAAGGTCCTCCCTGCTAAAGGAAGCACTTGTACAGGTCAGTCTGAAGTTTGCCAATGAACATCTGAATGATTCAGAGGACTGGGTGATGGTGGTAGATTAGACAAAAATTAAGCTCTTTGGCATCAACTCAACTTGTGTTCAAAGGAGGAGGAACTTTGCCTATGTCAAACATGGAGGTGGAAACATTATGGTTTGGCAGTGTTTTTTTTCTGCAAAGTGGACAGGACAACTTCACTTCGTCAAAGCGACGATTGATGGGGCCTTATACTGTAAAGTCTTAAAGGGGTACTCTGCCGCTCAGCGTTTGGAGCAAAATGTTCCAAATGCTTAGAACCGGCGCTGGGAGCTTGTGATGTCATAGACCTGCCCCCTCATGATGTCACGCCCCACCCCCTCAATGCAAGTCTATGGGAGGGGGCGTGACAGCAGAGTACCCCTTTGAGAAAAAAACACCTACCTTCAGCCAGGGCATTGAAAATGGGTCATGGATGGTTATTTCATGTCAATGTCATGGCATATCAATGACCCGAAACACATGTCCAAGACTATAAAGGAGTGACCCAAGAAAAAGCATGTTAAGGTCCTGAAATGGTCGAGCCAGTCTTAATCCCTTAGGAAATATGGGAAGAAAGCTGAAGGATAGAATTGAAAAACGTATGTCTGGAATCCTTATTGACTTAAACAGGATCTGCAAAGAGGAGTAGGATAAATTCCCTCCTGAGATGTGTGCATCTACAAGAAATGTCTGACCTCTGTGATTGCCAAAAAGGCCTTTGTCACCAATTACTAAGTAATGATTTGGAAAGGGGTCAAATAGTAAAATTCTGGTCAATGTATAACGTATTTGAAGTTTGTTGTTGTTATTCTCTCACAGTCTCTCACTGTTCAAATAAACCTACCATTAAAATAAAGACTGATCATCTACTTGTCAGTGAGCAAACATACAAAATCAGTAGGGTGTCAAAAAATGTTTCCTTCACTCTAATTGTCAATGTATGGGGGTCCAAGATAATAGTAAAGGAAATCAGCTGTCAGAAAAAAAACCCAATGTCATTGTTTAAATCATAGTTTTTAATGATCAAATATTGTAGATTTCACACCAACCATCTATAAGATGGCAGAAGTCCCCTCTCAAAAATATATAATGGCAATAAGATAATTGACAATGTATATTGTGAACTTACGGATGGGTTTCCACTTGGCAGTTTTTTGGAGTACTGCCACTGCAGTTTTTAAGAAAAGCAAAGAGTGGATCCAACAGGAAGAAGAAGCATGTCTTTTCTTTATATTTCCCATTACTTTTCAATCCACTCCTAGTTTTGGCTCAAATACTGCAGTGACAGTACTCCCAAAAATTCCCAAGTGGAAACCCAGCCTCTGTACTACATTCTAAACCCTGTAGTAACACAATTGTCCATTGGCTTCCTACAAGCAGTACATTTTTCTTTACCCTCTTCTCTAGCAGGACCATTTAGTTTCCTTAAATGGGCACTGTCAGTTACAAAAACTTTTTATATGTTGTACATCTAGGCAAAGCATTAGCCTTTCTAATATACTTCATAAGAAAATGTTATTTACTTTTTATAGAAATCATGGCTTATAAAATCATGGCTTTGTCCAAGCTGAAGCACAGGCATGGACAAAGTCCAGGAATTGAGGGTGGATAGGATAGGAGAGAGCACAGAGGAGTACTATCAGACAGGAGAGAGCACAGAGGAGTACTATCAGATAGGAGAGAGCACAGAGGAGTCCTATCAGACAGGAGAGATCACAGAGGAGTACTATCAGACAGGAGAGAGCCCAGAGGAGAACTATCAGACAGGAGAGAGCACAGAGGAGTACTATCAAACAGGAGAGAGCAAAGAGGAGGACTATCAAACAGGAGAGAGCACAGAGGTGTACTTTTAGACAGGAGAGAGCACAGAGGAGTACGATCGGACAGGAGAAAGCACAGAGGAGTACGATCGGACAGGAGAGAGCACAGAGGAGTACTATCAGACAGGAGAGAGCACAGAGGAATCCTATCTGATAGAAGAGAGCACAGAGGAGTGCTATTAGACAGGAGAGAGCACAGAGGAGTACTATCAGGCAGGAGAGAGCACAGAGGAGTACTATCAGGCAGGAGAGAGCACACAGGAGTACTATCAGACAGGACAGAGCACAGAGGAGTACTATCAGACAGAAGAGAGCACAAAGGAGTCCTATAAGACATGAGAGAGCACAGAGGAGTATTATTAGACAGGAGAAAGCACAGAGGAGTACTATTAGACAGGAGAGAGCACAGAGGAGTACTTTCAGACAGGAGAGAGCACAGAGGAGTACTATCAGACAGGAGAGAGCACAGAGGAGTACTATCAGACAGGAGAGAACACAGAGGTGTACTTTTAGACAGGAGAGAGCACAGAGGAGTACGATCGGACAGGAGAGAGCACAGAGGAGTACTGTCAGACAGCACAAGAGCGCAGAGGAGTACTATCAGACAGGATAGAGCACAAAGGAGTCCTATCATATAGAAGAGAGCACAGAGGAATGCTATCGGGCAGGAGAGAGCACAGAGGAGTACCATCAGGCAGGAGAGAGCATAGAGGAGTTCTATCAGACAGGAGAGAGCACAGAGGAGTGCTATCAGAGAGGAGAGCACAGAGGAGTAATATTAGACAGAAGAGAGCACAGAGGAGTACTATCAGACAGGAGAGAGCACAGAGGAGTGATATCAGACAGGAAAGAGCACAGCGTAGTGTTATCAGATAGGAGAGAGCACAGGGGAGTGATATCAGACAAGAGAGAGCACAGAGGAGTCCTGTCAGACAGGAGAGAGCACAGAGCAGTACTATCAGACAGAAGAGAACACAGAGGAGAACTATCAGACAGGAGAGAGCACAGAGGCATCCTATCAGATAGGAGAGAACACAGGGGAGTGCTATCAGACAGGAGAGAGCACAGATGAGTACTATCAGACAGGAGAGAGCACAGATGAGTATTATCAGACAGGAAAGAGCACAGAGGAGTGCTATCAGACAGGAGATAGCACAAAGGAGTGCTATAAGACAGGAGAGAGCACATAGGAGTGCTATAAGACAGGAGAGAGCACAGAGGAATACTATCAGACAGGAGAGAGTACAGAGGAGTACTCTCAGACAGGAAAGAGCACAGAGGAGTACTATCAGAAAGGAGAGAGCACAGAGGAGTGCTGTCAGAAAGGAGAGAGCAATAAGGAGTCATATCAGACAGGAGAGAGCACAGAGGAGTGCTATCAGGCAGGAGAGAGCACAGAGGAGTACTATCAGACAGAATAGACTACAGAGGAGTACTATCAGACAGGAGAGAGCTCAGAGGAGTACTATCAGACAGGAGAAAGCACAGAGGAGTGCTATCAGACAGGAGAGAGCACAGATGAGTACTATCAGACAGGAGAGAGCACAGAGGAGTATTATCAGCCAGGAAAGAGCACAGAGGAGTGCTATCAGACAGGAGAGAGCACAAAGGAGTGCTATAAGACAGGAGAGAGCACATAGGAGTGCTATAAGACAGGAGAGAGCACAGAGGAGTACTATCAGACAGGAGAGAGTACAGAGGAGTATTCTCAGACAGGAAAGAGCACAGAGGAGTACTATCAGAAAGGAGAGAGCACAGAGGAGTACTGTCAGAAAGGAGAGAGCAATGAGGAGTCCTATCAGACAGGAGAGAGCACAGAGGAGTGCTATCAGGCAGGAGAGAGCACAGAGGAGTACTGTCAGACAGAATAGACTACAGAGGAGTACTATCAGACAGGAGAGAGCACAGAGGAGTACTATCAGACAGGAGAAAGCACAGAGGAGTACTATCAGACAGGAGAGAGCACCGAGGTGTACTTTTAGACAGGAGAGAGCACAGAGGAGTACGATCGGAAAGGAGAGAGCACAGAGGAGTACTATCAGACAGGAGAGAGCACAGAGGAATCCTATCTGATAGAAGAGAGCACAGAGGAGTCCTATAAGACAGGAGAGAGCACACAGGAGTACTATCAGACAGGAGAGAGCACAGAGGAGTGCTATCAGAGAGGAGAGAGCACAGAGAAATCCTATCTGATAGAAGAGAGCACAGAAGAGTCCTATCAGGCAGGAGAGAGCACACAGGAGTACTATCAGACAGGAGAGAGCACAGAGGAATCCTATCTGATAGAAGAGAGCACAGAAGAGTCCTATCAGGCAGGAGAGAGCACACAGGAGTACTATCAGACAGGAGAGAGCACAGAGGAGTGCTATCAGAGAGGAGAGCACAGAGGAGTAATATCAGACAGAAGAGAGCACAGAGGAGTACTATCAGACAGGAGAGAGCACAGAGGAGTGATATCATACAGGAAAGAGCACCGCATAGTGTTATCAGATAGGAGAGAGCACAGGGGAGTGATATCAGACAGAAGAGAGCACAGGGGAGTCCTATCAGACAAGATAGAGCACAGAGGAGTCCTGTCCGACAGGAGAGAGCACAGAGCAGTACTATCAGACAGAAGAGAACACAGAGGAGAACTATCAGACAGGAGAGAGCACAGAGGCATCCTATCAGACAGGAGAGAACACAGAGGAGTTCTATCAGACAGGAGAGAGCACAGATGAGTACTATCAGACAGGAGAGAGCACAGAGGAGTGCTATCAGACAGCAGAGAGCACAAAGGAGTGCTATAAGATAGGAGAGAGCACAGAGGAGTGCTATAAGACAGGAGAGAGCACAGAGGAGTACTACCAGACAGGAGAGAGCACAGAGGAGTGCTATCAGACAGGAGAGAGCACAGAGGAGTACTATCAGACAGGAGAGAGTACAGAGGAGTACTCTCAGACAGGAAAGAGCACAGAGGAGTACTATCAGAAAGGAGAGAGCACAGAGGAGTACTGTCAGAAAGGAGAGAGCAATAAGGAGTCCTATCAGACAGGAGAGAGCACAGAGGAGTGCTATCAGGCAGGAGAGAGCACAGAGGAATACTATCAGACAGAAAAGACTACAGAGGCGTACTATCAGACAGGAGAGAGCACAGAGGAGTGCTATCAGACAGGAGAGAGCACAGAGGAATACTATCAGGCAGAATAGACTACAGAGGCGTACTATCAGACAGGAGAGAGCACAGAGGAGTACTGTCAGACAGGAGAGAGTACCGAGGAGTACTCTCAGACAGGAAAGAGCACAGAGGAGTACTATCAGAAAGGAGAGAGCACAGAGGAGTACTGTCAGAAAGGAGAGAGCAATAAGGAGTCCTATCAGACAGGAGAGAGCACAGAGGAGTGCTATCAGGCAGGAGAGAGCACAGAGGAGTACTATCAGAAAGGACAGAGGACAGAAGAGTACTATCAGACAGAAGAGAGCACAGAGGAGTACTATCATACAGGAGAAAGCATAGAGGAGTACTATCAGACAGGAGAGAGCACAGAGGTGTACTTTTAGACAGGAGAGAGCACAGAGGAGTACGATCGGACAGGAGAGAGCACAGAGGAGTACTATCAGACAGGAGAGAGCACAGAAGAATCCTATCTGATAGAAAAGAGCACAGAGGAGTGCTATTAGAAAGGAGAGAGCACAGAGGAGTACTATCAGACAGGAAAGAGCACAGAGGAGGGCTATCAGACAGGAGAGAGCACAAAGGAGTGCTATAAGACAGGAGAGAGCACAGAGGAGTGCTATAAGACAGGAGAGAGCACAAAGGAGTGCTATAAGACAGGAGAGAGCACAGAGGAGTGCTATAAGACAGGAGATAGCACAGAGGAGTGCTATCAGACAGGAAAGAGCACGGAGGAGTACTATCAGACAGGAGAGATCACGGAGGAGTACTTTCAGACAGGAGATAGCACAGAGGAGTGCTATCAGACAGGAGAGAGCACGGAGGAGTACTATCAGACAGGAGAGAGTTCAGAGGAGTGCTATCAGACAGAATAGACCACAGAGGAGTATTATCAGACAGGAAAGAGCACAGAGGAGTGCTATAAGACAGGAGAGAGCACAGAGGAGTACTCTCAGAAAGGAGAGAGCAATAAGGAGTCCTATCAGACAGGAGAGAGCACAGAGGAGTGCTATCAGGCAGGAGAGAGCACAGAGGAGCACTGTCAGAAAGGAGAGAGCAATAAGGAGTCCTATCAGACAGGAGAGAGCACAGAGGAGTGCTATCAGGCAGGAGAGAGCACAGAGGAGTACTATCAGACAGAATAGACTACAGAGGAGTACTATCAGACAGGAGAGAGCACAGAGGAGTACTATTAGACAGGAGAAAGCACAGAGGAGTACTATCAGACAGGAGAGAGCACCGAGGTGTACTTTTAGACAGGAGAGAGCACAGAGGAGTACGATCGGAAAGGAGAGAGCACAGAGGAGTACTATCAGACAGGAGAGAGCACAGAGGAATCCTATCTGATAGAAGAGAGCACAGAGGAGTCCTATAAGACAGGAGAGAGCACACAGGAGTACTATCAGACAGGAGAGAGCACAGAGGAGTGCTATCAGAGAGGAGAGAGCACAGAGGAATCCTATCTGATAGAAGAGAGCACAGAAGAGTCCTATCAGGCAGGAGAGAGCACACAGGAGTACTATCAGACAGGAGAGAGCACAGAGGAATCCTATCTGATAGAAGAGAGCACAGAAGAGTCCTATCAGGCAGGAGAGAGCACACAGGAGTACTATCAGACAGGAGAGAGCACAGAGGAGTGCTATCAGAGAGGAGAGCACAGAGGAGTAATATCAGACAGAAGAGAGCACAGATGAGTACTATCAGACAGGAGAGAGCACAGAGGAGTGATATCATACAGGAAAGAGCACCGCATAGTGTTATCAGATAGGAGAGAGCACAGGGGAGTGATATCAGACAGAAGAGAGCACAGGGGAGTCCTATCAGACAAGATAGAGCACAGAGGAGTCCTGTCCGACAGGAGAGAGCACAGAGCAGTACTATCAGACAGAAGAGAACACAGAGGAGAACTATCAGACAGGAGAGAGCACAGAGGCATCCTATCAGACAGGAGAGAACACAGAGGAGTTCTATCAGACAGGAGAGAGCACAGATGAGTACTATCAGACAGGAGAGAGCACAGAGGAGTGCTATCAGACAGCAGAGAGCACAAAGGAGTGCTATAAGATAGGAGAGAGCACAGAGGAGTGCTATAAGACAGGAGAGAGCACAGAGGAGTGCTATCAGACAGGAGAGAGCACAGAGGAGTACTATCAGACAGGAGAGAGTACAGAGGAGTACTCTCAGACAGGAAAGAGCACAGAGGAGTACTCTCAGACAGGAAAGAGCACAGAGGAGTACTATCAGAAAGGAGAGAGCACAGAGGAGTACTGTCAGAAAGGAGAGAGCAATAAGGAGTCCTATCAGACAGGAGAGAGCACAGAGGAGTGCTATCAGGCAGGACAGAGCACAGAGGAATACTATCAGACAGAAAAGACTACAGAGGCGTACTATCAGACAGGAGAGAGCACAGAGGAGTGCTATCAGACAGGAGAGAGCACAGAGGAATACTATCAGACAGAATAGACTACAGAGGCGTACTATCAGACAGGAGAGAGCACAGAGGAGTACTATCAGACAGGAGAGAGTACCGAGGAGTACTCTCAGACAGGAAAGAGCACAGAGGAGTACTATCAGAAAGGAGAGAGCACAGAGGAGTACTGTCAGAAAGGAGAGAGCAATAAGGAGTCCTATCAGACAGGAGAGAGCACAGAGGAGTGCTATCAGGCAGGAGAGAGCACAGAGGAGTACTATCAGAAAGGACAGAGGACAGAAGAGTACTATCAGACAGGAGAGAGCACAGAGGAGTACTATCATACAGGAGAAAGCATAGAGGAGTACTATCAGACAGGAGAGAGCACAGAGGTGTACTTTTAGACAGGAGAGAGCACAGAGGAGTACGATCGGACAGGAGAGAGCACAGAGGAGTACTATCAGACAGGAGAGAGCACAGAGGAATCCTATCTGATAGAAGAGAGCACAGAGGAGTGCTATTAGAAAGGAGAGAGCACAGAGGAGTACTATCAGACAGGAAAGAGCACAGAGGAGGGCTATCAGACAGGAGAGAGCACAAAGGAGTGCTATAAGACAGGAGAGAGCACAGAGAAGTGCTATAAGACAGGAGAGAGCACAAAGGAGTGCTATAAGACAGGAGAGAGCACAGAGGAGTGCTATAAGACAGGTGATAGCACAGAGGAGTGCTATCAGACAGGAGAGAGCACGGAGGAGTACTATCAGACAGGAGAGATCACGGAGGAGTACTTTCAGAAAGGAGATAGCACAGAGGAGTGCTATCAGACAGGAGAGAGCACGGAGGAGTACTATCAGACAGGAGAGAGTTCAGAGGAGTGCTATCAGACAGAATAGACCACAGAGGAGTATTATCAGACAGGAAAGAGCACAGAGGAGTGCTATAAGACAGGAGAGAGCACAGAGGAGTACTCTCAGAAAGGAGAGAGCAATAAGGAGTCCTATCAGACAGGAGAGAGCACAGAGGAGTGCTATCAGGCAGGAGAGAGCACAGAGGAGTACTGTCAGAAAGGAGAGAGCAATAAGGAGTCCTATCAGACAGGAGAGAGCACAGAGGAGTGCTATCAGGCAGGAGAGAGCACAGAGGAGTACTATCAGACAGAATAGACCACAGAGGAGTACTATCAGACAGGAGAGAGCACAGAGAAGTACTATCAGACAGGAGAGAGTACAGAGGAGTGCTATCAGAGAGGAGAACACAGAGGGGTACTATCAGACAGAAGAGAGCACAGAGGAGTGATATTAGACAGGAGAGAGCACAGATGAGTACTATCAGACCGGAGAGAGCACAGAGGAGTGCTCTCAGAGAGGATAGCACAGAGGAGTAATATCAGACAGAAGAGAGCACGGAGGAGTACTATCAGACAGGAGAGAGCACAGAGGAGGGATATCAGACAGGAGAGAGCACAGAGTAGTGTTATCAGATAGGAGAGAGCACAGAGGAGTGCTATCAGACAGAAGAGAGCACAGGGGAGCCCTATCAGACAAGAGAGAGCACAAGAGGAGTACTATCAGACAAGAGAGAGCACAGAGGAGTCCTGTCCGACAGGAGAGAGCACAGAGCAGTACTATCAGACCGGAGAGAACACAGAGGAGAACTATCAGACAGGAGAGAGCACAGAGGCATCCTATCAGACAGGAGAGAACACAGAGGAGTGCTATCAGACAGGAGAGAGCACAGATGAGTACTATCAGACAGGAGAGAGCACAGAGGAGTATTATCAGACAGGAAAGAGCACAGAGGAGTGCTATAAGACAGGAGAGAGCACAGAGGAGTGCTATCAGACAGGAGAGAGTACAGAGGAGTACTCTCAGACAGGAGAGAGCACAGAGGAGTACTATCAGACAGGAGAGAGCACAGAGGAGTACTGTCAGAAAGGAGAGAGCACAGAGGAGTACTATCAGACAGGAGAAAGCACAGAGGAGTCCAATCAGCCAGGAGAGAGCACAGAGGAGTACTATAAGACAGGAGAGAGCACAGTGGAGTACTATCAGACAAGAGAGAGAGCACAGAGGAGTATTATCAGACAGGAGAGAACACAGAGGAGTCCTCTCAGGCAGGAGAGAACACAGAGGAGTACTATAAGACAGGAGAGAGCACAGTGGAGTACTATCAGACAAGAGAGAGAGCACAGAGGAGTATTATCAGACAGGGAAGAGCACAGAGGAGTACTATCAGACAGGAGAGAGCACAGAGGAGTACTATTAGACAGGAGAGAGCACAGAGGAGTACTATCAGACCGTAGAGAGCACAGAGGAGTACTATCAGACAGGAGAGAGCATAGTGGAGTACTTTTACGCAGTAGAGAGCACAGAGGAGTACTATCAGACAGGAGAGAGCACAGAGGAGTGTTTTCAGACAGGAAAGAGCATAGTTGAGTACTTTTACGCAGGAGAGAGCACAGAGGAGTGTTATCAGACTGGAGAGAGCACAGAGGAGTGTTTTCAGACAGGAAAGAGCACAGAGGAGTGTTATCAGACAGGAGAGAGCATAGTGGAGTACTTTTACGCAGAAGAGAGCACAGAGGGGTACTATCAGACAGGAAAGAGCACAGAGGAGTAATTTCAGACAGGGAAGAGCACAGAGGAGTACTATCAGACAGGAGAGAGCACAGAGGAGTAATATCAGACAGGAGAGAGCACAGAGGAGTGCTATCAGGCAGGAGAGAGCACAGAGGAGTACTGTCAGAAAGGAGAGAGCAATAAGGAGTCCTATCAGACAGGAGAGAGCACAGAGGAGTGCTATCAGGCAGGAGAGAGCACAGAGGAGTACTATCAGACAGAATAGACCACAGAGGAGTACTATCAGACAGGAGAGAGCACAGAGAAGTACTATCAGACAGGAGAGAGTACAGAGGAGTGCTATCAGAGAGGAGAACACAGAGGGGTACTATCAGACAGAAGAGAGCACAGAGGAGTGATATTAGACAGGAGAGAGCACAGATGAGTACTATCAGACCGGAGAGAGCACAGAGGAGTGCTCTCAGAGAGGATAGCACAGAGGAGTAATATCAGACAGAAGAGAGCACGGAGGAGTACTATCAGACAGGAGAGAGCACAGAGGAGGGATATCAGACAGGAGAGAGCACAGAGTAGTGTTATCAGATAGGAGAGAGCACAGAGGAGTGCTATCAGACAGAAGAGAGCACAGGGGAGCCCTATCAGACAAGAGAGAGCACAAGAGGAGTACTATCAGACAAGAGAGAGCACAGAGGAGTCCTGTCCGACAGGAGAGAGCACAGAGCAGTACTATCAGACCGGAGAGAACACAGAGGAGAACTATCAGACAGGAGAGAGCACAGAGGCATCCTATCAGACAGGAGAGAACACAGAGGAGTGCTATCAGACAGGAGAGAGCACAGATGAGTACTATCAGACAGGAGAGAGCACAGAGGAGTATTATCAGACAGGAAAGAGCACAGAGGAGTGCTATAAGACAGGAGAGAGCACAGAGGAGTGCTATCAGACAGGAGAGAGTACAGAGGAGTACTCTCAGACAGGAGAGAGCACAGAGGAGTACTATCAGACAGGAGAGAGCACAGAGGAGTACTGTCAGAAAGGAGAGAGCACAGAGGAGTACTATCAGACAGGAGAAAGCACAGAGGAGTCCAATCAGCCAGGAGAGAGCACAGAGGAGTACTATAAGACAGGAGAGAGCACAGTGGAGTACTATCAGACAAGAGAGAGAGCACAGAGGAGTATTATCAGACAGGAGAGAACACAGAGGAGTCCTCTCAGGCAGGAGAGAACACAGAGGAGTACTATAAGACAGGAGAGAGCACAGTGGAGTACTATCAGACAAGAGAGAGAGCACAGAGGAGTATTATCAGACAGGGAAGAGCACAGAGGAGTACTATCAGACAGGAGAGAGCACAGAGGAGTACTATTAGACAGGAGAGAGCACAGAGGAGTACTATCAGACCGTAGAGAGCACAGAGGAGTACTATCAGACAGGAGAGAGCATAGTGGAGTACTTTTACGCAGTAGAGAGCACAGAGGAGTACTATCAGACAGGAGAGAGCACAGAGGAGTGTTTTCAGACAGGAAAGAGCATAGTTGAGTACTTTTACGCAGGAGAGAGCACAGAGGAGTGTTATCAGACTGGAGAGAGCACAGAGGAGTGTTTTCAGACAGGAAAGAGCACAGAGGAGTGTTATCAGACAGGAGAGAGCATAGTGGAGTACTTTTACGCAGAAGAGAGCACAGAGGGGTACTATCAGACAGGAAAGAGCACAGAGGAGTAATTTCAGACAGGGAAGAGCACAGAGGAGTACTATCAGACAGGAGAGAGCACAGAGGAGTACTATCAGACAGGAGAAAGCATAGAGGAGTACTATCAGACAGGAGAGAGCACAGAGGTTTACTTTTAGACAGGAGAGAGCACAGAGGAGTACGATCGGACAGGAGAGAGCACAGAGGAGTACTATCAGACAGGGGAGAGCACAGAGGAATCCTGTCTGATAGAAGAGAGCACAGAGGAGTGCTATTAGAAAGGAGAGAGCACAGAGGAGTACTATCAGGCAAGAGAGAGCACAGAAAAGTACTATCAGACAGGAGAGAGCACACAGGAGTATTATCAGACAGGACAGAGCACAGAGGAGTACTATCAGACAGAAGAGAGCACAGAGGAGTCCTATAAGACAGGAGAGAGCACAGAGGAGTACCATCAGGCAGGAGAGAGCATAGAGGAGTACTATCAGAAAGGACAGAGGACAGAAGAGTACTATCAGACAGGAGAGAGCACAGAGGAGTCCTATCAGACAAGAGAGAGCACAGAGGAGTTCTATCAGACAGGAGAGAGCACAGAGGAGTGCTATCAGAGAGGAGAGCACAGAGGAGTGCTATCAGACAGAAGAGAGCACAGAGGAGTACTATCAGACAGGAGAGAGCACAGAGGAGTGATATCATACAGGAAAGAGCACAGCATAGTGTTATCAGATAGGAGAGAGCACAGGGGAGTAATATCAGACAGAAGAGAGCACAGGGGAGTCCTATCAGACAAGATAGAGCACAGAGGAGTCCTGTCCGACAGGAGAGAGCACAGAGCAGTACTATCAGACAGAAGAGAACACAGAGGAGAACTATCAGACAGGAGAGAGCACAGAGGCATCCTATCAGACAGGAGAGAGTACAGAGGAGTACTCTCAGACAGGAGAGAGCACAGAGGAGTACTATCAGACAGGAGAGAGCACAGAGGAGTATTGTCAGAAAGGAGAGAGCACAGAGGAGTACTATCAGACAGGAGAGAGCACAGAGGAGTCCAATCAGCCAGGAGAGAGCACAGAGGAGTACTATAAGACAGGAGAGAGCACAGTGGAGTACTATCAGACAAGAGAGAGAGCACAGAGGAGTATCATCAGACAGGAGAGAACACAGAGGAGTCCTCTCAGGCAGGAGAGAACACAGAGGAGTACTATCAGACAGGGGAGAGCACAGAGGAGTACTATCAGACAGGAGAGAGCACAGAGGAGTACTATCAGACAGGAGAGAGCACGGAGGAGTACTATTAGACAGTAGAGTGCACAGAGGAGTACTATCAGACCGTAGAGAGCACAGAGGAGTACTATCAGACAGGAGAGAGCACAGAGAAGTGTTATCAGACAGGAGAGAGCATAGTGGAGTACTTTTACGCAGTAGAGAGCACAGAGGAGTACTATCAGACAGGAGAGAGCACAAAGGAGTGTTTTCAGACAGGAAAGAGCATAGTGGAGTACTTTTACGCAGGAGAGAGCACAGAGGAGTGTTATCAGACTGGAGAGAGCACAGAGGAGTGTTTTCAGACAGGAAAGAGCACAGAGGAGTGTTATCAGACAGGAGAGAGCATAGTGGAGTACTTTTACGCAGGAGAGAGCACAGAGGGGTACTATCAGACAGGAGAGAGCACAGAGGAGTAATTTCAGACAGGGAAGAGCACAGAGGAGTACTATCAGACAGGAGAGAGCACAGAGGAGTGCTAGCCCACCCTCACTTACAGGACTTTGTCCATGCCTGTGCTTCAGCTTGGACAAAGCCATGATTTTATAAGCCATGATTTCTATAAAAAGTAAATAACATTTTCTTATGAAGTATAATAGAAAGGTTCAACATATAAAAAGTTTTTGTATCTGACAGTGCCCATATAGATATTTTCTTTATTCCTTTTATGTGTCCAACCTATCACGACGCATTGGAGGGAATTAATCGTTTTACCCCAGTTTTTTTTAATTTTTTGCAGTTCTTTGGCACTTTTCATTGGTGCAGTGTATTTTATATTTGCATTTAAGTTTTGCGACTTTTCATTAAAAAAGTGTAACTTTTCAGTTTGTCGCATCTTTTGGTGCAACTGCGCTAATCTACACCAGTCCTTATTGGCTTCCAAAACTCACACAAAAAGTCTGAGGGGGCACCATACAAAGAAATGTGATCAGTACCAGATTTTTGCAATATGTAATAAATTTGGAGCAGGTACACCGTTTTCACCACACAAATTAAAGGGGTACGCCGGTGAAAACCTTTTTTCTTTTAAATCAACTGGTGGCAGAAAGTTAAACATATTTGTAAATTACTTCTATTAAAAAATCTTAATCCAGTACTTATTAGCTGCTGAATGCTACAGAGGAAATTCCTTTCTTTTTGGAACACTGATGACATCACGAGCACAGTGCTCTCTGCTGACATCTCTGTCCATTTTAGCAACCGTGCATAGCAGATGTATGCTAAGGGCAGCATGGTGGCTTAGTGGTTAGCACTGCTGTCTTGCAGTGCTGGGGACTTGGGTCCAAATCCCACTAAGGACAACAATATATAAAGTGCTATTATTATTATAATAATGTCAGCAGAGAGAACTGTGCTTGTGATGTCATCAGAGAGCATTCCAAAAAGAAAAGAATTTCCTCTGTAGTATTCAGCAGATAAAGTACAGGAAGTATTAAGATTTTTTAATATAAGTAATTTACAAATATGTTTAACTTTCTGCCACCAGTTGATTTAAAAGAAAAAAGGTTTTCACCGGAGTACCCCTTTAATGGAGTAGAAAGACGTTCATCTACACCACTCTTCACGAATTCCCCCCATTGCCCTGTTTTCCTGGCCACATTTTTTTCTTCTAACCTTCCCATAATATCCTTTTCTCCTGTGCCCCTTCCCCTACTCTCTGAGGTACAAACCTGCAGTTCTTTGTGGAAGATTTAGGAGACAGAAAAATAATGAATTTTATTGAAGTTTTTTTTTTTTTAATGTAGACTCTTTCCCTCTGTCTCACAGAGCATTGGTATTAGCATTGGTAAAAAAAAAAAAAAAAAAAAAAAAGGTATGTTCCTCAACAAATTGTTGTGAAAGACCAATATCAACCAATGGGTGAAAGTGATCTGAAGGGGTTTTCTGGGAAAAATGTATTGATGACCTATTGTCATGATACCAAATCAATACCGGATCAGTGGGGTGCTGACAATCAGTTTTTTTTTTTTTTTTTTTTTTTTTTTTTTACCAGAGCTACAATGCTAGCGTATACAACAAATCAACTGAAGCAGACAGTTTTGTACATTTTGTTGTTGCCGTGTTGGGTTGATGGAGCTTAACTGCAGTAGCCCAGTACAGCCACTATACAATGTCCAGAGCCATGGGCTTACAATTCTGTCTGACTTTGTGACATTTTCCCCAGATCTATCAGATAGCTGGACCTGCGTTACTTCTGGTGCTGCAATCTCAGCTGTTTCTGGTACACACACACCCCTCCCCCCCTGTTGCCTACCCCTATCCCTAAACACAAACCCTAATCCCTATGTGTAACCCCTAACCCTTATCTAATACATTGCTGTCCCTAAGTACTTTTTGCACAAGGTGGGCAAGAGCAGCACTTTAACCCCTTAAGGACCAGGCCCATTTTGGCCTTAAAGAGGCACTGTCATTGTTAAAAACTTTTCATATATTGCAGGACTCATTATAATATGACATTTCACAATATACACCTGTTCATTTTTTTTACATTTTCACCTGAAATTCAAGCTCAAATTAGCCACCACTAGGGGTCGCCTGTCTTTT
Source organism: Hyla sarda (assembly GCF_029499605.1). Taxonomy (NCBI): domain Eukaryota; kingdom Metazoa; phylum Chordata; class Amphibia; order Anura; family Hylidae; genus Hyla; species Hyla sarda. The sequence continues at coordinate 485,294,259 of NC_079189.1, forward strand.
AGCCAGACAGACTAGTCTAGATTTTACAGCATACTGGATACCGGCCGTAAAGCATACCGGTATCCAGTATAGGAGATTTCTATTGTGTATACAAAACTACAGATAAAGGATGTGTGGACATGCTGGGAGCTGTAGTTTTAAAACAGCTGGAGGCAACACTGCTCTAACACAGTTATTTACAAACATTGCAGCTTCAATTGTTACTAAACTACAACTCCCAGCATGCTGAAATAGTCAAAGCTTTCTCGGACTCCTGAATGACAAAGAAGTTGATCAGACATTCAGGAGTCTGTGAAAGATGAATGACACACATAGTGATAGCTATGCTGATTAGCATCCAGCTTTACTAGGAGAAGATAAAACAGATAGAACATGTATTCATAAAAATTCTGTACTTTTATCTAAAAAATCCTTACACTAATTTTATAAAGATCTATTCTTATATTTATACATTTTATCCTGTTATGAATTCACCATAATGTCTTCTGATTACTGCAGGCAAGCTCCAAGTATCTTCCTCTGACACATGACACAGCATAAAACCAGAGAGGAAATGGTTACAGAGTAGAGAGTACTGATTGGCTGACTGCACAGGCTTGCTCCTGTGAGGGAGACAGACTGACACGCCCCCTCAAGCCGGTATAATGAAAAAGTAAGTCACCAGCAGATAAATGCTTATATCTCTGGATATATAGGTCCGACACACATAAAAATGATATGCACATGATCAGGATTAGGCCCTGAGTAACATATCACTTTTTTTCTTTTTTTTTGCACTATGACAGGTTCACTTTAAGGACCAGACCAATTTTATTTTTGCATTTTCGTTTTTTCCTCCTCGCCTTCTAAAAATCATAACTCTCTTATTTTTCCATCCACAGACCCATATGAGGGCTTGTTTTTTGTGTCACCAATTGTACTTTGTAATGACATTACTTATTTTACCATAAAATGTACAGCACAACCAAACAAATATTTATTTATGTGGGAAAATTGAAAAGAAAAATGCAATTTAGCAAATTTTGGAAGGTTTTGTTTTAACGCTGTACACTTTCTGGTAAAAATGACATGTTTTCTTTATTCTGTGGGTCAATACGATTAAAATGATACCCATGTTATATGATTTTCTATAATTGTACCGCTTAAAAAAATCTCAAACCATTTTAACAAAATAAGTATGTTTGAAATTGCCCTATTTTGACCACATATAACGTTCCCATTTTTCCGTATATGGGGCGATATGAGGGCTCATTTTTTTGTGCCATGATCTGTAGTTTTTATCAGTACCACTTTTGCGTAGGTTTGCGCTGTTCACTGTACAGGATAATTAACAATATATTTTAATAGTTCAGACTTTTACTCACGCGGCGATACCAAATATGTGTATTCATTATTTATTTCACACTTTTTTGGGGGTAAAATGGGAAAAACGGACATTTTACTTTTTTATTGGGGGAGGGGATTTTCAAATTTTTTTACTTTTATTTTTACACTTTTTATGTCCCCATAGGGGACTATTTATAGCAATCATTTGATTGCTAATACTGTTCAGTGCTATGTATAGGACATAGCACTGCTCAGTATTATCGGTGATCTTCTGCTCTGGTCTGCTCGATCTCAGACCAGAGCAGAAGACCCTGGGAGATGGCCGGAGCCAGGTGAGGGGACCTTCGGCTGCCATGCTGGATGATCGGATCGCCGCGGCAGCGCTGCGGATGATCCGATCATCCATTCAAAGTACCTCACTGCCGCAGATGCCGTGATCTGTATTGATCACGGCATCTGAGGGGTTAATGGCGGACATCCGCGCGATCTCGGATGTCCGCCATTACCGGCGGGTCCCTGGCTGCTGATAGCAGCCGGGACCTGCCGCGCATGACGCGAGCACCGCTCCAGTGCTCGCTATCATGGCGGCGCGTAAATGTAAGTCATGGTGCGTCAAGTACCACGTCACCATGACGTACATATACATCCATTATCGTTAAGGGGTTAAACAGAACACAATGAGCAGGATGCCTGTGCCATCGATTGCTTCTGCTTTCTGAGGGGTCCTGCAAGTGACACAACACCAGGACCGCAGCTTTGGCAAACAGCTGGTCAGCAATGGTTCCTGGTGGCGGCAGCCCAATGATGTGATATTGGTGACCTATTCTGATGGATCACCAGAACAATTTGCCTAGAAAACCCTTTTATTTGTTGTATTTTAAGGACAACTGCAATGGTAAACATTTATATATGTCTGTGCCCGGGCCTAAAAAGTAAACAAAATAAACTTATACATACCTTCCTACGAGCCCCCGTTGGTCCGGCACAGGCCTCACGGTCCGGCAGTGCCGACTTCATTCCACTTCCTGGGGACGGGGACGCAGAAAGTGGAATGACGTAGGCACTGCCGGACCGTGAGGCCTGTGCCGGACCAACGGGGGCTCGTAGGAAGGTATGTATAAGTTAATTTTTTTTTATTTTTGAGGCCTGGGCATATATAAATGTTTACCACTGCAGTTGTCCTTTAAGTATATACCAAATATGGTACCTATAAGATATGATGTTGTATAGTACCACTTTCTCATAACAGACCTTGCCAGTCTGATGGAATAATAGACCTTGCCAGTCTGATGGAATAATAGATTACCTATGCTACCAGCAAGTATATTATATAATTACACAAACATATCATGTGGTTAAATATGCCATCTAAAGAAAACATTAGCCCATACATTTGTTGAAAAATCATGCGTATGCCAGCACCTCAAACCTATTGCTGTATTGATTTTTACAGCCAAGATATATGATATTAGAAGACAGTAGTTTAATGAGATGTGGAATGAGAAAACCTGCTCAGAATCCCGCAATGAAAGACCTATCAAAAAATTGAGATTTTAAGTGTTGATATGAAGACCTGGGATTACTTCCAGATCACATGCCATTGCTTGTAATAACTGCACGAGACTGCTTGCCAATGCTTCAAAGTGAGGAAATGTACATCTAAAAAGACGTTAAGTAAATCACTTTGTTTCATGATGTCCATACTGCGCTTTCTGAGATGAATTTAGTGTTTCCACCTTGCCTTATTTCATACACATCATAGATCAACATCATATTCTGCATCCATTTTTCAGAATGGATGGCAGTCATTTTCCCATAGGCAGATAATTCAGTTATCTTCACAGCGTGCCAGACAGCTTTTGTTTTTAGAAAGGAAGAACAAATGTTTTAAATGTGGAATTAATTTCCTAACAGTGGAAAAAACATGAATCAGAAAAATATTGACATTTTTCTTCATAGTGAAGTCTTATATGTTTAAAAGCATAAACTTCAACTAGAAGTGAGAAAATCTGTTTTCGTTGAGGTTTTTGTGACCTTGGTGTACATAACAGAGAGAAGGCCCTAAAGCAAGGACCAGACTGGGCATCATTGCTATGCTGGCGCTTCATAGAATAGCTTAGTATTTGTTCACCAACTTTTTTTATGAGCCTCAGGACAATTTTCACCATATATATTAACACTATGGCCCTCATTTACTATTCTAAACCCGACTTCTTTTGTCGGGTTTTTTTGTCGCATCTTTGTCTGCGCCATGTCGCAGACATCGTGCGCCAGTCTGCGACACGATGCAACATTTTTTCCCGACGGACCCGATGTGGATTCTCCCAAACCCGAAAAAGGGGCGTAACCCGACATTTCTGAGCTTTCCCACTTATTTATAAAGGTTTCCAACCCGAATTTGTTGAATTGTTGTGGATTTTTCCCGACAGCTCAGAGGAGTTGGAAACCAGAACCAACAAAACGCACGTGCAACAAACAGGATGCGACATAATAATAAATACCAGGGGAAAAAAGCAGTCGGGTAAGAAAGCAACATAGACTTACAACCCGATTTTCTAAGTAAATGAGGGCCTATATTGTTACTGGCCAAATCCTGTATACTGAGACCAATATTACCAATAATACCAGTATACAAGGAGGAAATATTATCACCATACATATTACCATTATACAGTTACTGACCAAATCTTGTATACTGACACCAATGTTACCAATAATAATGCCAGTATACAAGTAAGAATAATACCATGACCACTACCATCACCACCACATAGTGACATTATTAAAAAAAAACAGTGAGCAAAGACCAATATTCCTCCCATAAAAAAGAACATAGAGTGGTGACCCTGGCTCTACACAGGCTCTGCAGAATGTATAAGTGATTACAGTTACATTTAGTGATTCACAGGGGATGTCTTCTTGGAGTCGCTCTCATTCCTCTTCTTCTCTGTCTTCTTCCAATCATGACTCGTGTCCACAAAATCTGCCAGACAACAAATAAATGAGGCATCCCAACATTTTCAGCACATTCCCTACCTTTCCCATACCCTCAGTGACCCCAAATAATGCCCCAGTAATGCTTCCAGGTAAGTAATGCCCTCAGTAGGTAAGAAGTATGTAATGCCTCCTAGTAGGTAGTAAATAATGTCCCCTGCAGGTAGTGCCACCACATGGTAGGTATTGCCCTCATGTAGGTATTGCCCACAGTAGTTAGTTCCCCCAGATAGATGTTGCCCCCAGGTTGGTCATGTCCTCATGTAGGTTGGGCCCCCACTAGGTAATGTCCAGATTTAGGTAATACCCCCGATTGGAAGGGGTTACACTTAGTACTGCTGCTGTTTTTGATGATGACAAGCCTGCAGACTAAATGGAGGGGTAGATTACACTGCAGCACTATAGACATACAGTAGTAGTTACACTGATACTTACACAAGGGGCAGTTGTCCTAAGCTTCATGGGTGGTGAGCGATGTAAGGGAATCCATGCTTGGCCTTCTCAGAGCAGCGTGTATCATATTCAGCAGGTACAAACTGAGCCAGTCTCTCTACTGCCCATAGCACATGAAAAGTCCCATTCTTTCTTCCTGTTATCTTGTGTCTGTTACTAGAGACATATTTCCCCTAACAACAGGCAGTGGACAGCAGATTCCAGTGAAAGAAAACACCAAGTGACCAAAAACAGTTTTTCAGTTGTAAGGACTGGAGTCATTTTTTGTAAATGAAATGACTTACAAATATGTTAGAAATCACATAAGATATCACTTGGAGATACATTGCTTGAAACAACATGCTCATTTAACACGTGTTTGTCTTATATAAAACCCTTCATATTCACTGATTTCTCTATCTGTCTGACTGCATAGACTTCTTTATCTGTAATCTCAAACATAAATGAGACAGGATTACTGTTCCTTCAGAAAATAGGTGACTCACAACAAGCGATGACACACTGCTATTTTTTATGTCATCCATATGTCAATGTAATCTAAAGCTGAAATGATGTGTAACGTGTGGAACAAAGGTTAATAGATACATAAGGCATTAGAAGTGTTTGATATCACACGTATTATACAGTATCCACATGCCTACTGTATAACATGCATAGTTGTAGATTAATTTGGGTTTCTCATAGCAGGTTTATGATTCCTAGAGTCATTCTTGTTGATTATCTTTGATTCTTGTAAAACTAAAAAAACAACTTAAACTACAACATGCCACTTATGGGAGCAGAACACCAGAATGAGAACACTAAACCTAGAGCATGCTGCACCTGAAAACATAACAGCATTGTATGTACAGAAATTCATATTTTTTAGGATTACTCCCAGCAAACATCTCATTATGTTTCTAAAAATATATATATAAATACTATTCTGTCAGTTATGGTGAAAAGCTAGAGTTTACAGGACAGGATAGACTTTGGCTTTTGCACTTCTTTTTGATTCTTCATTGGTTGAGCAGTTTAAATAACAGAAAACATGTTTAACTAAAATGTTATATTGAAATATTTTTTCACTCTCTGTTAAAGGGTTACTCCGCTCGCTAGCATCTGGAACATTGAGTTCCTGAACGCTGAGTGCGGGCTTCCGTGTTCACGCCCGCTCCCTCGTGATGTCACCGCCTGCCCCCTCAATGAAAGTCTATGGGAAGGGGGCGTGACGGCCATCCCGCCCCCTCCCACAGACTTGCATTGAGGGGGCGGGACATGACGTAACATGACAGGGTGTGACGTCATGAGGGAGCGGGCGTGAACATGGAAGCCCGCACTCAGCGTTCAGGAACTCAATGTTCCGGACACTGGGGAGCGGAGTAACCCTTTAATGAATCCAGGCTCACATCAAGGGAAGTACAGCTACTACCACAGTAAAGGGGAACGGGCCCCCGCTGCACCCCCCCCCCCTGCAGCAGAAGACCGCTGTATCAACAATGTACGTACAGGAGTGTAGACACTGCTGCTTACACCAATAATGTCATGAAACATGTTTTTTTAAAACAAAAGGTACACTTTAAATAAGCCATACATTTACATTAATATCAGCAAATGATTTCGTGATGGTCAACTTTCCTGATGGTAAATAATAGGGAAAAGATCAGGCAGGTGGATTTTAATTTGCCCATTATTTTAAGGGGAGATAAGCTGCCACCAGAGGTGTCTGCCGTTGGCTTACCCCCTTTCCCCCTTCAGAATACTTGTATGCTCAGGTTGGCAGGGGAAGTAGACTGGGAAAGATATCTGTGAGCTGAACCATAATTTGGACGTTTCAAGTGTATGGTCAAGCATTACAAAGATATATCAATTGAGGGGGCTAAGAGAACGGAAGTCACATGACTCGCAGGTCCTTAAGACAGCAGAGCAGCATTTCTGTCTGCACAGAGGAAGAACAGACAGAAAAGTAAGCAGTGTATGTGTGTGTCAGTGGTGTGTGTGTAAGCTTTAATAAAGTTGCTCTGGAGGGTTTATCATACTGGAGCATAATAAGAGGAACATCTGATATCAGTCACATGTAATGTCTCTGAAGGTTATATCAGTACTGGAGCTTTAAAAAAGGAGCGTTTGATATCAGTTCCATATTATATAATATCTCTAGAGGTTATATCAGTACTGGAGAATTATAAGAGGAGCATTTGATTTCAGTGTCACATTATATAATATCTGTAGAGGTTATATCAGTACTGGAGAATTATAAGAGGAGCGTTTGATTTCAGTGTCACATTATATAATATCTCTAGAGGTCAGGGGCGGACACAGACAGCAGAGGGCCCCTGTGCAAAGAATGTGCCTGGGCCCCCCCCCCCAGCACTGTGCCCCCTCATGTACCTGGACCCCACCGGAGTGCCTCCACTTACCCCGCCCGTGTAGTGTCGCCACTTGCCTTGTCCACCACAGGTGGATGTAACGGCTCCTGAGGTGGGCTCCGGGTGGCCCCTGTCCCTCTCAGTGTGCGGACCAGGCCCCATGAGTACTCCCCCGGGTCAGCCTGACCCGCATCTAGCTGGAAGGCAGAGGGCAGTACTCCCCTTTACACTCGCACCCCTTGACTTAGCACGACACCCCTTGGCACCCCCTGGTTCCTTGGCTCCTTAGTAATAGAAGTGACTTACAGGCAGGGCCAGACTGGGACCAAAAATAGGCCCAGGCATTTTAAAATAAACTGCCCATTTTTATAGTGGGGGTCTGACTCATGGGACCCCCACCAATCACCTTGGTTCAAGTGGCTCCCCAGATGTTGGAAAGCTGCAACTCCCATCATGTCTGAAGTGACTACAGCTGATGGGACAGTCAGGAGACTACACAATGATATCAGTGACTACAGCTCTGATGGGACAGTTAGGGAAATACACAATGATATCATTGACCTGAGTGACGTCTTCTCTGTTGTCTTTACTTTTCTTCTTCCTCTGGTCCAGACACCAGGATTACTTCCATCTTCTCTGCAGAGTCTGACATCATTGGTTGCTTAATTTGTCAGTAGATCCTCATCCTCTGTATGATGACAATAATCATTATAACCTTGCCAAATACTGTACCCCCTGAATATAATACTGCCAACCACTGTACCCCCTGAATACTGCCAACCACTGTACCCCTGAATATAATACTGCCAAATACTGTACCAACCACTGAATCATCCCATACACCCCACGCACTCCATCCTCAGTCTCCTCATCACCCCATATACCCCACGCACCCTATCCTCAGTCTCCTCATCACCCCATACACCCCACGCACCCCATCCTCAGTCTCCTCATCACCCCATGCACTCCATCCTCAGTCTCCTCATCACCCCATACACCCCACGCACCCCATCCTCAGTCTCCTCATCACCCCATGCACTCCATCCTCAGTCTCCTCATCACCCCCATATACCCCACGCACCCCATCCTCAGTCTCCTCATCACCCCATGCACTCCATCCTCAGTCTCCTCATCACCCCATATACCCCACGCACCCCATCCTCAGTCTCCTCATCACCCCAAACACCCCACGCAATCCATCCTCAGTCTCCTCATCACCCCATACACCCCATGCACTCCATCCTCAGTCTCCTCATCACCCCATACACCCCATGCACTCCATCCTCAGTCTCCTCATCACCCCATGCACTCCATCCTCAGTCTCCTCAACACCCCCATACACCCCACGCACTCCATTCTCAGTCTCCTCATCACCCCATATACCTTAAGCACCTCATCATTATTACACAGCTCACACACCCCCACCCCCCGGTCCTTCTCATCAGGGCGCCGTCAGAAATTTTGGGGCCCCTTACACAGGTCAAGGCCCCCTTCAACCCCTCCCCGCCCTCAGGTAATTTTTAGATTGCATATACTTACCAATGCTGTGCCATAGCACATAATTGATCAGTGTTATTGGCGCTACCTTACTACAGGCTGTTGAAGCTTTCTGCACTAATGGAGCACAGATCAGACGAGCCGGAGGCAGATAGGTACCCTCCGCTGAGTTGATCGGGACACCACAATTTTGCTGTGGTCCTGATCAGCTCCTCTGGGCTATCTGGCAACCTATTTTCATACTTTTAGATGCTGCAATGAACTTTGATTGTGGCATCTAATGTGGTTAATGCTGGACATCACCCTGATTGGTGAACTCTGGCATTAGCCACATGTCCCAGCTCTAACCAACCGGTTATGAAGCATACAACTGGAGGGGGGCAGGACGTACATTTACACCCTGCAACCTTAATGAAATACACATATACAGCCTCATATGCGTACACAGCCTCCATCGCAAGAATCCTTGTCAGTTATTTTATGTATTTGCATGTATTCAGAATTAGTAGTGTTAGTTTTGTAGTCACACTCATTATTAGTATATTATTGAGAGTTTTAGCACACTCCAAAACATCAATGTCAGCCACTATACACAAACACTGCCACTATATAGACACACACTGCCATCATACACACATATACAGCCACTATACACAAGCACTATATAGACACACACTGCCATCATACACACATATACAGCCACTATACACAAACACTATATAGACACACACTGCCATCATACACACATATATAGCCACTATATACACATACACTGCCACTATATAGACACACACTGCCATCATACACACATATACAGCCACTATACACACGTACACTGCCACTATATATACACACACTGCCATCATACACACATATACAGCCACTATATACACATACACTGCCACTATATAGACACACACTGCCATCATACACACATATACAGCCACTATACACATACACTGCCACTATATATACACACACACTGCCATCATACACACATATACAGCCACTATACACAAACACTGCCACTATACAGACACACACTGCCATCATACACATATATACAGCCACTATACACACATACACTGCCACTATATATACACACACTGCCATCATATACACATATACAGCCACTATATACACATACACTGCCACTATATAGACACACACTGCCATCATACACACATATACAGCCACTATACACAAACACTATATAGACACACACTGCCATCATACACACATATATAGCCACTATATACACATACACTGCCACTATATAGACACACACTGCCATCATACACACATATACAGCCACTATACACACATACACTGCCACTATATATACACACACTGCCATCATACACACATATACAGCCACTATACACACATACACTGCCACTATATATACACACACTGCCATCATACACACATATACAGCCACTATATACACATACACTGCCACTATATAGACACACACTGCCATCATACACACATATACAGCCACTATACACATACACTGCCACTATATATACACACACTGCCATCATACACACATATACAGCCACTATACACACATACACTGCCACTATATATACACACACTGCCATCATACACACATATACAGCCACTATATACACATACACTGCCACTATATAGACACACACTGCCATCATACACACATATATCGCCACTATATACACATACACTGCCACTATATAGACACACACTGCCATCATACACACATATACAGCCACTATATACACATACACTGCCACTATATAGACACACACTGTCATCATACACACATATACAGCCACTATATACACATACACTGCCACTATATATACACACACTGCCATCATACACACATATATCGCCACTATATACACATACACTGCCACTATATAGACACACACTGCCATCATACACACATATATAGCCACTATATACACATACACTATATAGACACACACTGCCATCATACACACATATACAGCCACTATATATACACACACTGCCATCATACACACATATACAGCCACTATATACACATACACTGCCACTATATAGACACACACTGCCATCATACACACATATACAGCCACTATACACACATACACTGCCACTATATATACATACACTGCCATCATACACACATATACAGCCACTATATACACATACACTGCCACTATATAGACACACACTGCCATCATACACACATATACAGCCACTATATACACATACACTGCCACTATATATACACACACTGCCATCATACACACATATACAGCCACTATATACACATACACTGCCACTATATAGACACACACTGCCATCATACACACATATACAGCCACTATATACACATACACTGCCACTATATAGACACACACTGCCATCATACACACATATACAGCCACTATATACACATACACTGCCACTATATATACACACACTGCCATCATACACACATATACAGCCACTATATACACATACACTGCCACTATATAGACACACACTGCCATCATACACACATATATCGCCACTATATACACATACACTGCCACTATATAGACACACACTGCCATCATACACACATATATAGCCACTATATAGACACACACTGCCATCATACACACATATACAGCCACTATATACACATACACTGCCACTATATATACACACACTGCCATCATACACACATATACAGCCACTATATACACATACACTGCCACTATATAGACACACACTGCCATCATACACACATATACAGCCACTATACACATACACTGCCACTATATATACACACACTGCCATCATACACACATAAACAGCCACTATACACAAACACGATATAGACACACACTGCCATCATACACACATATACAGCCACTATATACACATACACTGCCACTATATAGACACATACTGCCATCATACACACATATACAGCCACTATATACACATACACTGCCACTATATATACACACACTGCCATCATACACACATATACAGCCACTATACACAAACACTATATAGACACACACTGCCATCATACACACATATATAGCCACTATATACACATACACTGCCACTATATAGACACACACTGCCATCATACACACATATACAGCCACTATACACAAACACTATATAGACACACACTGCCATTATACACACATATATCGCCACTACAGTGGCGTTGCTAGGGTTGGTGTCACCGGGTGCGGTAGAAAATGGTGTCACCCCCATACCTACCCCCCCCCCCCCCCTCAGTAAGTTTTTAGCCTGTTGTGACGGACACCACTGTTGTAGCGCATTGTGAGAAATTCCAGTATAATAATCAGATATACCAGTTGCCACAGAATGGGAAAGTGTTAAAGAAGTTTTCACCATTGAAATATACAGCTCCCAGAATTACTTAAAGGGGTACTCCACTGGAAAACATTTACTTTTATATCAACTGGTGCCAGAAAGTTAAACAGATTTTTAAATTACTTCTATTTAAAATCTTAATACTTACAGTACTTATAAGCTGGTGTATGCTCCACAGGAAGTTGTGTAGTTCTTTCCAGTCTGACCACAGTGCTATTTGCTGACACCTCTGTCCATGTCAGGAACTGTCCAGAGCAGGATAGGTTTGCTATGGGGATTTGCTCCTACTATGGACAGTTTTTGACATGGACAGAGGTGTCAGCACAGAGCACTGTGGTCAGACAGAAAATAAATTAAAAAGGAAAATAACTTCCTGTGAATCGCTTATACAGCAGCTAATAAATACTGGAAGGATTAAGATTTTTAAATAGAAGTAATTTACAAATCTGTTTAACTTTGTAGCACCAGCTGATTAAAAAAATGTTTTCCAGTAGAGTACCCCTTTGAGCAGTGGTGAGGTTATGCTGGGAGTTGTAGTTTCACTGACCTAACTGTAGAACTGACAAGTGACTACAGCTCTGATAGGACATAGTGAGGAGAATACACAATGATATCAGTGACTACAGGTGACATCTTCTCTATAGTGAGGAGAATACACAATGATATCTGACTACAGGGGACGTCTTCTCTATAGTGAGGAGAATACACAATGACATCAGTGACTACAGGTGACGTCTTCTCTATAGTGAGGAGAATACACAATGATATCAGTGATTACAGGTGACATCTTCTCTAGTGAGGAGAAAACAATGATATCAGTGACTACAGGTGACGTCTTTTCTATAGTGAGGAGAATACACAATGATATCAGTGATTACAGGTGACGTCTTCTCTATAGTGAGGAGAATACACAATGATATCAGTGACTACAGGTGACGTCTTTTCTATAGTGAGGAGAATACACAATGATATCAGTGATTACAGGTGACGTCTTCTCTATAGTGAAGAGAATATACAATGATATCAGTGATTACAGGTGACGTCTTCTCTATAGTCTTTCCTTATCTAATTCAGATGGTACATACCGCCTGGTCCAGCTAAAACTTCTCTCTGCAGAATGTGATGCCCGGACGTCTCCTCAATATGTCAGCGCATTCTCATCCTCTATATGAAAACAATTATTATTATAAACCTGCCAGACACTGTATCCTCTAAATATAATACTACTATACACTATACTCTTTGATTATAAACCTTCCATACACCATACCCACTGAATATAATACTACCACACACTGTACATTCTGAATATAATACCAACACATACTGTACCCTCTGAATATAAATCTGCCACATACTGTACCCCTGAATATAATACCGCCACACACTTTACCCACTGAATATAATACTACCACATACTGTACCCTCTGAATATAATGCTACCACAAACTGCGCCCTCTGAATATAAATCTGCCACATACTGTACCCTCTGAATATAAATCTGCCACATACTGTACCCTCTGAATATAAATCTGCCACATACTGTACCCTCTGAATATAAATCTGCCACATACTGTACCCCTGAATATAAATCTGCCACATACTGTACCCCTGAATATAAATCTGCCACATACTGTACCCCTGAATATAAATCTGCCACATACTGTACCCCTGAATATAAATCTGCCACATACTGTACCCCTGAATATAATACCGCCACATACTGTACCCTCTGAATATAATACTACCACCCACTGTGCCCTCTGAATATAATACTTAGAGATGAGCAAACTACAGTAAATTCAACTCGTCACAAACTTCTCTGCTCGGCAGTTGATAACTTTTCCTGCATAAATTAGTTCAGCTTTCAGGTGCTCCCGTGGGCTGGAAAAGGTGGATACAGTCCTAGGAGACTCTTTCCTAGGATTGTATCCACCTTTTCCAGCCCACCGGAGCACCTGAAGGCTGAACTAATTTACGCAGAATAAGACATCAACTGCCGAGCTGAGAAGTTTGTGACGAATCGAATTTACTGTAAGTTCTCTCATCTCTAATAATACTACCACAAACTGCGCCCTCTGAATATAATACTACCACAAACTGCGCCCTCTGAATATGACGTTGCCATACAGTGCACCCTCTGAATATAATACCACAGCCGCAGTAACACCCCTCAACATCCGTTAGCTGATGCTATTACGACGGGAGGGGGGTATTGGTGGTGTTGCTAGTGGATGATGGGGGTGCTACTACTCGGGGGGTGTTGCTGGAGGTTGATGAGGGTGCTGCTAGCCATCCCCCCTGGCAGTATCATCCCCATCATCCATCGGCAGGATCATCCTCCTGGCAGGGGCACCGCCATCATCCACCATCAGGATCTGCTGATGGAGGTGCTGCTGGGGGGGGGGGGGGGGTGTTGCTGGTGGATGATGAGGGTGTGCTACTGCCAGGGGGGGAGCATTAGGTAGGCAGCAGTTCCCCCACATTAGGTAGGTCGCAGTTTCCCCACATTAGGTAGCATCTATTCCCCACATTAGGCAGCATAGATTCCCCACATTTGGTACCAGTTCCCCCACATTAGGTAGGTACCAGTTACCCCACATTAGGTAGCAATTTCCCCACATTAGGTAGCACAGATTCCCCACATAAGGTAGCATAGACTCCCCGCATAAGGTAGCATAGACTCCCCACATAAGGTAGCATAGACTCCCCACACTTGGTAGTAGTTTCCCCACATTAGGCCGCAGGTTCCCTTGCAGGTTGCCCACAATGGGTCAAAGTCTCCCCACAATAGATTGCTGGTTATACCCCCCCCCCCCCCCACACACACACACACACACAAAAAAAAAAAAAACATACAACACAGAGAGAGAGAGACACACACAAACACACACAGTCAGAGAGACACACACTCACAGACACACACACACACACAGTCACACACACACACACACAGTCACACAGTCACACACACACACAGAGTCTCATACACACACACAGTCACATACACAAACATAGATAGAGACAGACACACACACTCACCCATCCAGCGCAGCGCTCCTTCTCACCGGGCGCCGTGCGAGTGACGTAACTGACGTCCTCCTGCGCGGCCATGCGGTGTGACGTCAGGCCGGCGCAGACGTGGGAGCGGAGGCCGGGGACAATGCTGGTGAAGGTAGGTGAGGGGGGGTGTGATGATGGACGGGCGCACAGTGCAGGAGAAAGAGGGGGGTTGCTGGTTGCTGACGGACGGGCGCACCGCACACAATGCGCGCGGGGGGGGGGGGGGGGGTGCTGACGGATGGGAGGCCGGTCGGGCACAGATGGGGGGGGCTACGGAGCGTCTTGGTGTCACCCCATTAGGTTGGTGTCACCCGGTGCGGGCCGAACCGCCCGCACCCGGGTCGCAACGCCACTGCGCCACTATATACACATACACTGCCACTATATAGACACACACTGCCATCATACACACATATACAGCCACTATATACACATACACTGCCACTATATATACACACACTGCCCCTTTATACACACATATACAGCCACTATATACACATACACTGCCACTATATATACACACACTGCCCCTTTATACACACATGGCCATCATACACATACACAGCTTCTATATACACATACACAGCTTCTATATACACATACACAGCTTCTATATAAACATACACAGCTGCTTTATACACATACACAGCTGCTTTATACACACACTGCCCCTTTATACACACACAGCCATCATGCACACACACTCTGCCCCCATACACACACACTCTGCCCCCATACACACATGCACTGCCACCATACACACACACACAGCCATCATACACTGCCCCCATACACACACACTCTGCCCCCATAGACACACACTCTGCCCCCATACACACACACTCTGCCCCCATATACATACACACACACACACACACACAGCCACCATACACTGCCCCCATACAAGTAAGTACCTGTGTGCAGTGTAGCCTGCTGCTCCGCTCCTCTATTGCAGGCAGTGGGCAGGAAGAGGAGCTGACGCCACTGGCCAGCTGCTACTAGCAGGCCCTGCTGGTAACTGAGAGCCGCGCACAGGCATGTCTCATACCAACTGCAGCCCCTGACATTTTAAAGTGACAGAGTTCTGCCCTCCGGACGGCGCTCCCTCTCGCTCCAGCCCCCGCTGGCCAGTCTGGGCAACAGACAGGGCAGGGCTGGAACATAAGAAAAAAGAATGTGATGTAGTCAGTCAGTGTACAGTAAGGCTCCCCCCCCCCCCCCCCCCCAGCCGTCAGTGAGTGACAGTGACAGTCACTCACTGACTCGCAAGAAAGAGTGTTGGGGCCAGTCGGGCCTCCCTGAGGGTCCGGGCCCTTACGGGGGTACCGGTTGTACCCCCCGATGACGGCCCTGTCTGTCCGTCTCGCCTGGCCAGTTTAAAGGTAAATTACTGCTGTCAGCAGCAGGTCCGGGACCTGTTGCTGCAGCATTTAGTATGAATTACTGGCAGGGGGCCCTGCAGGGGCCCAGACTGTGAGGCCCAGGCCCAGACTGTGACCTGGGCCACTAGGTGGGCCCCCTAACACGCTGGGCCCCTGTGCAGCCGAACCGGCTGAACAAGTGATATGTCCGCCCCTGCTAGAGGTTATATCAGTACTGGAGCATTATAAGAGCAGATGATGATATCATTCTCTTATGATGTAAATGTCTCTGGAGGTTATATCATTGCTGGATCATTATAGAGGGCCAGCTCTTCTCGCAGGGGACCGTTGCTTTATTAGGTGCGGGGACTCCAAGGCTAGATTTATGTTACAGAATCATTGAATGCTATGCCGCTGAAGTTTCGTAGTGTGCACTGTGGCATGAAGCAGAATATGCTGTTAATAATACATACGCCCTGTTCCAAACTATAATGTAAATTCCATTTAAGTGTCCCAAAGATTAAATATTTAGTTTTTCAGTGTAACTCATGGATGGCATTGTGTCTCAGGGCTCTTTTGATCACTGAAAACAATCTCAGACACCTGTGATAATTAGATTGGCAGGTGAGCCCAATTTAAGGAAAAACTACTAAAGGTGGGTGTCCCACATTATTAAGCAGAGCACCATTTTCAAGCAATATGGGGAAGAAAAAGGATCTCCGAAAGCCGTGCGTGTAACTGCTGAGAGGAAATGACTAATAGCCCGGGACTGGCCTCATTCCTTATTATGAGGAATGAGGCCAGTCCCGGGCTCTTAGTAATTTTCCTCTCAGCAGTTACACGCACGGCTCTCGGAGTGGCTTCTCTGCGGCTTATCCTCCTCTCAGGATTACAGGACCAGATTCGCACCAAGTTGACCCCCAGGGAAACAGTTCCCCGCGTTGGAAAGTATTGTGGACCTCTGCAGCTACAGTAGTGACGTCACCACTAACATCCAGCAACACCGGATTCACCGCGCGAAGTGAGAGTTCATCGCAAGGCTGAGACGCCACCGGCCGGGGCGTTCTCCCGGCGTTATTCACAATATTCCTGATATCGAACACCCCTCCGGATTTACCAACACAGACAGATACCAAATTGCACAGAAAACGCACAAGAACCGCATCAAAAACTCAAGTAACATCGAGTATAGAAATACTTGGATGAGCCTAATGCCTGTACTGTATATGGGATATATAAGCTGACCTCAGTTTTTCACATTCTTACAGAGTACAGCCCTATAGTGACACAAAGCACTTTATTGCAGAACATATGCACATCTCTATCAGCACGGCATCTATATGACAGCATCATCATAGCTACCTCTTAATCTTGCGCCAGCTCTGCTCAGGTAATTTCCCATTTATATATAGAAAAAATATACATTTATTCATTCATTTTTCTATACATCTCCATTTGACTAGCTTGCATAACTAAGTCCCAATCAGCGCTGACTAATATACTATTTTATATAAACTTGATACACTTGTATGGTTTTACGGGAATCCATACTTTTTAGTCTGGAAGTAAAAACGGGCACCAATTCAAGTTCCATTAAGTAGGGCTATTGCCATTACAATGTAATGTTTTGAAACTTACTGTGCGTAATAATTTGGAACAGTGCATTGTACGTTTTTTATGTTTAAAAACAAATACTGTTATTATTAGGAGGATTGTTCAATAAAATTTGAATTGTACTCTTAATAGTTGATTACATGAGAATTATGCTGACTGTTAATTACATCAATTATTTAGGTAAATGAGAAAAATATAAATTTGGAACAGGGTGTAAGGATCTGAATAAGACAGTAACACAGCAGAAGGGCAATCATAGGGAGACTCTTGTATATTCAGCGATACGCTGCTGTCTGGAACTTTGTCCCGGAGTAAAGTATTCCATATTTTTCACATTAAACACTCTTAAGTGGCTTTCATAGGAACTGCTTGTAACTTAACACAATATTTATAACCTCGTGATTGAAGATGAGACTTTAAAAGGAAAGAAATTCTCAATTTCAACAGTTTTGATTCAGTTGCTAGAAGCTGCTCATTGCTTCCTGATTGATATCTGTAGCATAAATACAAGCTTTGCACATGTACCTTTATGGTGTGCCCCATTATTGGAGAAAATGTTAGAATTTCCAGAGGTTAAGTGGCTACAGACACATGTTTAAACTTTGGTAATCCCAACGCTCCTCAGTGATGTACTTTAGCTTGATCTTGCAGGATTACATGCAGTGTATATTGCCTCACAAGTGTTGGGCTCTAGAATGACAGTCTGCTTGGATAGAATCCAGGATCTGGAGTAATAGGATTAGGAAGTGACATATAGTTGTTTTAACTTGCTATAGTATAAAACGTGCTCATGTGTTGAGAACATACTAACTTCAATGTTAGGAATAAGTCAATAACATTTCTCTCTCATGTCAGCTGTTTTATCTGGAAATGTATGATAGCAGAGGTGATACTTATAGCTTCCGGGCCCCAATGCAAAATATGCAACAGGGCCCCATGTGCTAATTATAATACTGGTCTCTTATGGGGTAGATGTGCTTTGGGGCCCCCTTAGGCAACAGGGCCCTGATGCGACTGCGACCTTTGCACCCCTCATAGCTATGCCCCTGTATATTGGGGATAAGCACGTGACAAACTTTTGTGATTGACAATACATGTTACCGTATGTTACACTATACTATACACTATAATATTATATTACTCTATATACTTTTAGGAGTATTTAGCTGTTTTTGGTACAACTGATTCCAAGATGTTACCACTTAAAACATGAGGCCATTTTGTTACATACATAGGGACAGAGTTACATACATAGTTAATAAGATTGGAAGATTTCCATAAAGTCCATCCTAGGGGAAAAATCCTTTCTAACTCCAAATCTGGCAATCAGAATAAATACCAGGATCCACATCCTACCTCCAAAAATCTAGTATTTATAACTTGTAAAATTATTATTCTTCAAGAAAGGCATCCAGACCCCTATTGAACATGTTTAAAGGGGTACTTGGGTGAAAAACTTTTTTTTTTTGTTATTTCTATTTAAAAATCCTAATCCTTCCAGTACTTATCAGCTGCTTTATGCTCCAGAGGAAGTTGTATAGTTATTTTCTGTCTGACCACAGTGCTCTCTGCTGACACCTCTGTCAATTTTAGGAACTGTCCAGAGCAGGATAAGTTTGCTATGGGGATTTGCTCTTACTCTGGACAGTTCCTGACATGAACAGAGGTGTCAGCAGAGAGCACTGTGGTCGGACAGAAAAGAAATTCAAAAAGAAAAGAACTTCCTCTGGAATATACAGCAGCTGATAAGTACTGGAAGAATTAAGATTTTTAGATAATAAATCTGTTTAACTTTCTGGCATCAATTGATTTTAAGAAAATGGTTTTCCCCCGGAGTACCCCTTTAATGAATCAACCGTCACCACATGATGTGACAGAGAGTTCCTTAGGCTCACTGCTCTTACAGTAAAGGAATCTATCTATGACTAGATGTAGTCATCTGGTCATGGTTACAGGCTTAGAAAAGATCAATGTACTTTCCATTTATATATTTGTGCATTGTAGTGAGATCGCCTCAAGATGTCTTTCCTTGTAAACTTGCATTTGAGAGACTAGAGTGGAGGAAAGAAAACCCCACAAGCATCTTACCCTCGATGGGGGAGATTTATCAAAACCTGTCCAGAGGAAAAGTTGCCCAGTTGCCCATAGCAACCAATCAGATCACTTCTTTAATTTTTAAAAGGGCCTGTGCAAAATTAAAGAAGCGATCTGATTGGTTGCTATGGGCAACTCAGACACTTTTCCTCTGGACAGGTTTTGATAAATCTCCACCATATCCACCATGCTTAAAGGGGTGTTCTGGGCAAAAACATCCAAAGGGGATAAGATGTCTGATCGGGGGGGGGGGGGGGGGGGGGCGCTGCTGAGACCCTCCGCGATCTACCAGAAGCACCCACAATCTATGCGGGTGCTGAATCTCCTGTTTCTGGGGACTGGGGACTTGACGTCACGCCATGCCCCCTCCATTCATACGGGTGCTGCAGGGAGATCGCAAGGGGGTCTCAGCAGCACCAACCCCCCCCCCCGGCAATCAGACACCTTATCCCCTTTCCTTTGGATAGGAGATAAACAGTTTTTTCCTGGAATACCCCTTTAATGATTCTGGGAGGTATGGTTGCCACCAATGCAATGGCCGGTATTTATCCAACCAGTCCTCCAACCCGGACATGCTGGAAGTTGCAGTTTTGCGACAGCTGTAGACACCCCTGGTTGAGAAACACTGACCTATAGCATATACTACTATATAATTCAACATGCTGGGAGTTGTAGTTTTGCAACAGCTGGAGGCACCCCTGGTTGGAAAACACTGACCTATATCATATACTACTATATAGTCCAAAATGCTGTGAGTTGTAGTTTTCGTTTGGGGCAGCTGCTGAGCCACAGGCTGTATCAGGGCATGCTGGGAGTTGTAGTCAGTAACTAACTGCAACTCTCGAATTTTATTTAAAAAAAGCAATCAAAATGTCACATCAAAACAACACAATGGTACTGTTAAAAACTACAGATGGGGGCGCAGAAAAATGAGCCCTCATACAGGCCTGTAAAAGGAGAATTAAAGGAATAGGGTCACATGTTCACCAGCACTATAACCCGATCCACCGGGTTAGAGTGCGGGTGAACAGGAGACTGATGTGGGATCTGGGACTGCTATACCTACCTGCAGTCCAGCGCCCTGTTCCTCCGAAGGTCCCCCTCTTCCAGCGATGACTTGCGCTCTGGAGGCGGGCCCGTCGGCTGGATTTAAATATTCACGTGAGCGCTCATGCCTACTGAGCGCTCACGTGACCGGCGCTTATGAATATTTAAATCTAGACAGATACAAATTATACGTACATGACCAGGATTAGGTACTGAGTAACATATAACTATTTTTTGTGGGATATGACAGGCACACATTAGGGCTCTTTTAGGCTGCATTCACATCTCGTTTTGTACATACGGGTGCCAGATCCAGTGGGGGGAGGGGCAAACCGGGCGCTCCCGTACCCCAGCCGGATCAGACCGTAAGTCCATTTATTTTAATGAGCCGCCCGTAGCCGCCCGGAGTCAAACTGTGACTCCGGTAGGCTCAGTTTTGACCTGTATGCGGTTTCCTGACCGGACCTCAAACCGTAGTATACTATGGTTTTAAGTCCGGTCCAAAACCACATATGGGTCAAAACTGAGCTGACTGGAGTCACCGTTTGACTCCGGTCGGCTATGGGCGGCTCATTAAAGTAAATGGACTTACAGGCTGAACCGGCTGGGGTACGGGAGCGCCCGGTTTGCCCCTCTCCCCGCCCGTATGTACAAAACGAGATGTGAATGCAGCCTTAACTCTACATTTATGCTGTTTTAGTAAGGGCTGACTTCAGGGCAAAAGTGAGCCCCAATCTTGTTGATTCACATGCAATTTAATATCCTTTACAAGTTTTGACTAAATTGCAGGCAGGGCCATACAAATAATTTCAGAGTCATTCATGTGGCCCTTTACTTCCATTTGCCAGTGACACATACCCTATTACACAGGACAATGTGCATCCAACGCATGAGGATTTCTATTGCACATTTGTTGGCGGATGGCTAGGCCAATTACACAGGGCAATATCGACCAGATACCCGGGTAGGTAGTTAGGTTGCTAGGTAGATAGCTAGGTAGGTAGCTAGGTTGATTGCTAGAAAGATAGGGGGTAGCTAGCTGGGTAGCCAGGTAGGTAACTAGCTAGGTAGTTTGTAAGATAGCTAGGTAGGTAGCCAGAAAC
The DNA here is from genome assembly GCF_029499605.1 of Hyla sarda. NCBI lineage: Eukaryota > Metazoa > Chordata > Amphibia > Anura > Hylidae > Hyla > Hyla sarda. The sequence goes on from NC_079189.1 coordinate 485,316,534, forward strand.
ACAACATGACATAAATGCACTGGTGTGGTGGATGTAACAATGACATTGGCTAACCCTCAAAACTGATGTAAAATTGAGACATTAGCCAGTATATCCTTATATGAAGGACATACCTGAGCCCGCATACCAATGCCAAGGTTTCTCAAGTGATGCGGGACCTAACCTAAACCTGCCTGTGCATAATAAGCAAGAAAACAGGGGCAAATGCGCAATTACAAAAGCTTTTGGTCCGACTTACAGACTGTTCCCAGTATCAACTCCAGTGTGTGGTCACACAAACAATGGGAGGGAGGAAGCAGGCTATAAGCCCCACCTAAGTAGGCTGATGAGTTGACGGCCTCACAGGTGCATCTAAATGCTACGTATACATGATAATAAAGGCGCATTGGTATATTTTTTGCTGGGGATTGCCCATAGCAACAGACCACAAGTGCAGGACTTGCTATTCCCTATAAATGCACATCAGCATTTGGGCTCGAGCACTTCCTGACATTTTAGACCACGTTCTTGTTGTGTTTGTTTTGTAATAATATACCAATGCGCCTTTATTATAATGTATAGGTAGCATTTAGATGCACCTGTGAGGCCGGCAACTCATCAGCCTACTAAGGTGGGGCTTATAGCCTGCTTCCTCCCTCCCATTGTTTGTGTGACCACACACTGGAGTTGATACTGGGAACAGTCTGTAAGTCGGACCAAAAGCTTTTGTAATTGCGCATTTGCCCCTGTTTTCTTGCTTATTATGCACAGGCAGGTTTAGGTTAGGTCCCGCATCACTTGAGAAACCTTGGCGTTGGTATGCAGGCTCAGGTATGTCCTTCATATAAGGATATACTGGCTAATGTCTCAATTTTACATCAGTTTTGGGGGTTAGCCAATGTCATCCACCACACCAGTGCATATATGTCATGTTGTGTTTCTGTACTTCTCTATGTTCACATCCATACACCCATTCATCGGGTAAGGATGATATATGTTGGTCCTTGTGGCCAGTTGCAGACATCCTCCATTGTATGCATTTTTTGCTAGGGATTGCCCATAGCAACAGACCACAAGTGCAGGACTTGCTATTCCCTATAAATGCACATCAGCATTTGGGCTCGAGCACTTCCTGACATTTTAGACCACGTTCTTGTTGAGGTAGGTAGACAGGTTGCTAGATAGCAAGATGGGTAGCTAGAAAACAAAGTAGGTAAGTAGCTAGGTAGGCAGGCAGCTAGATTGCTACATATGTAGCCAGGTAGTTAGATAGCCAGGGAAGTAGGTAACCAGGTAGGTAGGTTGTTGGCTAACTTGGTAGGTAGGTATTAACACTTATCAGGTTAAAATGGTAGGTCTCCAAGTACATTAATAATATAGACACTGATTTAAATATGGACCTTCCATATGATAAAATATACATTTTATTACATTCCAATAAAGTATCGACACGCTACAAAATATACAGGCCGCCACCGGTCACCTATGGATTAGCACACATTTATCATATTGCACTTGAGTAGTCTCTCAGGTTAAACTCCATATAAAGTGCAAAAACAGTGTATAAAAACACACAAGATATATACACAAAGAATTCCAACAGTAGGTATGGTTTAGGTTTATGTTCTAGTCTTTTCTCGGTCAATATTGAGTTTTTTTTGTTACATGATATAAATTCCTTTATATATATATATATATATATATATATATATATATATATATATATGTTCTCAGTCATGTCACTATTCACATGTAACTCTGTTTATTCACTGTATCTGACTACATTCATTCTGGGGTTGGTAACTAGCATTCACATATAGCAGTTCATTCTCCATGCCACTGTTCACACATATGTATGTTTTTTAGTTTGTTGATATTCTAATGCAAACAAACAATTATACTCTCCTTTGTCACTGTGATTATTCTGATCTGTTAGCAGTCACCATGTTAGTTACCATAAAAGAACAATATAAATACTGAAATATCGGACAAACCACAGTGACTAAGGAGAGTGTACTTGTTTGTTTGCAATAGAATATCCATTTTGAATACTTTGAGGTGTAAAGTTTTCATAATGGGTTAATTTATGGGGAATTTATAATTCAAAGGCCCTCAAATGCACTTCAAAACTGAACTGGTCCCTGAAAACTTCAGATTTTGAAATTCTCTTGAAAATCTTGAAAATTGCTACTAAACTTCGAAGCCCTCTGATGTCTTCAAGAAGTAAAAACATGTCAACTTTATGATGCTAACATAAAGTAGACATATTGTATATGTGAATCAATATATCATTTATTTTACATGTCCATTTCCTTACAAGCATAGAGTTTCAAAGTTAGAAAACTGCAACATTTTCCAATTCTTCATTAAATTATAGTATTTTTTGTAAAGAAATGATGCAAGTATCGACGGAAATTTACCACCAACAAAGTAGAGTACGTCACAAAAAAAAAAAAAAATCTCTGAATCAGTATGATACGTAAAAGCATCCCAGAGTTATTAATGCTTAAAGTGACACAGGTCACAATTGCAAAAAATGGCTCGGTTCTTAAGGTCAAAATGACCTTGTTCCTTAACCCCTTAAGGACTCAGCGTTTTTCCGTTTTTGCATTTTCATTTTTTCCTCCTCACCTTCTAAAAATCATAACGCTTTCAATTTTGCACCTAAAATTCCATATGATGGCTTATTTTTTGTGCCACCAATTCTACTTTGCAGTGACATTAGTCATTTTACCAAAAAATCCAAGGCGAAAGGAAAAAGAAAAATCCTTATGCGACAAAATTGAAGAAAAAATTTCATTTGTAACTTTTGGGGGCTTCCGTTTCTACGCAGTGCATTTTTTGGTCAAAATTACACCTTATCTTTATTCTGTAGGTCCATATGATTAAAATGATACCCTACTTATATAGGTTGGATATTGTCGCACTTCTGAAAAAAATCATAACTACATGCAGGAAAATGTATACGTTTAAAATTCTCATCTTCTGACCCCTGTAACTTTTTTATTTTTCTGCGTACGGGCTGGTATAAGGCTAATTTTTGCGCCGTGTTCTGAAGTTTTTATCGGTACCATTTTTGTGTTGATCGGACTTTTTGATCGCTTTTTATTCATTTTTTATGATATAAAAAGTGACCAAAATACGCTTTTTTGGACTTTGGAATTTTTTTGCGCGTATGCCATTGACCGTGTGGTTTAATTAATGATGTATTTTTATAGTTCTGACATTTACACACGTGGCGATACCACATATGTTAATTTTTATTTTTATTTACACAGTTTTTTTTTTTATGGGAAAAGGGGGCTGATTCAAACTTTTATTAGGGAAGGGGTTAAATGACCTTTGTTAACTTTTTTTGTCACTTTTTTTTTGCAGTGCTATAGCTCCCATAGGGACAGATCCTAGAGTCCCCCTACCTACTTGGATGGACTTTAGGACATCGCTATTTGTACCCCTCAGTTGATGTTGTCCAGTGACATAAAGCTCAGAGTTAAAATACTTTTATTTGTTGTTTTCATACACTTTCTGCACACGGTCCACTTTCTGTGCACAATACACCTTTCTGCACATGGTCTACCTTTTGCACACTGTCGAACTTTTGCACACGGTCCACCTCCTTTACACAATACACCTTTTGCACACTGTCCACCTCCTTTACACAATACACCTTTTGCACACGGTCCACATTTTGCACACGCCCCGATTGTTGCACACGGTTCACCTTTTGTACAATGCACTAATTCTACACATGCTTCTCTCTTTTGCACACAGTCCGACTTCTGCACACCTCCACCTTTTGCACTCAAGGCACTGTATAGGGAGAGCTATTTTTATTGGATTATCTCCCAGACGCGCTGTCACCTGTATTGTCTTTACCAACCCTTCCCCCTGTGATGTCCTTCCTATAAAAGAAGACACTTGTTCCACAATAAAGAGTTCACAGACAGTTGGGTCACAGACAATGAAAATGTAAATTGATCGGGCAATGCCCCACCTCCTGCACGCAATTTACTGAATTCAGAAGAGGGTGGACATATCTCAGGACCTACTGGACATATTTAACCCCTTAACGACCATGGACGTAAATGTACATCCTGATGTGGCGGTACTCGGAGCGGTGCTTGCATCATACACGGCATGTCCACCATTAACCCCTAGTATGCTCTGATCAGTACAGATCATGGTATCTGCGGCAATGAGTTAAATGTTAAAATAGATGATCTGATCGCCCGCAGTGCTGCCGCGGGTATCCAATCATCTGTAATGGCGGACGGAGGTCCCCTCACCGGCCTCCGTCCGTCTCCCAGTGTCTCCTGCTCTGGTCTGAGATCGATCATACCAGAGCAGGAGATAGCCGATAATACTGATCAGTACTATGTCCAATGCATAGCACTGAACAGTATTAGCAATCAAATGATTGCTATAGATAGTTCCCTATGGGGACATAAAAAGTGTAAAAAAAAAAAAAAAAAGTAGAAAATTTTAAATATAAAAAGTAAAAAAATTTGAAAAATCCCCTCCCCCAATAAAAATGAAAATTGTCAGTGTTTCCCATTTTACCCACAAAAAGCGTAAATGTTTTTAATAAACATATTTGGTATCGCCACGTGCATAAATATCCCAACTATTGAAATATAATGTTAATGATCCCGTACGGTAAACGGCGTAAACGTAAAAAATAAAAAAAATAAAAAAATGCTGCTTTTTTGTCACATTTTATTCCCCAAAAAATTAATAAAAAATTATCTAAAAGTTTTATATATGCATCGATAAAAGAACAGATGATGGCACAAAAAATTAGCCCTCATACCACCCTATATATGAAAAAATGGAAAAGTTATAGGTGGTCAAAATAGGGCGATTTTAGATAGCTGATTTTGTCCAAAAAGTTTTAGATTTTTTTTTAAGCGGTACAAAAATATAAAAGTATCTAGCCATGGGTATCATTTTAATTGTATTGACCCACAGAATAAAGAACACATGTCATTTTTACCTTAAAGTGTACAGTGTACAAACCAAACCCTCCAAAATGTGCAAAATTGTGGTTTTCATTTAAATTTCCTCCCTAAAAAAATATTCGTTTGGGTTCACCGTACATTTTATGCTAAAATGAGAGGATTCATTACAAAACAAGCCCTTATATGTGTCTGTAGATGGAAATATAAAGGAGTTATGGATTTTAGAAGGCGAGGAGGAAAAAACGAAAACGCAAAAATAAAATTGGCCTGGTCCTTAAGCTTAAAATGGGCTTGGTCCTTAAGGGGTTAAGTAAGTGACCCCTTGTTGGACTTCTGCACACCCACATTATTACCCAGTGACCAGGCTGACAGTTTTCATTTAATATGTTCATATCAGTAATGAAATAGGAAAACAAAAGTTTCTTCATTAAATACTCGCACGTCTCAAAGAGACAAGAATAATCAGTCCCCGCTGACAGGAATATTACTCTGATATTGTATTCATATGTAGATTACTATTGTTGGTAAATATCCGTTCAAGCCCTTAATCTGCAATGATCTAATTGAGCAGTGATGTTGCAGAGTAGTCTCCATAAAGGTTTGCTCTCTCTCCTCTGTATTTTTTGATTCCTTCCCATCTGAATTCAATAAGTCATTGCCGTAGTAATGTTTTGGACTAGAAACTGATAACATCCATGTTTGAAGTTTCTTGGTGTTATAAATAGTTGAAGATTTCTTTTCATACTCAAGAGACATCTGTAAATATTTTAAGATGTTAGGAACGATTGTTCTTTTTTCCCATACATTATAATATTATCTATTATACACGCTCTCATGAAAGCACATAGTCTCACTTCCGTCATCAAACTTTGTGTCCAAGGAAATCTGATTTGAGGATTTTGAGTTAAATGAGAGCATACCCCTGGAAACTATTGTACACCACAAGTTCTTGTAAAAGAAATATCTGGCAGCGACACCAGTTGTCGCTAAACTATTGCATAGTATGATCTGGTGTAACTTTTGTCATGTTAAAACCGGTCTATATGTGACTGGCTGTGCTGTCACTAAAATTGTTTCAGATTTAGGGTATGTTTGCATTTTGCAGGTGGAAACCCCTCAGTGTAATATAGCATCAGCCAAGAGGATCAGATTTTAAAGGGAATCTGTCAGCTCTAGATCATGCGTAGAGCTCAAGTGTCAAGGAGGCTGTGCTCAACCACTGTATGCATGCCTCCTCCCTCCCCCACCCCTCTCTGCCTTAATTGATGTCCAGTGCTCATCTTCCAGCACTGAGCCCTGCACATGAGTCAAGGCAGAGGGGTGGGATGGTTAAGCAGCATACATACTCTGGCTCAGCACAGCCTGTTGACCCTTAGCTCTAAGCATGATCTAGAGCTAACAGATACCCTTTTACAAAATCAGTTTTAAAACTTATCTTGAGGATACACCATGCATTTGTTGTGCATGTTGGGTAATTTGCTGTGGGTTTTAGGTAAAATCCGCAATTGTAGACATGCCCACATATATTAATATTGGTGCAATATTTTCTTATGCACTTTTTATTTACACCTGCTTTAACCCCTTGAGGACCGGGGCATTTTTTGTTTTTGCACTTTCATTCCCCCCCCCCCCCTTCTAAAAATCATAACATTTTCCACCTACAGACCCAAATGAGGGTTTGTTTTTTGCACCACCAATGTTACTTTGTAATTACATCAATCATTTCACCACAAAATCTATTGAAAAAAAAAAGCCATTTTGTAACTTTTGGGGGCTTTCAATTCCACGAAGTGCACTTTTAGGTAAAAATGACACCTTATATTTCTTCTGTAGGTCCATATAATTAAAATGCCAACTTATATAGGTTTGATTTTGTTTTACTTCTTTAAAATATAAATATATTGTAACTTTTTGTACGAAAATTTGCATGTTTAAAAATCCTCTTCCAAGGACATTGTGTGAGGGTTCATTTTTTTGCGCCATGATCTGTAGTTTTAATTGGTACCATTTTTGTTTTGATGGGACTTTTTGATCACATTTTATAAATATTTTAGGGCATACAAAGTGACCAAAAATACGCAATTCTGGACTTTGGTCTTTTTTACGTATATGACATTGACCGTGCAGTTCAAGTAACATTACATTTTTATAGTTTGGCCATATATGCTTGCGGCAATACCACATACAGTGGGGCAAAAAAAGTATTTAGTCAGCCACCAATTGTGCAAGTTCTACCACTTATAAAGATGAGAGATGCCTGTAATTTTCATCATAGGTATACCTAGAAACATAGGAACATAGAATGTGTCAGCAGATAAGAACCATTTGGCCCATCTAGTCTGCCCAATAATCTGAATCCTATCAATAGTCCCTGGCCCTATCTTATATGAAGGATAGCCTTATGGCTATCCAATGCATGTTTAAACTCCAGTGTAGCTGCAGCTACCACTTCTGCAGGAAGGCTATTCCATACATCCACTACTCCTGATATTACTTTTAAACCTTTGCCCCTATAATATAAAACTATGTCCTCTTGTGGTCGTTTTTCTTCTTTTAAGTATGCTCTCCTCCTTTACTGTGTTCATTCCCTTTATGTATCATATCCCATCTGTCTCGTCTTTCTTCCAAGCTATACATGTTAAGGTCCTTTAAACTATTCTGGTAAGTTTTATCCTGTAGTCCATGTACTAGTTTAGTAGCTCTTCTCTGAACTCTCTCTAGAGAATCTATATCCTTCTGAAGATACGACCTCCAGTACTGTGCACAATACTACAAGTGAGGCCTCATCAGTGTTCTGTACAGCAGCATGAGCACTTCCCTCTTTCTACTGCTTATACCTCTCCCTAAACATCCAAGCATTCTGCTAGCGTTCCCTGCTGCTCTGTTACATTATCTTTCTACCTTTAAGTCTTCTGAAATAATGACCCCTAAATCCCTTTCCTCAGATACTGAGGTCAGGACTGTGTCAAATATTCTATATTCTGCCCGGAGGTTTTTTACGCCCCAGGTGCATTATCTTGCACTTTTCCACATTAAACTTCAGTTGCCAGAGTTCTGACCATTCTTCTTGTTTGCCTAAATCATTTTCCATTTGGTGTATCCCTCCAGGAACATCAACCCTGTTACATAACTTTGTGTCATCAGCAAAAAGACACACCTTAACATCGAGACCTTTTATGATATCACTAATGAAGATATTAAACAAAATTGGTCTCAGTACAGATCCCTGAGGTATCCCACTGGTGACAAGACCTTGCTCTGAATATACTCCATTGACTACAACCCTCTGTTGTCTGTCACTCAGCCACTGCCTAATCCACTCAACAATATGGGAGTCCAAGCTCAATGACTGCAGTTTATTGATAAGTCTTCTATGTGGGAGAGTGTCAAGAGCCTTACTACAATCTAGATATGCGATGTCTTCTGCCCCTCCGCCATCTATTATTTTAGTCACCCAGTCAAAAAAATCAATAAGATTTGTTTGACATGATCTCCCTGAAGTAAAACTGTTGTTTTTCATCTTGCAATCCATGGGATTTTAGATGTTGCACAATCCTATGCTTTTGTAGGGTTTCCATTAATTTCCCCACTATTGATGTCAGACTTACTGGCCCATAGTTGCTTGATTCCTCCCTACTACCTTCCTTGTGAATGGGCACGACATTTGCTAATTTCCAATCTTCTGGGACGACTCCTGTTACCATTGATTGGTTAAATAAATATGTTAACGGTTTTGCTAGCTCACCACTAAGCTTTTTTAATAATTTTGGGTGTATCCCATCAGGCCCCTGTAACTTATTTCTCTTTACTTTAGACAGCAAACGCAGGACCTCTTCCTCTGTAAAGACACATGCATCAAACGATTCATTAGCCTTCCACCCTAATGGAGGTCCTTTTCCTTCTTTTTCTTGTGTAAAAACTGAACAGAAGTATTTATTAAGGCAGTCGGCTTGCCCTTTATTCTCTTCTACATACCTTCCTTCCCATGTTTTTAATTTAGTTATTCCTTGTTTTAATTTCCTTTTTTCATTTATATATCTGAAGAATGTCTTCTCCCCTTTTTTCACAGACTGAGCTAGTTTTTCTTCTGCCTGCGCTTTAGAAGTTCTTATAACTTGCTTGGCCTCTTTCTGCCTAGTCTTGTAGATTTCCCTATCTTCATTGCTCTGGGTTGTTTTATAATTACTAAATGCTAGCTTTTTGTTTTTAATGAGTACCACAGTGGTCTCTTCCTTTTTCTGCTTTTACTGACAAGTCTAATGCTATTTTCTGTTGCCTTCAATAATGCGTCTTTCAAGTAGTCCCATTTCTCCTGGACTCCATGTAATCTGTTCCAGTCTGATAGGGATTCATTTATGACTAATCTCATTTTTGAAAAGTCTGTTTTTCTAAAATCTAAAACTTTAGTTTTTTTGGGTTTGACTCCTATACTGTTCTTATATTAAACCACACTGACTGGTGATACCTAGATCCCAAGCTTTCGCCTACAATAACATTATATACCAAATCCCCATTTGTGAATACCAAATCCAAAATGGCCTCCCTCCGGGTTGGCTGCTCAACCACTTGTTGAAGAGATAATCCCATTAGGGAAGTTAGAATGTCTGTACTCCTGGCAGAACTAGCTATTTTGGTTTTCCAGTTTATATCCGGAAGATTGAAGTCTCCCATAATGATAACTTCTCCTTTCATTGTCATTTTAGCTATTTCTTTAACTAGTAGATCATCTAATTCTTTAACTTGGCCAGGTGGTCTATATATCACACCTACTTGAGTTACTGCATGATTACCAAACTGCAACGTAACCCAAACTGACTCTATGTTGGCCTCACTAACTTGTATTAGGTTAGATTTTATGCTATCTTACATATAGGACCACTCCTCCTCCTTTCTTGTCTTCTCTGTCTCTTCTGTATAAAGAGTACCTCAACTATGAGAGACATAATGAGAAAAAAAATCCATAAAATCACATTGTCTGATTTTTAACCCCTTAAGGACTCAGGGTTTTTCCGTTTTTGCACTTTCGTTTTTTCCTCCTTACCTTTTAAAAATCATAACCCTTTCAATTTTCCACCTAAAAATCCATATTATGGCTTATTTTTTGCGTCGCCAATTCTACTTTGCAGTGACATTAGTCATTTTACCGAAAAATGCACGGCGAAACGGAAAAAAAAATCATTGTGCGACAAAATCGAAAAAAACGTCATTTTGTAACTTTTGGGGGCTTCCGTTTCTACGAAGTGCATATTTCGGTAAAAATTACACATTATCATTATTCTGTAGGTCCATACGGTTAAAATAATACCCTACTTATATAGGTTTGATTTTGTCGTACTTCTGGAAAAAATCATAACTACATGCAGGAAAATTTATGCGTTTAAAAATGTCATCTTCTGACCCCTATAACTTTTTTATTTTTCCACGTACAGGGCAGTATGAGGACTCATTTTTTGCGCCGTGATCTGAAGGTTTTATCGGTATGATATTTGTTTTGATCGGACTTTCTTATCACTTTTTATTCATTTTTTTAATGGTATAAAAATTGACCAAAATACTCTTTTTTGGACTTTGGATTTTTTTTGCGCGTACGCCATTGGCTGTGCGGTTTAATTAATGATATATTTTTATAGTTCGGACATTTACGCACGCGGCGATACCACATATGTTTATTTTTTATTTTTTTTACACTGTTTTATTTTTATTATGGGAAAAGGGGGGTGATTCAAACTTTTATTAGGGAAAGGGTTAAATGACCTTTATTAACACTTTTTTCACATTTTTTTTGCAGTGTTATAGGTCCCATAGGGACCTATAACACTGAACACACTGATCTCCTATGCTGATCACTGGCGTGTATTAACACGCCTGTGATCAGCATTATCGGCGCTTGACTGCTCCTGCCTGGATCTCAGGCACGGAGCAGTCATTCGCCGATCGGACACCGGGGAGGCAGGTAAGGGCCCTCCCGGTGTCCGATCAGCTGTTCGGGACGCCGCGATTTCACCGCGGTGGTCCCAAACAGCCCGACTGAGCAGCCGGGATACTTTCAGTTTCACTTTAGAAGCGGCGGTCAGCTTTGACCGCCGCTTCTAAAGGGTTAATACCGCACATCGCCGCGATCGGCGATGTGTGGTATTAGCCGCGGGTCCCGGCCGTTGATGAGCGCCGGGACCGAAGCGATATGATGCAGGATCGCGGCGCGATCCCGCTTCATATCGCGGGAGCCGGCGCAGGACGTAAATATACAAGACCACTGATAATCTCCCTCGATCTGGGGCTCCACGCAAGAAAATGGAAGACATACAAGACCACTGATAATCTCCCTCGATCTGGGGCTCCACGCAAGATCTCACCCAGTGGTGTCAAAATGATCACTAGAATGGTGAGCAAAAACCCCAGAACCCCACGTTGGGACCTAGTGAATGACATGCAGAGAGCTGGGACCAAAGTAAAAAAAGGTTACCATCAATAATACGCGATGCCGCCAGGCACTCAATTCATGCAGTGCCAAACGTGTCCCCCTGGTTAAGCCAATACATGTCTGGGCCCTTCTGAAGTTTTCTAGAGAGCATTTGGATGATCCAGAAGAGTATTGGGAGAATGTCATATGGTCAGATAAAACCAAAGTAGAACTTTTTGGTAAATACTCATCGTGTTTGGAGGAGAAAGAATGCTGAATTGCATCCAAAGAACACCATACCTACTGTGAAGCATGGGGGTGGAAACATTCTTTGGGAAGGTTTTTCTGCTAAAGGACGAGGACGACTGATCCGTGTAAAGGAAAGAATTAATGGAGCCATGTATTGTGAGATTTTGAATGATAACCCCTTCCATCAGCAAGGGCATTGAAGATGAAACGTGGCTGGGTCTTTCAGCATGACAATGATCCCAGACCCACCACCCAGTCAATGAAGGAGTGGCTTCATAAGAAGCATTTTAAGGTCCGGGAGTCCCCTAGCCAGTCCCCAGATCTCAACACCATAGAAAACCTTTGGAGGGATTTGAAAGTCCGTGTTGCCCAGCGACAGCCCCAAAACATCACAGCTCTAGAGGAGACCTGCATGGAGGAATGGGCCAAAATACCAGCAACAGTGTGTGAAAACCTTGTGAAGGCTTACAGAAAACGTTTGACTTCTGTCATTGCCAACAAAGGGTAAATAACAAAGTATTGAGTTGAACTTTTGTTATTGACCAAATACTTATTTTCCAACATAATTTGCAAATAAATTCTTTAGAAATCAGACATAAAATGTGATTTAATGTTTTTTTTTCCTCATTATGTCTCTCATAGTTGAGGTATACCTATGATGAAAATTACAGGCCTCTCTCATCTTTTTAAGTGGGTGAACTTGTTCAATTGGTGGCTGACTAAATACTTTTTTGTTCCACTGTATGTTTATGTTTATTTTTGTTCACATATATATATATATTTTTTTTTAAATAGGGAAAGGGGGGTGATTCAAACTTTTATTAGGGAAGGGGTTAGTTCACTTTTATTAACTTCTTTTTTTAACACAATTTTAAAAGTCCCCATAGGGTACTCTTACATGCAGTCTTCAGACTGCATACACTGTTCAATGCTATAGCATAGAATAGCATTGATCAATGTTATCCGTGCTCTGCTGCCACAGCCTGCCATGGCTTGCTGGAGCATCAGATCATCGATTGGACTGTGAGGAGGCAGGTAAGGTCCCTCCCACCGTCCTCTCAGCTGATTGGGACACCACGGTTTAAGTAGGGTGGTCCCGATCAGCACCGCTGAGCAGCCAGGATGTATTTTTTTTAACATTTTAGACGTTGCGATCAACTTTGATTTGGGAGTCTAAGGGGTTAATGGCAGACATCACCATGATCATAGATGTTAGGCCTTAGCCATGGGTCCCAGCATCAGATAGCCGCTGGGACCACCCTGCTATGTCCCGCACTCAGCTCCTGAGCGCACGTTATAGAAGGGGAACGGGACAATGACGTACAGGTATGCCCTTCGACCTCAAGAGGTTAATTTTATCAAAAGTCATGTAATATGCATTTTATGCAAATTGTGCAGAATGCAACAGAAGTGACAGGGACTGGGGTAGGTAAGCAGATATGCAGCCCCAGCAAAATATATAAAAATATTTTGATAATGTAATACCATTTTAATGAAGTTGTTCCCCAGCTTATTTCCTCAGTAGGTTGTCGAGAGAATTCTTAGCCTTTGTTCTTTATTGCAGTTTTTCCAACTTATGATTTATTTTATAGTATTGGACCATTAGCCATCTATATTAAAATTTTCAATAGACTGTAAGATTAATCAATGGCTGTAAAAATGGCTCTACAGTCACCACATAGTGAATCATTACTGCACTAGACAGCTTACAAGAAGAGGAAATAAGCAGGGAAGATATGGAAAGTCTGACAATTTTGAGGACCAAAAAGAGGTTCTGGGAATCATAAATATATACCATCAAGGAAGAAACTTAACATCTTCAGATTTCCCCTTTCTAGGCTTTATCACAGTATAGAATTATTGCCCACTTTATTAGAGACACCCATCTAGTAGCATGTTAAACCTCCTTTCAGCTTCACAACTGTAACATTTAATTGTGGCATTTTCCACTAGGTGTTGGAAGTGTTTTGGAGGCATTTTGGCCCATGCACACAGGATCACTTTTTGCATTTGTCACAAATAAGTTAGTACTTACATACTACCTGAATCCAGAGGTGCTCTATTGGAGGGGTTTAGCTATAGAGATACCTTCACCACCATGGGCTGCTGTGGCTGTCTGTAGATGTATCAGTGGGTCACATATACCCATTGATGCAGCCTGTGGATGGCTGTAAAGGAGGAATGGGAGATGTGCAGGAGAATGAGGGGTGTGGTGGCACTGCTGTGGAATCCAGTTTTGTGATGACACGCAAGGCTGAAATCTCACTGTCTAGCAGCCTACCCATTGACTTTTGAGGGACTGTTCTTATGTGTAGATGAAGAGAAGGGGGGGGGGGGGGGAAGCAAAGTACAGCAAGAAGAGAAGCCTGGACCTTCTCCTCTACCAGGGTATGCTCCTTGTAAACTTGCTGCTGACCCCCATTGGTATGGACCTGACCACAGCCTGTGCTGCTGTCTGCTTCTCCACTGCATCTGAGGGTCCAATATCTGGTGCAGGAGAGGTGACAAAAAATTTTTAGGCAAAGGGGGCACTATTAATAGGGAAATAAAGGTCTGGGGCCACAAATACTGACTTTGAGGAAAAATTAGGTACTATTGTAGTTTGTTGGGCACACAAGGAATTTGCTATGACTGTGGGAGACACCATGATAGGCATTATTACCATTTGAGGCACTATGGGTGCAGAATAGGAGGATGGTGCTGGAAAAGTTAGGATCCTAAGATGCTTGTCTGTTAAATTCCGCGAAGACAAGTCTTGCCTGGAAGAAGTCATCATGGTTGTCTGGTATAGATAGAGAAGGAAAGGAAGAGAATGACTCCAACGGAGGCAGAACCTGTAAGTCACTGGAACTGCACTGCACCCACTTATACGGTATACAAATCGCCTATGTAGAGCTGGTATCTACCACTATATGGGCACTATATGGGGAATATTGGTCTGTGTGTAGTGTGATCATTTAGTCACTGTGGTTGTGTAACATCGCTAGTTAGCAACCACCGGTATAACATGTGTTCTGGTTCTTACCAGCATCAGGTGGCATCTTCTGTGCCATGTGTCTGCTTTGCTTCCTGGCATTACTCCTCTGGACTGTCTCCTGCTACTTCTGCCATTGCTACAGTTTCCGCTCTGCCCTCGAGGGTCCATGCGCGAGCACTGACTGAAACATATAGAGCCAGTGTGCACTCACTAATGGATCCCCCTCCAATTCCTGCCAGGCACTGCCTATATAACACTGCTCTTGTTGCCTGATGCCGGAGGATGAGTGTAGTTCCAGTATAGCTAAGGTCTCCTGCTGATCAAGTGCTTCTTCCCTTTTGCCTGACTACTGGACTTTGCCTTTGCCTCGTCCCCTGGTTCCTCTTTTGCTACTCCAGTGCATGAATTAGGACTGTCGACCATGCCTCTTTCTGCTAGTAGCTTGTTCCATCCAGCCTGCACCTGTAGCATACCAACTCTGTTATAACCACCAGGTCTTTTCTGCTGTGTCTGATGCTGACTATAGTGTCAATTCGCCCCTCCTGCCTATATCCCTGGGGATTGGCCAGTCCAGCCAGCTGCCACTTGCCCAAGCCAGTAAGTGGCACAGCGGGTCCACACCTGTCGGGGTGTTACAGGTTGTAATATGTGGTCAGGTTTTGACTGTATTATTTTCTCCTTCTATAGTCTTACTACTACTAATATTAGTCTTGGTATACTTACATGTACAATTCAAAGCACATTGCCTTAATTTTGACATATACATATATTTTATATATAAGATATATATTTTTGGGGGTGGGGAGGAGACAGCAGCAAACATATGTCTATAAACCTCTTTGAGGAGGCCCAGGTACAGAATTTGCTGTGGGGCCCAAGGGACTCTAGTAGGAATACGATCCGGGACTATGAAGTAGATTACTTGCAGTGAAGTTCCTGAAACCAATCCATGACTATACGATACTTGTGGCATGAACTATTGACACCTGACAGGAAGGGTTCATTGCTGCTAATGCCAGATTCTGACCCTCCCAATTTTCATATTCTATTACCCATCAAAGTCTTGCCGTTCTATCTCCTTTAGACAGTAAATACACTTAAACTGGTTTTCTGCTGTTATTACCTTAGCAACACTGGGCCTTATTTCTCACAATTGTCAAAAAGCAAAACTGTCTTTGTTACCTAAAGCGACCAATCACAACTTTTACACAGTTTTAATACATCTGGTCCACCATGCTATGTTGTACTTTCAAACATGTTATTTGGAGCACTAGTGTTCATCTTGGCTGCAATTTGCTTTCCCCAACTCTTCATCAGAAAAATTCTTTACGTCTTCCTCTTACCCTTTCATCGAAGAATTTAGATCCACAGGATCACTGGATGTTCTTTCCCCAGTGTGGTAAGTTTGTGAAGTCTTATCAACTCTATCTTGACAGCAGGGGCCTCTATTGAAGAAGAAATACAGCAAAAATTAACTTATCCCAGAGTATAGGGGATAGGTACATTTTCTCCTTTAAGCCTTTGGTTTTATATCTTGTTCATTCTGAATATTATGCTATCTAGCTTTTGTATCATAGTAATTTGGACAAATTAGGGCATTATTTCCAGGATTCCTGTTTGGGATACCATTGCCCCAGTGGTATTGTGTATATTGTGACTATTGTGCTTATGTGCCTTTCTTTTCTTCCCTGATGAATTGCAAATAACCTGTGTAGGGAAACATGTTGGGAGGGGATATTTCTAATCCATATTTTTCAAATATGTTTGTTCAATTGTGAAATCTTTATATTTGTTCTGATATACAGGAACATGGCAAAATCATGTGCTCAGGTCCAACACACAGCTCATTTTCTCTGTTTTAGCATTTAGTAAATACAAAAAGTAAAATCATTACAGTCATTTGAATACATTTTTGACATGTCGGACAGACAAAAGTTTAGATCAGTTGGGGTCCCAGTTTTGAGACCCCCCCAGAAACATTATATATAGCTGGGTGAAGCTCACAGCAGTGAGCCTCACTCCCCAGCTCTGTACTTGGTCTGACTGAGACTTAAATTTCATTTAACAGTGATTGCAAACTAAAAGAGCACATCTGTTTAGAAAACATTAGAGAATTTGGTGTGTATAGAATTCAATATATTACTATAAATATATGTATTTATTAATTAATTATTATTGTTCTTAGTTATTATGTCAATTAATTATTATTAGTAGTAGTAAGCATTGGAAGTAACTAAATAAGAATATCGTGACTGTCACGATGCCGGCTGGCAGGTAGTGGATCCTCTGTGCCAGAGAGGGATTGGTGTGGACCGTGCTAGTGGACCGGTTCTAAGCCACTACTGGTTTTCACCAGAGCCCGCCGCAAAGCGGGATGGTCTTGCTGCGGCGGTAGTGACCAGGTCGTATCCACTAGCAACGGCTCACCTCTCTGGCTGCTGAAGATAGGCGCGGTACAAGGGAGTAGGCAAAAGCAAGGTCGGACGTAGCAGAAGGTCGGGGCAGGCAGCAAGGATCGTAGTCAGGGGCAACGGCAGAAGGTCTGGAAACACAGGCAAGGAACACACAAGGAACGCTTTCACTGGCACTAAGGCAACAAGATCCGGCGAGGGAGTGAAGGGGAAGTGAGGTGATATAGGGAAGTGCACAGGTGTAAACACTAATTGGAACCACTGCGCCAATCAGCGGCGCAGTGGCCCTTTAAATCGCAGAGACCCGGCGCGCGCGCGCCCTAGGGAGCGGGGCCGCGCGCGCCGGGACAGAACAGACGGAGAGCGAGTCAGGTAGGGGAGCCGGGGTGCGCATCGCGAGCGGGCGCTACCCGCATCGCGAATCGCATCCCGGCTGGCAGCGGAATCGCAGCGCCCCGGGTCAGAGGACGTGACCGGAGCGCTGCCGCGGGGAGAGTGAAGCGAGCGCTCCGGGGAGGAGCGGGGACCCGGAGCGCTCGGCGTAACAGTACCCCCCCCCTTGGGTCTCCCCCTCTTCTTAGAGCCTGAGAACCTGAGGAGCAGACTTTTGTCTAGGATGTTGTCCTCAGGTTCCCAGGATCTCTCTTCAGGACCACAACCCTCCCAGTCCACTAAAAAAAAATTTCTCCCTCTGACCTTTTTGGCAGCTAAAATTTCTTTGACCGAGAAGATGTCCGAGGAGCCGGAAACAGGAGTGGGAGGAACAGACTTGGGAGAAAAACGGTTGAGGATGAGTGGTTTGAGAAGAGAGACGTGAAAGGCATTAGGGATACGAAGAGAGGGAGGAAGAAGAAGTTTATAAGAGACAGGATTAATTTGACACAAAATTTTGAAAGGACCAAGATAGCGTGGTCCCAACTTGTAGCTAGGGACACGGAAGCGGACATATTTAGCGGAGAGCCATACCTTGTCTCCAGGGGAAAAAACGGGGGGAGCTCTTCTTTTCTTATCCGCGAACTTCTTCATGCGTGATGAAGCCTGTAAGAGAGAATTTTGGGTCTCTCTCCATATGATGGAAAGGTCACGAGAAATTTCATCCACAGCGGGCAGACCAGAGGGCAAGGGAGTAGGGAGGGGGGGAAGAGGGTGACGGCCGTACACCACGAAAAATGGGGATTTGGAGGAAGACTCAGAGACCCTGAAGTTATACGAGAATTCGGCCCATGGGAGGAGATCTGCCCAGTCATCCTGGCGGGAGGAAACAAAATGTCGCAAATAATCACCCAAGATCTGGTTAATCCTTTCTACTTGTCCATTGGACTGGGGATGATATGCAGAAGAAAAATTTAATTTAATCTTGAGTTGTTTACAGAGAGCCCTCCAGAATTTAGACACGAATTGGACGCCTCTATCCGAGACAATCTGCGTAGGCAATCCGTGAAGACGAAAAATGTGTACAAAAAATTGTTTAGCCAACTGAGGCGCAGAAGGAAGACCAGGAAGAGGGATGAAATGTGCCATTTTGGAGAATCGATCAACGACCACCCAAATAACAGTGTTGCCACGGGAAGGGGGTAAATCAGTAATAAAATCCATACCAATCAGAGACCAAGGCTGTTCGGGGACAGGCAGAGGATGAAGAAAACCAGCGGGCTTCTGGCTAGGAGTCTTATCCCGGGCACAGATAGTGCAGGCTCGCACAAAGTCCACAACATCCGTCTCCAGAGTCGGCCACCAATAGAAGCGGGAGATGAGTTGCACAGATTTCTTGATACCCGCATGACCTGCGAGATGGGAGGAGTGACCCCATTTGAGGATTCCGAGGCGTTGGCGAGGAGAAACAAAGGTCTTTCCTGGAGGAGTCTGCCTGATGGAGGCAGGAGAAGTGGAGATCAGGCAGTCAGGTGGAATGATGTGTTGCGGAGAGAGTTCAACTTCTGAGGCATCCGAGGAACGAGAGAGAGCATCGGCCCTAATGTTCTTATCGGCAGGACGAAAGTGAATCTCAAAATTAAATCGGGCAAAGAACAGAGACCACCGGGCCTGGCGAGGATTCAGCCGTTGGGCAGACTGGAGGTAGGAGAGGTTCTTGTGGTCGGTGTAGATAATAACAGGAGAACTTGATCCCTCCAGCAGATGCCTCCATTCCTCAAGTGCTAATTTAATGGCTAGAAGCTCTCGATCCCCGATGGAGTAGTTCCTCTCCGCTGGAGAGAAGGTCCTAGAGAAAAAACCACAAGTGACAGCATGCCCGGAAGAATTTTTTTGTAGAAGAACAGCTCCAGCTCCCACTGAGGAGGCATCAACCTCCAATAGGAAGGGTTTGGAAGGGTCAGGTCTGGAGAGGACGGGAGCCGAAGAAAAGGCAGACTTGAGTCGTTTAAAGGCGTCTTCTGCTTGAGGAGGCCAGGACTTGGGATCAGCATTTTTTTTGGTTAAAGCCACGATAGGAGCCACAATGGTAGAAAAATGTGGAATAAATTGCCTGTAATAATTGGCGAACCCCAAAAAGCGTTGGATAGCACGGAGTCCGGAGGGGCGTGGCCAATCTAAGACGGCAGAGAGTTTGTCTGGATCCATCTGTAGTCCCTGGCCAGAGACCAAATATCCTAGAAAAGGAAGAGATTGGCATTCAAACAGACATTTCTCAATTTTGGCATAGAGTTGGTTGTCACGAAGTCTCTGAAGAACCATACGGACATGCTGGCGGTGTTCTTCTAGATTGGCAGAAAAAATTAGGATATCGTCCAGATATACAACAACACAGGAGTATAACAGATCACGAAAAATTTCATTGACAAAGTCTTGGAAGACGGCAGGGGCGTTGCACAGTCCAAAGGGCATGACCAGATACTCAAAGTGTCCATCTCTGGTGTTAAATGCCGTTTTCCACTCGTCCCCCTCTCTGATGCGGATGAGGTTATAGGCGCCTCTTAAGTCCAATTTAGTGAAGATGTGGGCACCTTGGAGGCGATCAAAGAGTTCAGAGATGAGGGGTAAGGGGTAGCGGTTCTTAACCGTGATTTTATTAAGACCGCGGTAGTCAATGCAAGGACGTAGGGAGCCATCCTTTTTGGACACAAAGAAAAATCCGGCTCCGGCAGGAGAGGAGGATTTACGGATAAAGCCCTTTTTTAGATTCTCCTGGACGTATTCGGACATGGCAAGAGTCTCTGGGGCAGAGAGAGGATAAATTCTGCCCCGGGGTGGAGTAGTGCCCGGGAGGAGGTCGATAGGGCAATCATAAGGCCTGTGAGGAGGTAGAGTCTCAGCTTGTTTTTTGCAGAAAACATCCGCGAAGTCCATATAGGCCTTAGGGAGACCGGTTACTGGAGGAACCACAGAGTTACGGCAAGGGTTACTGGGAACCGGTTTTAGACAGTTCTTGGAACAAGAGGACCCCCAACTCTTGATCTCCCCAGTGGACCAATCCAGGGTAGGGGAATGAAGTTGAAGCCAGGGAAGTCCAAGGAGAATTTCCGAGGTGCAATTGGGGAGGACCAAAAGTTCAATCCTCTCATGATGAGATCCGATGCTCATAAGAAGGGGCTCCGTGCGGAAACGTATGGTACAGTCCAATCTTTCATTATTTACACAATTGATGTAGAGGGGTCTGGCGAGACTGGTCACCGGGATGTTGAACCTGTTGACGAGAGAGGCCAAAATAAAATTTCCTGCAGATCCAGAGTCCAAGAAGGCCACTGTAGAGAAGGAGAAGGCAGAGGCAGACATCCGCACAGGCACAGTAAGACGTGGAGAAGCTGAGTAGACATCAAGGACTGTCTCACCTTTGTGCGGAGTCAGCGTACGTCTTTCCAGGCGGGGAGGACGGATAGGACAATCTCTCAGGAAGTGTTCGGTACTAGCACAGTACAGGCAGAGGTTCTCCATACGGCGTCGTGTCCTCTCTTGAGGTGTCAGGCGAGACCGGTCGACCTGCATAGCCTCCACGGCGGGAGGCACAGGAACAGATTGCAGGGGACCAGAGGAGAGAGGAGCCGAGGAGAAGAAACGCCTTGAGCGAACAGAGTCCATATCTTGGCGGAGTTCCTGACGCCTTTCGGAAAAACGCATGTCAATGCGAGTGGCTAGGTGAATAAGTTCATGTAGATTAGCAGGAATTTCTCGTGCGGCCAGAACATCTTTAATGTTGCTGGATAGGCCTTTTTTGAAGGTCGCGCAGAGGGCCTCATTATTCCAGGACAATTCTGAAGCAAGAGTACGGAATTGTACGGCATACTCGCCAACGGAAGAATTACCCTGGACCAGGTTCAACAGGGCAGTCTCAGCAGAAGAGGCTCGGGCAGGTTCCTCAAAGACACTTCGGATTTCCGAGAAGAAGGAGTGTACAGAGGCAGTGACGGGGTCATTGCGGTCCCAGAGCGGTGTGGCCCATGACAGGGCTTTTCCGGACAGAAGGCTGACTACGAAAGCCACCTTAGACCTTTCAGTGGGAAACAGGTCCGACATCATCTCCAGATGCAGGGAACATTGGGAAAGAAAGCCACGGCAAAACTTAGTGTCCCCATCAAATTTATCCGGCAAGGATAAGCGTATCCCAGGAGCGGCCACTCGCTGCGGAGGAGGTGCAGGAGCTGGCGGAGGAGATGACTGCTGAAGCTGTGGTAGTAACTGTTGTAGCATAACGGTCAGTTGAGACAGCTGTTGGCCTTGTTGCGCTATCTGTTGTGACTGCTGGGCGACCACCGTGGTGAGGTCAGCGACAACTGGCAGAGGAACTTCAGCGGGATCCATGGCCGGATCTACTGTCACGATGCCGGCTGGCAGGTAGTGGATCCTCTGTGCCAGAGAGGGATTGGTGTGGACCGTGCTAGTGGACCGGTTCTAAGCCACTACTGGTTTTCACCAGAGCCCGCCGCAAAGCGGGATGGTCTTGCTGCGGCGGTAGTGACCAGGTCGTATCCACTAGCAACGGCTCACCTCTCTGGCTGCTGAAGATAGGCGCGGTACAAGGGAGTAGGCAAAAGCAAGGTCGGACGTAGCAGAAGGTCGGGGCAGGCAGCAAGGATCGTAGTCAGGGGCAACGGCAGAAGGTCTGGAAACACAGGCAAGGAACACACAAGGAACGCTTTCACTGGCACTAAGGCAACAAGATCCGGCGAGGGAGTGAAGGGGAAGTGAGGTGATATAGGGAAGTGCACAGGTGTAAACACTAATTGGAACCACTGCGCCAATCAGCGGCGCAGTGGCCCTTTAAATCGCAGAGACCCGGCGCGCGCGCGCCCTAGGGAGCAGGGCCGCGCGCGCCGGGACAGAACAGACGGAGAGCGAGTCAGGTAGGGGAGCCGGGGTGCGCATCGCGAGCGGGCGCTACCCGCATCGCGAATCGCATCCCGGCTGGCAGCGGAATCGCAGCGCCCCGGGTCAGAGGACGTGACCGGAGCGCTGCCGCGGGGAGAGTGAAGCGAGCGCTCCGGGGAGGAGCGGGGACCCGGAGCGCTCGGCGTAACAGTGACACTGTAGTCCAGAACTTTGTGGTAAATGAGAAGTAATCTAATGTTCATTTGATTTCTACATACGAGACAAGAATTCACTGCTCAAGACATGTGATCATTGTGACAAACTTGGGGGTCACTCACTCATGCAGATCGCTGTCTCCAGCTTCTGGTATGGTTGGCACAGCACAAATTGCAGTCCAAACACAGCAATGTTCATTTAAACTTGCCCCAGTCAGCTTTTTTCTTCATCCACATAGGAAAACATCGACAATCATAAGCACAAAACACAAAACAAAAACCTGACTGGCTGAGCGCAAACTAAAATGGGACATTGTCCCTAACCATTAGCTTGGAACCTACTGCTCCATAGCACCAGTTGCCTGGCATGTCTCACCAGACATGGGTTCTTCCAGGCTCCTACACTCTTGGCCTAGCCTTTGGCTCACATTTGGAGCCCTTTCCTGAGAGACCAAGCCATGGAGGTGGTTTCTAATGAACCTAGCCAGCTCCTAGCAGGGGGGTAATGTAGCCGGAGTGGAAGCTGCTCTTCCCAACTCCAATGTCCAGCTCCTGTGTTTGGGATATAGGCCCAACCTTAACAGGAGAAAAGCCTGTTTTCTCCTTTTAGTGGAATATCCATGCCACTCCAGCAGCTATATAGCTATACCATGTGCAAATTGTAAAGATATTAAAACATAACTTTTCTTATGCATGTATAAAAAGTTACTTATTAGCTTAAAAAATTCTAAAATCCAGAAGTGTTTTTTTCCCCACTTATTGAGTAACATTTTTACATATGCATTAAAAAGTTTGACCTTTGACTGTTATCTAATAGGAACTGGACATCCTTGACCAGAATCTGTCCCATTACAAGACAAGCCACGTAATATGTTTTTGAGCCCCACAATGACTAGGTTAGGGATGGCAAGCAAACTTATGAAGAATAGCACAACCTTCATTTATATCAGCTGAGAAGTCTCTCCTAGGACAAAATAATGTAGCGACAGCTTTTAAAGATTTGGTGACGTCTCACAAATTTGTGCATAAATGCCTTGTCAGTTAAAGTATCAGGTTTCACAATTCCCCATGGATTACATCTGTATGAGTCTATAATATATTAAGGAATCAAAGCCGCTTATACAGAACAAACAGAGGATTAAGCTTGGATAAACAGAAGAGAGCTCAGTGTCTTTTATGTCCATGTCTGCAAAAGGCAAAAACGAAATGACCATAAATCATCCTAGTAAAACAACATGGTGTAAAATGCTGCGTGTTTATGTAATACTTTATCCAGCCATTTGTCTGGAGTATATATTTCAGCCTGAATGTGCTACACAGGGACTAAGTTTGGATAAGTTGTCGTAATCAAAGAGAAAAAATCTATCTCACTGTTTTATGACTATAAGCTCACATAACTGAGGCTATTTGGACATTTGTGCCCCAAATACATAGGGGGATATTTATCAAAGTTGTCTATGTCCCGCATCAATATAGACCAAACTACAGAGGGTTAGGCCGGTCTATTGTGCGCCTAATTTATCAAAAGGTGCACGGCTCTCGATATATTCTGCGCACAGACTTCGGGATCTATGCTTTAGACTGTATTTAAACCTGCCCCAGCATGGTCTGACATTTCAGCGTACTTTCAGCCGATGCGACTTGTCACTGAAAAGTCGCTTTTGATAAATTCAGCACCAATGCATTTTTCCATCTAAAATAGACTAGAATGCATCATGTTCTAAAAATCCTCTGAAGCAAAAGTCGCAGAAAAGTTGCACATATTTAGTCGCACATATTTAGACAAAAAAAAAAAATATATATATATATATATATATATATACAGTACAAACCAAAAGTTTGGACAAACTTCTCATTCAAAGAGTTTTCTTTATTTTCATGACTATGAAAATTGTAGATTCACACTGAAGGCATCAAAACTATGAATTAACACATGTGGGATTATAGACATAACAAAAAAGTGTGAAACTGAAAATATGTCATATTCTAGGTTCTTCAAAGTAGCCACCTTTTGCTTTGATTACTGCTTTGCACACTCTTGGTATTCTCTTGATGAGCTTCAAGAGGTAGTCACCTGAAATGGTCTTCAAACAGTCTTGAAGGAGTTCCCAGAGATGCTTAGCATTTGTTGGCCCTTTTGCCTTCATTGGGTTCAAGTCTGGTGACTGTGGAGGCCAGGTCTTCTGGCGCAGCACCCCATCACTCTCCTTCCTAGCCAAATAGCCCTTACACAGCCTGGAGGTGTGTTTCGGGTCATTGTCCTGTTGAAAAATAAATGATGGTCCAACGAAATGCAAACCGGATGGAATAGCATGCCGCTGCAAGATGCTGTGGTAGCCATGCTGGTTCAGAATTACTTCCATTTTGAATAAATCCCCAACAGTGTCACCAGCAAAGCACCCCCACACCATCACACCTCCTCCTCCATGCTTCATGGTGGGAACCAGGCATGTAGAGTCCATCCGTTCACCTCTTCTGCGTTGCACAAAGACACGGTGGTTGGAACCAAAGATCTCAAATTTGGACTCAGACCAAAGCACAGATTTCCATTGGTCTAATGACCATTTCTTGTGTTCTTTAGCCGAAACAAGTCTCTTCTGCTTGTTGCCTGTCCTTAGCAGTGGTTTCCTAGCAGATATTCTACCATGAAGGCCTGATTCACACAGTCTCCTCTTAACAGCTGTTCTAGAGATGTGTCTGCTGCTAGAACTCTGTGTGGATTTGACCTGGTCTCTAATCTGAGCTGCTGTTAACCTGCGATTAATGAGGCTGGTGACTCGGATGAACTTATCCTCCGCAGCAGAGGTGAATCTTGGTCTTCCATTCCTGGGGCGGTCCGCATGTGAGCCAGTTTCTTTGCAGCTCTTGATGGTTTTTGTGACTGCACTTGGGGACACTTTCCACCTAGAATATGACATATTTTCAGTTGTTTCACACTTTTTTGTTATGTCTATAATCCCACATGTGTTAATTCATAGTTTTGATGCCTTCAGTGTGAATCTACAATATTCATAGTCATGAAAATAAAGAAAACTCTTTGAATGAGAAGGTGTGTCCAAACTCTTGGTCTGTACTGTATATATATATATATATAGCTATGTACAGTGAAAAAATAGTCAGAAGATATGCTGCTAAATAAAATGAAAAGTAGTTACAAAGTATTCTGCTTGCCATACAGTGAAGCATTAGTCACAAGATACACTCCCCTGTACAATGAAGAGTTATTATTTACTAACTATTGTACTGTATATAATGTATGGGATCATAATTATGTAGTTTGTAGTTACCATATGGATATACTGCATATGTATGTTTGTTTATACTTTTTTTTTACTGATTTCAGCGTTATTTAGTATTGTACATTTTCACAAATACAAAAAGGATTATAGATTTGAAAAAAACTGCCATGTGTCAGAATTATAAATATACTGAATATAACAACCTATAAAAGTACAAATTAAATTTAGTTTAGTATCTATTAGAGTAAAAGTCAATTACAGTACAACATCCAATAAATCAGGCATATTGATATTAGGATGGGCTAAAGCCTTAATGAGCCATTAGTCCAATGTAAATATTTTACTCTTATTCAATAATTATATTAGCACATAATTATTGTTTGGCTAATCTTGAAGATGCTTCATACTCAGCAATATGTAGGAGCCATCAATACATCAGAAATCACAATAATCAATGTCAGTAAATGGACACCAAATCATCCTGGTGCAGATCTCAAATAAATAACCAATGATTTTTAGATGAAAATAATTGCACAATATCTTATTATAAATATAAATGTGTCCATTCCCTTTACTGCTTTAAGTGAAATATTAAGCTCATTATGGAGAATCTCCAACATATATAAACTGCCATAAAAATAGAACTGTAACTAAAAGGAGCTAACCTGGATTTCCGAAAAAAATCTGTATGACTTATTATATAAGTGCCATTTTATTGTACAACTACATTTATTTAAAATATATCTGTAACGTCACCCAAAGTTGAAATGTATACTGTATGAACTAAACTAAGAGGGTATTAAGGTTGCTGATTGTAAACGTTACTTTCTTTGAGAGAGAAATTCTTTGCATATCCTTTCACTGACTGTTTGGATAGAAATGTCATGTTTTGACAGGTTTTCTTCAGATTACATTTATTATTTGTATTTATTTTTTGCTAACAGTATAGACTAATCCAAAGGAAAGGCCATCACCTGGCACCCCCACCAGTCAACTGATTGGCACAGTAATGGCTTTGTACATTGTTTCTAGTGGCAATGAATGCAATGGGAGCTGCTCTGCATGTGCATAGGCCATCAATAGTTTTTGGCCAGAATACTCTTTTAAGCCTGATGAAGAACAATAGATGAAAAACAGTATATTGGCTATGTCTGTATCAGGAAAGACTCCAACAGATCATTGTAAATTTAGAGAATCAACTTATTAGTATAAATACATACTAAATATGATGCCTTGATCCTTATTGATGGTTACCTTTGGATGACCAATTCACCATAATAAATAAATCTTCTCCAAATGGCAAAATCATACCAAAAGGTTGTATTCACACATATGGATAGAGTGCTACAAAACTGCCTGACTGTTGACATGGATTTGGCACTTAATGTAATTGTTCCAAATATTTAGCAAGTTCTAACCTTAATGAAATAAATTGGTGTATGGCCTGAGTCACCAGTAATCTTCAGTCTACTGGTTACTACCAATAGAAAAGCTCAGCAGGTAGACCTCAAAAGACAAGTATTTGTGTCTGTCTCTGTACCCACTACCAAGTTCTGGATTCACTTGTACTATCTTTTTGAATATACGGACATAATACACTGACATAATAAGTCATTGAGTTCATTGAGATTTTATTATGATATTTTTTCTGTGGGAACCTTTTACAGCTGCAAATGTGAAACAACACAAACAGGGATCATTTCAGACAAGCAAGATCCACTTGGCCAAAGAAGAACAATCATGGGGAAAGGCTGGACAGCTTAGTTCTAAAAATGTACTAACTCTCAATGTGTGGCCATTAAGCACACGCACACACAGGGGATAGATTATCAACATTGTTTGGATCCTACTCAAGACAATCTGTTCTGTGAGTGCTAAGGTTTAATAAATCACAGATTTCCTTGTGTTAATTTCATGGGTGCAGCTTATTGTTGTGTTTGGGAACACAATCGAAGACGTGATATTGTTGTCCATTATTCTGTTGCAACAGATAAAGTTACACTATTGTAAGCTTCATTGAGATTAGTTATTTCACTTGTTATTTTATGACTTGTTTATTTTGGAGCATTTTATTTTTGTTATTAATGAAAAATTATGTTCAGCATGACTATAGTGTTTGTGGATCTCACTGAGAGCTGCCCCATCTGAAAGCTTTCCAATAACCAATAAAAAAGCTAATTAGAGCAGTTATTTTTTCACCCCTCTGTCACAACCAAATAATTTCTTTTGAAAAGCAATTTTTTATGAATTCACTTTGGTTTGTTTATTGGAGACTTTATTTTATTTTTGTTAAAATCAATCACATCACATATACCTAGGACGGCTTCTTTGATAGTCTGCCATGATCAGGGCCAGTTAAAGGGGTTGACAAGGGCTGCTACATTTTGAGTCACCGGGTCTTCTACTGGGTGTGGTGGCATGCCTGACTATGAGGCCAAGGCCAACAGGTTCTGGCAGCTCCCATTAACTATTATGGGGGCCACCGGACCTGTTACTTTTTGACAGGAATAGCAGGAGAAAAAAATGTCTCATGCAGTAATTTTTCTCCTGCTATTCCTCTGGGCTCCCCTGATGGCAGTCACACTGCCATGTGCTAACGGCAGTGTGAAAGTAGCCTTAGGCATCATCAGCTACAGGGTTGACCTCAACTAGAGAGCAGTATGAATGTAACAGGCCTAAGGATGAGGTATGAGCATATTCAGGAGGGTAGCCAGAAGAAGCCCCACTGGTACCATGCATAGTATCCAATGGTGAAGGCAGAAATGTAATCAGGAACAGCTAGGAGTCAGAACTAGGAGAAGAACTACAGGTAACATTCATACTTTTTAGGAGTTTATATGATTATATGCATTCAATAACTTGAACCAAGGCAGCGATCTGCTGAAGCAGAAAGTAGTGATCAACAAATTTAGTATATTATGAGGCAGACTATAGCTAGAATAAGGTCAGTTAAGAGTTTGGTCGGTGTTCATACTAACATGTGAAATGTAACATATATTATACACTTTTATAATGTACAATTTTCATCTGCAAATAGTTTAACATATAGTAATGATTTCACTTTGTCACAATATTTCTGAAAATATTCTTTCAAATGGCGTTTAATATTAGAACACAATTTTTTTTAGCAATACTATTATTGCATCTGCCCAGTTTGGTAGAGATGGAATGGACAGATCCTATGTGCCAGATATTTTACAAGCAGTAAAGAAAGCTCATTTATACTACACAGTGCCATGCTGGCTTTGAAAATAAAAATGAGCTAGAACATCCTGCCCTGTAATTCTCCTTACCAGTTTATTGTATTATTCCCATAATGTAATAAATGATGACTGATGTCTCGAGATTTAACTATATTTTTCTTGCAGATAACTCTTATTCCCGTTAGATTCGTTCTGTGATATCATACATTCTTTATTTTACATGTTGCCAGTTTCTTGAAGATAAATAAAAAATAATGTGATTCTGCTTCCAAAAAAGCCATGAGCCATAACTATATGTGTTGCTTGGTCCATTGTGAAGAGAGACATGCAGATGTGGCCAGCCTAAAAACTGTGTTCCCTTATCAGTATAAGTAAATTAAAGATTGCTCTCACTTGTAAAACATGCTCAAGAGAAAACATATCCTCATATATTCTGACACAATGGCCCTCATTTACTAACATGATTCCGACTCTTTTTGTCGGGTTTTGCGCCTAAATTCTGTCACGCGGAATGTGAAAAAAAACCTACAAAATGGGCGTTGTTTGGGAAAAGGGGCGTGTTCCCTACATTTCAGCCAAAATCACTCGTCTTTTCCTAAAACCACTCTGAAATTTATTTGAATTATCTGGGAAGAAAACCCGACACTTTAAAGCATGTATAAAGTTTCCGAAAGCGGAGTAAATTCTCTGGCTGTTTGCACCTTTGCCTGCCTCGTGTTTTACAAGCAATTCTTACTTGTAATTATTATTTTTTTTTCACAATTTAATTTTTAAGCAAGGTTTTAGCTTTATTAACACATTTTTTATGAGTCTTTTCAACACTTTTTTTTCCTATCGTTTCAGTAATGATGGTGATAAAAAAAAATTAAAAAAATTAAAAAAAATATATATATATATACATATATATATATACACTTATTTAATACATGTATCTATATGTGTCTCCCTCCATCCTCAGGTCCGAATTACAGTGTGTGGATACAGTACTTTATATATAAATATTTCCATGAATACATTAACCCATTAAACATTTGAAGTTTGCCGGTTCTGAATGCCATTGGAGACTGAGTATGTCGTCAGCCTCCAGATTCTGTGGTGTATAGGAATGAATGGGCTAGATCTATAACATTGTGATTTTTTGCCCATTGATATCAATGGTCCCATTGTGGTCTATGGAGACCTTGCAG
Organism: Hyla sarda; assembly: GCF_029499605.1. Classification (NCBI taxonomy): domain Eukaryota; kingdom Metazoa; phylum Chordata; class Amphibia; order Anura; family Hylidae; genus Hyla; species Hyla sarda. The sequence goes on from NC_079189.1 coordinate 485,346,614, forward strand.
CAAATGGGGTATAACACTAAACAGCAGGGTCCTGGTAGTAATGTGGATGGGAGACCCTGGTTGATTCCTGGGTTGATGTACATTGTTGGGATTATGCTTTAATTAGGATAGACATATATGTGTCAATTGATAGTTAAGGAAGTGTTTGAACCGTGGGATACCATAAATAGGCAACAATGGTTAATTGAAACAGTAGGTAATGTGTGTTATCCAAATGACATGGTTCAAAAAAAATCATGTCTATCCTAATTAAAGTATAATCCCAACACTGTATATCAAGCCGGGAATTGAACCTGCACTAGGGTCTCCCATCCACGTTAATAGCAGGACCCTGCTGATTAGCTTTCTACCCCTTTTGCCGCAAGATCTCCATAGACCACAATGGACCCATTGATTTGGGTGGGCAAAAAATCACAATGGTATAGATCTAGCCCATTCATTCCTATACACCACCAATAGACCCTGGAGGCTGACACCATACTCAGCCTCCAATGGCATTCAGAATCGGCAAACGTTTAATGGGTTAATGTATTCATGGAAATATATGTATATAAAGTACTGTATCCCCACACTGTAGCTCGGACCTGAGGAAGGAGGGAGCCCCTCAGAAATGCATAGTCCTACCATGTATTGCCAATTTTTATGATTTTCAATAAAAAGCAATTACAAATCTACACCCGACTCCTGTGTCACCACGCCGGTGTAGCGCTCCAGTGCCAAAGTCGGATATTCACTGGAAGGTCAAGGAAACCCCTGCTGGGATTTCCACCTCCCACATCTGTACTTTTGTAGAAGAAACCCTGCGACAGAAATAAACCTGCCTGCGACAGAATTTACAGTGCCACAGAAAACCCTGCAACAGAAATTACCATGCGACAGAATATTTCCCTGCGACTAAAATTATCAGGAAAAGTGCGACAGATTAGTAAATACCAAGGTAAAAAAAAGGTTGAAAACAAAAAAAAGAAACACAAACCGACACTCCACTCTTAGTCAATGAGGACCAATGTGTGTGAAATGATGAAACTTTTTTTTGTTTGTTATTTTGATATGTTTTTTTGTAGAATGTAATAAAAACATACATGTATTGATACAGGGATGGGCATTAGTCCCATTAGGCTAGGGGCCCACTGATGCCTAAACATGAAAAAACATTCATGATTCCCATTGGTGACAATTACTGTGGAATTGTGTGCCAATAAAGCAGGGGCATAGGAAGCCCCACAAATCTGGGGGGATAGCATTGTAACTGGGTGTGGCTTTGAAAAAAGGCAGAGACACAAAAGGGGTGGGACTAAAAGGGGTGGGGTCACTCAATTTTGCATAACAATACAGGCTCCTCATCCCCGCTACCTTCAGGGAGCAGTGAATTCAAGGGATAGGGATCTGTCAGGACTGTGGGAGGTAGGCTGTATGTGTGAGGTCAGGACAAGGGGTTAGTGTAGGCACCATTGACACCTTGACGAAACAGGGTGTACATGTATGCCGTGGTAGAAGTCTGGGTGTATGAAGTGCGCTTACAAGCTGAGCGCTCTTAATTTACTGCTAAATTATCACGTCCCTCCCCTAATAAAAGTGTAAACAAAAATAAACATATTTGGTATCGCAGTATGTGGAAATGACAGAACTATTAAAATATAACATTAAAGGGGTACTCTGGTGAAAACTTTTTTTTTTTTTAAATCAACTGGTGCCAGAAAGTTAAACAGATTTGTAAATTACTTCTATTAAAAAATCTTAATCTTTCCTTTACTTATTAGCTGCTGAATACTACAGCGGAAATTCTTTTCTTTTTGATGCACAGTGCTCTCTGCTGACATCTCTGTCCATTTTAGGAACTGTCCAGAACAGCATATGTTTGCTATGGGGATTTCCTTTTACTCTGGACAGTTCCTAAAATGGACAGAGATGTCAGCAGAGAGCACTGTGCTCATAATGTCAGCAGACAGCTCTGTGTTTCAAACGGAAAAGAATTTCCACTGTAGTATTCAGCAGCTAATAAGTACAGGAAGGATTAAGATTTTTTAATAGAAGTAATTTACAAATTTACTAAAGTTTTTCACCCCTTTAATGAAACTGCATGGTAAATGGTGTAAACATAAAAAAAATACCTAAGTCCATAATTGCTGATTTATGGTCTCTTCATATACCAGAAAAAAAGTTTATTAAAAGTGATCAAAAAGTCCCATCAAAACAAAAATGATACCGATAAAATTACAGACCACGGAGCAAAAATTAAGTCCCATAAGTAAAAGTCTTATAGAAGAGGACAATTTTAAGCATTAAAACCAGTATACAAGAAGGATTATTCCATACATATTACCACCATATTATTATTACTGACCAAATCCTGAATACTATGACCAATATTACATATAATATCAGTATACAAGGAACAAATTATACCAGCACACAAAGACTGGATAATACCACCATACTGAATAAAAACCACAGACTAGCGATACAGACTAGCAATACCAAAAATACCAAAATATAAACAATAACAGGACCAAATAATTCTGCATCATCAGGAACACACTTTACATTACACAGTTACTGACTAATGCATCATACTGTTACTGAATAAAACCACTGTATATAGACTGTATCTCCCTGTACAGTGACCATAAAGAAGTAGATACCAGCTGTATACAGAAACTGTATACAGAAAAGCAGTAGAAGACAGAACTGGATAAATCCATTGTCCCTGTAGTCACCCAGATAGAACAGATAAATGATAGCACATTTGCACAAATCCAGAGTTTTCCATTTCTGGTGCTGTGGTCTTGGACTTTGTTGCATGTTTGGTATCCATATACCAAACATGCAACAAAGTCCAAGATCACAGTACCAGAAATGGAAAACTCCGGATATGTGCAAAAGAGCTATCATTTATCTGTTCCTCAAAAAAAAGCTTTTGGGGAACCAATAAACTACTGCTCTTTTGCACACATTCAGAGTTGTCAATTTTTGGTGCTGTGGTCTAGGACTTTGTTGCAAGACCTGTATACCATATAAGTGATTGTATCCAGGACCATATAAAGGTAGATACCAGCTGTACACAGGATCTTTATACCATATACTGTAAGTGATTATAGTTACATCTAGGGACTCACAGGTGCGGTCATTTCTGATCAGCGATGTCCTTTTTCCTTTTCTTCTGCATCTGGATCAGACTGACATATCAACTTCTACCAGCCAAAAACCATCTCTTTAGCATCTGCCGGAAAAACATGTTGGACTCCGCATTGTTCCAGTGCAATGCCCTCCCATAACTAGGATAGTAGGTCCCCCATTAAGTAGGCCTATCCCCCACTGTAGACCTCCCCCCAGTAGGTAAATACATCAGGAAGTAGGTAGATTGTTAGCTAGGTAGATAGGCAGGTAAGTAGTTAGTTAGCTACATGCGTTGGTTGCTGGCTACGTAGGTAGCTAGGTATGTTCAAAGTTGGGTAAGTAAGTGGATAGCCACAGATTCCTGTGATAAATTATATTTCTCACAGGAATCATCACTCAGCTTTCCTTCTAGGAAAGCAGAGTGATGATTCCTGTGAGAAATTTAATTGCAGCCATATTTTTTTCATCCAGCTTTTCTAGTCTTCAGAACAGCAAAGTTTGCCTATATATGTGGTAACTGCATACACCCCCTTGTATGAAGTGTTGGATGTGTTACCACATATTTAGGCAAACTTTGCTGTTCCAAAGTCTAGGCTGGGTGAAAAAAATATGGCTGCAATTATATTTCTCACAAGAATCATCACTCAGCTTTACTAGTAGGTGTCACGATGCCGGCTGGCAGGTAGTGGATCCTCTGTGCCAGAGAGGGATTGGCATGGACCGTGCTAGTGGATCGGTTCTAAGTCACTACTGGTTTTCACCAGAGCCCGCCGCAAAGCGGGATGGTCTTGCTGCGGCGGTAGTGACCAGGTCGTATCCACTAGCAACGGCTCAACCTCTCTGGCTGCTGAAGATAGGCGCGGTACAAGGGAGTAGACAGAAGCAAGGTCGGACGTAGCAGAAGGTCGGGGCAGGCAGCAAGGATCGTAGTCAGGGGCAACGGCAGGAGGTCTGGAACACAGGCTAGGAACACACAAGGAAACGCTTTCACTGGCACGATGGCAACAAGATCCGGCAAGGAAGTGCAGGGGAAGTGAGGTGATATAGGGAAGTGCACAGGTGATCAGACTAATTGGAACCACTGCGCCAATCAGCGGCGCAGTGGCCCTTTAAATCGCAAAGACCCGGCGCGCGCGCGCCCTAGGGAGCGGGGCCGCGCGTGCCGGGACAGGACCGACGGAGAGCGAGTCAGGTACGGGAGCCGGGGTGCGCATCGCGAGCGGGCGCTACCCGCATCGCGAATCGCATCCCGGCTGGAGGCGGTATCGCAGCGCCCCGGGTCAGTGGACCTGACCGGAGCGCTGCAGTGAGGAGAGTGTAGCGAGCGCTCCGGGGAGGAGCGGGGACCCGGAGCGCTCGGCGTAACAGTACCCCCCCCCCTTGGGTCTCCCCCTCTTCTTAGAGCCTGAGAACCTGAGGAGCAGACTTTTGTCTAGGATATTGTCCTCAGGTTCCCAGGATCTCTCTTCTGGACCACAACCCTCCCAATCCACTAAAAAAAAGGTTTTCCCTCTGACCTTTTTGGATGCCAGAATCTCTTTGACGGAGAAGATGTCCGAGGAGCCGGAAACAGGAGTGGGAGGAACAGATTTGGGAGAGAAACGGTTGATGATAAGTGGTTTAAGAAGAGAAACGTGAAAGGCATTAGGAATACGAAGAGAAGGAGGAAGAAGAAGTTTGTAAGAAACAGGATTAATCTGGCACAAAATTTTGAAAGGACCAAGATAGCGTGGTCCCAACTTGTAGCTAGGGACACGGAAGCGGACATATTTAGCGGAGAGCCATACCTTGTCTCCAGGGGAAAAAATGGGAGGAGCTCTTCTTTTCTTATCCGCGAACTTCTTCATGCGTGATGAAGCCTGTAAGAGAGAATTTTGAGTCTCTCTCCATATGATGGAAAGGTCACGAGAAATTTCATCCACAGCGGGCAGACCAGAGGGCAAGGGGGTAGGGAGGGGGGGAAGAGGGTGACGGCCGTACACCATGAAAAATGGGGATTTGGAGGAGGATTCAGAGACTCTGAAGTTATACGAGAATTCGGCCCATGGTAGAAGATCTGCCCAGTCATCCTGGCGGGAGGAAACAAAATGTCGTAAATAATCACCCAAGACCTGGTTAATTCTTTCTACTTGTCCATTGGATTGAGGATGATATGCAGAAGAAAAATTTAATTTAATCTTGAGTTGTTTACAGAGAGCCCTCCAGAATTTAGACACGAATTGGACGCCTCTATCCGAGACGATCTGCGTAGGCAACCCGTGAAGACGAAAAATGTGTACAAAAAATTGTTTAGCCAACTGAGGCGCTGAAGGAAGACCAGGAAGAGGAATGAAATGTGCCATTTTGGAGAATCGATCAACGACCACCCAAATAACAGTGTTGCCACGGGAAGGGGGTAAGTCAGTAATAAAATCCATACCAATCAGAGACCAAGGCTGACAGGCAGAGGATGAAGAAAACCAGCGGGCTTCTGGCGAGGAGTCTTATCCCGGGCACAGATAGTGCAGGCTCGTACAAAGTCCACAACATCCGTCTCCAGAGTCGGCCACCAATAGAAGCGAGAGATGAGTTGCACAGATTTCTTGATGCCCGCATGACCTGCGAGATGGGAGGAGTGACCCCATTTGAGGATTCCGAGGCGTTGGCGTGGAGAAACAAAGGTCTTTCCTGGAGGAGTTTGCCTGATGGAGGCTGGAGAAGTGGAAATCAGGCAGTCAGGAGGAATGATGTGTTGCGGAGAGAGTTCAACTTCAGAAGCATCCGAGGAACGAGAGAGAGCATCGGCCCTAATGTTCTTATCGGCAGGCCGAAAGTGAATTTCAAAATTAAATCGGGCAAAGAACAGAGACCACCGGGCCTGGCGAGGATTCAGCCGTTGGGCAGACTGGAGGTAGGAGAGGTTCTTATGATCGGTGTAAATAATAACTGGAAATCTTGATCCCTCCAGCAGATGCCTCCATTCCTCAAGTGCTAATTTAATGGCTAGAAGCTCTCGATCCCCGATGGAGTAGTTCCTCTCCGCCGGAGAGAAGGTCCTAGAAAAAAAACCACAAGTAACAGCATGCCCGGAAGAATTTTTTTGTAGAAGGACAGCTCCAGCTCCCACTGAGGAGGCATCAACCTCCAATAGGAAGGGTTTAGATGGGTCAGGTCTGGAGAGCACGGGAGCCGAAGAAAAGGCAGACTTGAGCCGTTTAAAGGCGTCTTCCGCTTGAGGAGGCCAAGACTTGGGATCGGCATTTTTTTTGGTTAAAGCCACGATAGGAGCCACAACGGTAGAAAAATGTGGAATAAATTGCCTGTAATAATTGGCGAACCCCAAAAAACGTTGGATAGCACGGAGTCCGGAGGGGCGTGGCCAATCTAAGACGGCAGAGAGTTTGTCTGGATCCATTTGTAGTCCCTGGCCAGAGACCAAGTATCCTAGGAAAGGAAGAGATTGGCATTCAAACAGACATTTCTCTATTTTGGCATAGAGTTGATTGTCACGAAGTCTCTGAAGAACCATACGGACATGCTGGCGGTGTTCTTCTAGATTGGCAGAAAAAATCAGGATATCGTCCAGATATACAACAACACAGGAGTATAAGAGATCACGAAAAATTTCATTAACAAAGTCTTGGAAGACGGCAGGGGCGTTGCACAGGCCAAAGGGCATGACCAGATACTCAAAGTGTCCATCTCTGGTGTTAAATGCCGTTTTCCATTCATCCCCCTCTCTGATGCGGATGAGATTATAAGCACCTCTTAAGTCCAGTTTGGTAAAGATGTGGGCACCTTGGAGGCGATCAAAGAGTTCAGAGATGAGGGGTAGGGGGTAGCGGTTCTTAACCGTGATTTTATTAAGACCGCGGTAGTCAATGCAAGGGCGTAGGGAGCCATCTTTTTTGGACACAAAGAAAAATCCGGCTCCGGCAGGAGAGGAGGATTTACGGATAAAGCCCTTTTTTAAATTTTCCTGGACGTATTCAGACATGGCAAGAGTCTCTGGGGCGGACAGAGGATAAATTCTGCCCCGGGGTGGAGTAGTGCCCGGGAGGAGGTCGATAGGACAATCATAAGGCCTGTGAGGAGGTAGAGTCTCAGCTTGTTTTTTGCAAAAAACATCCGCAAAGTCCATATAGGCCTTAGGGAGACCGGTTACAGGAGGAACCACAGAGTCACGGCAAGGGTTACTGGGAACCGGTTTTAGGCAGTCCTTGGAACAAGAGGGCCCCCAACTCTTGATCTCCCCAGTGGACCAATCCAGGGTTGGGGAATGAAGTTGAAGCTAGGGAAGTCCAAGGAGAATTTCAGAAGTGCAATTGGGGAGGACCAAAAGTTCAATCCTCTCGTGATGAGATCCGATGCACATTAGAAGGGGCTCCGTGCGGAAACGTATGGTACAGTCCAATCTTTCATTGTTTACACAATTGATGTAGAGGGGTCTGGCGAGACTGGTCACCGGGATGTTGAACCTGTTGACGAGAGCGGCCAAAATAAAATTTCCTGCAGATCCGGAGTCCAAGAAGGCCATAGTAGAGAAGGAGAAGGCAGAGGCAGATATCCGCACAGGCACAGTAAGACGTGGAGAAGCAGAGTAGACATCAAGGACTGTCTCACCTTTGTGCGGAGTCAGCGTACGTTTTTCCAGGCGGGGAGGACGGATAGGACAATCCTTCAGGAAGTGTTCGGTACTAGCACAGTACAGGCAGAGATTCTCCATGCGGCGTCGTGTCCTCTCTTGAGGTGTCAGGCGAGACCGGTCGACCTGCATAGCCTCCACGGCGGGAGGCACAGGAACGGATTGCAGGGGACCAGAGGAGAGAGGAGCCGGGGAGAAGAAACGCCTCGTGCGAACAGAGTCCATATCCTGGCGGAGCTCCTGACGCCTTTCGGAAAAACGCATGTCAATGCGAGTGGCTAGGTGAATGAGTTCATGTAGATTAGCAGGGATTTCTCGTGCGGCCAGAACATCTTTAATGTTGCTGGATAGGCCTTTTTTAAAGGTCGCGCAGAGGGCCTCATTATTCCAGGATAATTCTGAAGCAAGAGTACGGAATTGTACGGCATACTCGCCAACGGAAGAATTACCCTGGACCAGGTTCAACAGGGCAGTCTCAGCAGAAGAGGCTCGGGCAGGTTCCTCAAAGACACTTCGGATTTCCGAGAAGAAGGAGTGTACAGAGGCAGTGACGGGGTCATTGCGGTCCCAGAGCGGTGTGGCCCAAGACAGGGCTTTTCCAGACAGAAGGCTGACTACGAAAGCCACCTTAGACCTTTCAGTGGGAAACTGGTCCGACATCATCTCCAAGTGCAGGGAACATTGGGAAAGAAAGCCACGGCAAAACTTAGAGTCCCCATCAAATTTATCCGGCAAGGATAGGCGTAGACCAGAAGCGGCCACTCGCTGCGGAGGAGGTGCAGGAGCTGGCGGAGGAGATGATTGCTGAAGCTGTGGTAGTAACTGCTGTAGCATAACGGTCAGTTGAGACAGCTGTTGGCCTTGTTGCGCTATCTGTTGTGACTGCTGGGCGACCACCGTGGTGAGGTCAGCGACAACTGGCAGAGGAACTTCAGCGGGATCCATGACCGGATCTACTGTCACGATGCCGGCTGGCAGGTAGTGGATCCTCTGTGCCAGAGAGGGATTGGCGTGGACCGTGCTAGTGGATCGGTTCTAAGTCACTACTGGTTTTCACCAGAGCCCGCCGCAAAGCGGGATGGTCTTGCTGCGGCGGTAGTGACCAGGTCGTATCCACTAGCAACGACTCAACCTCTCTGGCTGCTGAAGATAGGCGCGGTACAAGGGAGTAGACAGAAGCAAGGTCGGACGTAGCAGAAGGTCGGGGCAGGCAGCAAGGATCGTAGTCAGGGGCAACGGCAGGAGGTCTGGAACACAGGCTAGGAACACACAAGGAAACGCTTTCACTGGCACGATGGCAACAAGATCCGGCAAGGAAGTGCAGGGGAAGTGAGGTGATATAGGGAAGTGCACAGGTGATCAGACTAATTGGAACCACTGCGCCAATCAGCGGCGCAGTGGCCCTTTAAATCGCAAAGACCCGGCGCGAGCGCGCCCTAGGGAGCGGGGCCGCGCGCGCCGGGACAGGACCGACGGAGAGCGAGTCAGGTACGGGAGCCGGGGTGCGCATCGCGAGCGGGCGCTACCCGCATCGCGAATCGCATCCCGGCTGGAGGCGGTATCGCAGCGCCCCGGGTCAGTGGACCTGACCGGAGCGCTGCAGTGAGGAGAGTGTACCGAGCGCTCCGGGGAGGAGCGGGGACCCGGAGCGCTCGGCGTAACAGTAGGTTACCCCCCTTTCCCATAGGTATATGCAGAGTTGCACCCCCCTCTTTCCAATAGGCATATGCAGAGTTACACCCCCCTTCCCATAGGTATATGCAGAGTTACACCCCCCTCTTACCCATAGGTATATGCAGAGTTACCCCCTCCCCCCTCTTCCCCATTGGTATATGCAGTTACCCACCCCCCCTCTTCCCCATAGGTATATGCAGAGTTACACCCCCCATCTTTCCCATAGGTATATGCAGAGTTACCCCTCCCCCCCCCCTCTTCCCCTTAGGTATAGGTTCTGAAGTCTTGGAAAGCTGGGTAAAGAAAATATGGCTGTAATTATATTTCTCACATGAATCATCACTCAGCTTTCCTAGTATGGAAGCTGAATGATGATTACTATTATTTCTCATAGGAATCAATATTCAGCTTTCCTACTAGTAAAGCTGAGTGATGATTCCTATTAGAAATATCATTGCAGCCATATTTTTTTCATCCAGCTTTCCTAGACTTCCGAACAGCAAAGTTTGCCTAAATATGTGGTAACACATATTTAGGCAAACTTTGCTGTTCCGAAGTCTTGTAAAGCTGGGTGAACAAACTATGGCTGTAATTATATTACTCACATGAATTATCACTCAGCTTTCCTAGTAGAAAAGCTGAATGATGATTCCTTTTATTTCTCATAGGGATCGTCATTCAGCTTTCCTACTAGGAAAGCTGAGTGATGATTCCTGTGAGAAATATAATTGCAGCCATATTTTTTTCACCCTGCTTTCCTAAACTTCCGAACAGCAAAGTTTGCCTAAATATGTGGTAACACATAATATAATTCAATTATATTATGTTACCACATATTTAGGCAAACTTTGCTGTTCAGAAGTCTAGGAAAGCTGGGTGAAAAAAATATGGCTGCAATTATATTTCTCACAGGAATTATATTTCCTGTGAGAAATATAATTGCAGCCATATTTCTAAGATTAACAGTTGGAGCTTACCTTTTGGAGTATCTTCTCCAGCACAGATTTACTACTTCTTCACAGCTCCTCTTTGGCGGGCAAGTAGAGCTACGCTGCAGTAACGTAGCACGTCTGCTCATCACCTAGAATGCATCACTCACTTAAAGTGACAGAAATGAATTACTATGGGCAGGCCGCAGGCATCGGCAGGGACTGCAAAAGAAGGAGGTATTTCTTCACTGCACTTATTGATAGTCGCGGCCTGCGCGGGTGGGGGGGATCAAACTATTATCGGTCCCCCACCCTGAATTCCTGGGGGGGATCCGGTTCCTTCTCTCTCTCTCTCTCTCTCTCTCTCTCTCTCTCTCTCTTCGAAGCTGATTTGTACTTAAGTTTATTTAAAAGGTTAAAAACAAAACAAAAATATCACAACAGTGATTGGCAGTGAGGCCACTATATTATAGCTAAAGAGGTTCCTTATGCCGTAAACTTCTCCAATCAGCTTGCTCACATGTTTCCCCATATTTAGGTCAAGGCCCCGAAGAGATCCTTGTGCCTGCTTTACACACTTCTTTAAGGGGTTACACACCTGCTGCTGAATTACACTAGTTTAACAGTCTAACACCTTGCCTGAACTGGTGGAGTGGAGGGGGCAATGCTTCTCTACTCACTGCAAAACCCCAGACTAATTATTGAATTGTATTAAGCTGTATAGAAAAGCAGCACTGGAGAAGTAGCCTAGCTTACATTTACAAAGGAGTTGTGTTCATGAGATACGTGAGTTTTAAATTAAAGGGAACCTTTCATTTGACTTTATCATGTGGCAACTTGCTATATGTAGTAACATCTTCTTCACCATGCCCGGAGATGTTCCTGCTGGCAGCAATGGGGAGGATATGAAGTTTGAAAGATGTCCCCCTCTGGCCCGTAAGTAGACCCCAAATCTGCTAGTCCTGTCTGCTCGGTCTGTAATTGGAGATTTTCCTTCCCTCGGTGACGGAAAATATAGATTTTATGAAAGACATGAAGTATTCGCATTATGCAATTCTTTCTTTACGGCACAAGTTTAGCAGCAAAAATAAAACATTTTTTACATTCATATGAGAAAAAAGTTTGTATGTAGGTACACAGGTATAACCAAAATTGATATACATATACAGGTAACCAATGACAGGTAGACCTAGGTTATAGGAGGACTTGTATAATTGCCAACTGTCTCTTTCTTTGTAATGAGTAGAAACAGTATATATTATAAAACAAAGGTTATAAGAACAACAGAGTCCCGAGAACAATAACATGGATGGAGATCCGGAAGATTTCAACTTCAGGTACGGGGAGTCAGGTCGATAAATTCATAACTGTGAGGATTGGTTCAACAAAGATGAGGAAGAAGTCATCAAACACTGAAGATCGTAGAACGTATATAAACTTCAAATGATGAGTTGAATCATGAAGTAATTCCACCAACCAGTAGAATTAATAAGATGAAAAAGAATAAAGAGATAAACAAATTTATGGGTTGGGTTCTCAAGGGAGGGATAATGCTCACCTCCTGTCTTTCATTAAATCTATATTTTCTGTAGGAAAATCTCCAATTTTACCTTAAAACAGGAGGCATTCACATTATGCAAGTTCAAAGCTCTAAAACTATAATAAATGGTAAATACAATAATAAACAATATAGTATACAAACAACACAAGAAATATTACAGAACTGACATAAAGACATGAGATTCAGGTCTAAAATAGAAAGTATTGAAAGTAGAATCAGAGGACCAATTAGCTGCTTTGAGGAGATTAGAGAGAACCTCCTGATTGAATTATCTTAGTAGAAACGGCACATCTAGTAGAATGAGCACCGAAGAGAGAAACATCGATGTTGGCGAGAGACATGGCAAATTTGATCCATCTAGTTAGAGTAGCAGAGGAGACAGGACGGTGACCTCATGAAGGTTAGTCTTAGTACATCTATGAATATGAAAAAGAACTCCATGAGGTGAATAATGTCTATGAGAGATGTCTAAAGAACGTACATCTGAGACTCTTTTTATGAAAACTAGGCAGGGAAGAGTAGTAAGTTTAATAGATAATAGCTTTAAGGATAAGGAATCGTTATCATCCCATGAACAAAATAATTCCAATAGATTGACATCCCAAGTAGATGTTTATTTAGGTAATGGAGGTCTCTGAAAACGGATAACTTTAAGAAGTTTACAGACCAATGGATGTTTTCCAACTGGAAGAGAATCAATAGGTTCATGGTAGAAAGACATGGCTGAACGGTAAAGGTTTAAAGTATGATAGGCCTTACCTGAATCAAAGGTGAAAGATAAATAGTTTAGAATATGGGAGAGAGGAGCATGTAAGGGATCCAGATCCCGTTGTGTGCACCTATCAACCCAAAATTTCCAGGCTGATCTGTAAGAAGATCTGGTACCTGGAGCCCATACTGCTGATAGGATGTTTCTAGTAGATTGAGAAAATTCAGTCAATTGTGATTGACCTGAAATTAGCCAAGCGACCAGAGGAAGATGATGTGATAGGATAGGGGATGAGGATTTTGAAAGGAATCCAATAGAAGATTCGGGGAGTGAGGAAGAAGCCTCGGGAAGTCTATTAGCATTCTCAGTATTTGGGGGAACCACGATTGAGCTGACCACCAGGGGTTTCAAAACAATGGTCGCTTTCTGAATGATGACTTGAAGAAGGGCATCCAAACCTGATTCCAGATCAGGTCGCCAGCTGAGAAGAAGAGTGGGAGCTGGCGAAAAATCTGAGGATCTAGCATCCAAACACTGGAATCGACTAGATATCGGGAATTCTAGTCTGCCACCGCGTTGGAGATTCAATCTGTCTGGCTTCAAGAATGCATGTATGCATTTCACTCTTGAGTAAATACAATTCATTGCTTTTTGTAATTTTTTTTTATATTTGTCCACATATGTTTTTGATATATATATTTTGTTATATCACATTCCTTATTCCAAATGTTCCCTCTCCCCTCCTTATACCGATGTAACAAAACACTACTCCTATAAAATATCTATTCCCTGTGATGCCTGATGAAGCTGCTTTCCCGCAGCAAAACGCATTGCATCTTGGGAAATAAACTAACTAGATTTTATCTGATCTCCATTCATTTTGTATCCTGCGCCACGTGGAGCTGGCATTCTTCTTGGAGCCAGACCGATTGAATACCTTGCCTAGCCGGAGGGCTGCGGATACACTACCTCTTGATGCGCTTACCATTGTTGTGTATGACGTTACACAACCAAATCTGGTGAGCTGCTGTCTTATTTCATTTTTATACTGAGTATCTCTCTTTTATCACACCAAGAAGCGCTCTCCCTTTTCTCCCCTTTAGACCGCGTTGGAGAGACCCCGGAAGATATTCGGCCTTTAGAATGATATTCTTGTCCAAACAAAAGTGCCGAAGATCTTTGGCAATGTTGGCTAAAGTTTCTGATTTTGTTCCTCGTAAGCGATGGATATTGTACTGCTGAGATGTTGTCCAAATGTAGAAGAATGCAGCCGTGGGAAAAATCTGTGGCAAAACATTTCAGTGCAAAAAAGCCTGCCTGAGTTCCAGACAGTTGATATGGAGATGGGATTCTGATTGAGATCATTTGCCTCCAGTAGAGAGGGAACGGCAATGAGCTCCCCAACCTGGGAGACTTGTATCTGATTCCAATATTAAGCCTGGATTGGAATTGAAGATCGTCTTGCAATTCCATTCTTGGATATGTTTGAGCCACCAATTGAGCTCTTCTCAGGCATCTGAGGATAGACGAATATCGTCCGAGTAAGCAAGACCTTCTCTTAAGTGTAAGATTTTCAGGCGCTGTAATGCAGGGGGGCAAGAAAGATCGCCTGAATGGATGCTGAAAGGAGACCTATGATTCTGGCTATAGAACATAGGGAAATAAGATCTTTGTTGAGAAGAGATCTGATTTCTTTTCATATCGTATTCTGTTTTTTGGCAGGAAGACTCACTAAGGCTGTATGAGTATTTACAAGAAAACCCAGGAATTCCATTTCTTTTGATGGAGAAAATATTGATTTCTCCTGATTGATTAAAAAGCCTAGACTGGAAAGGAGGGAGAGAGTCCAATACATGTGAAGAAGAGCAAAACGAAAAGAGGTAGCCATGATGAGAATGTCGTCTAAATAGATTATTAGACGAACTCCCCGAAATCCGAAGGAGGCCACCAGTGGTTTCATTAATTTCGTGAAGCACCATGGGGCCGAAGAAAGTCCGAAGGGGAGACTAGTAAATTGCCATTTCAGGTTATTCCAAATGAACTGAAGATATGGTTGTGACAGTGGATGAATGGGAACTGTCAAATAAGCATCCTTGAGCTCAATTTTTATTAACCAATCTTCTGGTAGTAAAAGATCTCTTGGAAGATGGATACCTTCCATCTTGAAGTGACAGTGTACAAAGTTGTTTAGAATCTTTAGATCTTTAGATCTTTAGGTCTGTGGCCGCCATCTTTCCCTTATTGACCAGGAAGAGATTGCTGATGAAACTTGGAGATTCCAGGGGAACTTGAACAATGGCCTTTTTGGAACAGAGTTCCTTGATTTCTAAATTTATCAGAATGCAATCCTCTTTTGAAAACTGGATAGGATGAGGAAGTACAATTTGAATTGGAGGACAAATAAAATCAATTTTGTAACCCTGAACAGCATTCAAGATCCAGTGGTCGGAAGAGATCATTTCCCAATTTTGGAAAAAAATTAAGGATCCTTCCACCCACTAGCAGATGGGGAAAAAAGTGGAGGAGGATGACTTACCTGAAGATGGTCTAGAACGGGATGAGCCATGTTGGCCTAGTGTCCTCCAGGGGCATCCTCAATAAGGAAAGAAGGATGGAGGTTGGGTGGTGGGAGCTGGGAAGGATGCCCTGTCATATTGAGGCGGGGCTCTATAATGGGACTTGAAGTGTTGGTTCGGCTGGGAAATCGGCCCCGTTTTTTTCCAGCCTTCCCAATTACTTTGCTTGAGAAGACTTTCTTAAGCAACACTTGTGCTTTGTCAACACTTGCGCATCCTGACATATTTTGATATCTCCTTAATAAATTGGTCGCCGAAAAGGAGACCATCGGTGGAGTTGGGAGATTCAGTCGGAGCCAGAAGGGTCAGCTGCTGATCCAGCTTCACGAGGATTGATCTGCGTCTTTCAGTGCATATGGCCTCATTTGCATTTCTGAAAATGCATATTGCTCTTTGGGCCCAACCCCTAAGGGTGTGTACGTCAATGGGATTGCCAGATGTTATGGCCCTGGTATGTGCCCTGCAATAAAGCTGTTAAGAATTTTGGTTTCTCTGGTCAATGTTCCAGATTGCTTTCCAGGTCATGGTTTACATCATCTAAACAATTTGATAATTTAACAGCCTGTTCATAACTACTTGCAATGTGTTTACTTATATTTTATTTATTACTGACAATCCATGTCTACGTGTTCTTCTTATTTACTGCTTTTCTTATTTCTTTATGCATTCTCTATGTCTTTCTCTAGACTAAAAATTGTTTACATTTTTAAATAGTATCTGTAGTTTCAAACAACTTTCCTCCCCCTTCTTTCTCTGCAATCTACTGTCCACTGCGTGTTGTTAGGAGATTTCTTTCTCTAGTAACAATGATAACAAGATGGAACACAGGAAGTGGGGATGGAGCTTAGATACTACTATGTGCAGGAGAAATGTGTATCTGCAATCTGTGAGCAACACTCTGTCCAGAGTATCCACACTGTGCCTGAAAGGTAAATCAAGGCTTCCCTCTCTTCTCAGCATCATTGGTTCTGTGCAATAACCCCCTTCCATACTGTGCTGCTGCTGTTTCTTTCGTTTCTGCACTTACAGAACCTTGCAAAGCCAATATATCAGTAACCCTTTCCCACTCCACATCCCATCTATAATAGGGCATTGTAAGTCATCTCCCAGCACAGCGCCAGCCTATTTAGAATGGACCGCTTTCAGAAGCACTATATCAAGACATTGCATAGAGGAGTATGTGCTGTGATTATTCAGGCAACTAAAGGAGGAAGTGACACTGTGTGTACTACTGGAAAACAGATACCGTATTTATCGGGGTATACCACTCACCGGCCTATAACACGCACCCTCATTTTACCAAGGATATTTGAGTAAAAGAAGTTTTTTACCCAAATATCCTTGGTAAAATGAGGGTGCGTGTGTCTGCATGTGTATACCGAGATACACTGTTTCTGACCCCGCAGAAGCCCCCAGGAAAGGCAGTGGGAGAGAGGCCGTCGCTGCCCGCTTCTCTCCCCCACCCTTTCCTGGGGTCTAGAGCCATGCTGCCGCCGCTTCTCTCCCGCTGGCTATCTGCGCCGCTGCCCATTCTCTCCCCCTGACTATCGGTGTCGGTGCCCCATTGCCGGCGCCGATAGCCAGGGGGAGAGAAGCGGCGCCGGCAATGGGACAGCGGCGCCGATAGCCAGGGGGAGAGAAGGGGCAGCGACACCCATTGCCGACGCCGCTGCCCCGTTGCCTCCCCCATCCCCGGTTGTATAATTACCCGTTGCCGGGGTCGGGTCCGCGCTGCTTCAGGCCTCTGGTGTGCGTCCCCTGCGTCGTTGCTATGCACTGAACGGTGCGGCGCAATGACGAGTAACGTCATTGCGTCTTGCAGCGCATAGCAACGACGCAGGGGACGCACACCAGAGGCCTGAAGCAGCGCGGACCCGACCCCGGCAACAGGTAATTATACAACCGAGGATGGGGGAGGCAACAGGGCAGCGGCGCCGGCAATGGGTGCCACTGCCCCTTCTCTCCCCCTGTCTGTCGGCGCCGCTGCCCCATTGCCAGGGGGAGAGAACAGGCAGCGGCACCGATAGACAGGGGGATAGAAGCGGCGGCAGCAGGGCTCTAGACCCCTGGACAGGCAGGAGCAGAGAAGCTGGCAGTGACGGCAGGTCTCTGCACCTGTAAAGCCGCTGCAGTTCATTGATTTAAAGCGCCCGCTTTAAATCATTGAACTGCAGCAGCTTGTCAGCGTATAACACGCAGGTAGACTTTAGGAAAAAAATGTTAGCCTAAAAAGTACGTGTTATATGCCGATAAATATGGTATATTCCAGGTTGTGTATAGACAAAGGAATATACAGTAGATATGTAACACAGGCACAGTGGTATCCTGACTTGGACACTGATTGGGTGAGCATGCACTTTTTTTACGACTTGAGGACTATATGACTTTTTTTTTTTTATGCCAGAATACCCCTTAAAAATCTAAATGTCTATTTAGATTAAACTTTATCAAACCATGGAAAATGAAGACTAACTTATATGTTACCATATTTATTACTTTAATTTTTGCTGTTCATTATTGCCTTTCTCTTGTCATTATGTTAGGCAAGATCTTAGAACTTCCCTCAACTTGTTTTTCACTGGTAAAGTCAAGTGTTCTAAACATTAATTAGTTTTTTTACTTATTTACGCACTACTCAATCAAATACAGTGGTCCCTCAACATACGATGGTAATTCGTTCCAAACGAGCCATCGTTTGTCGAATCCATCGTATGTTGAGGGATTCGTGTAATGTAAAGTATAGGAAGCTGTACTCATCTGTCCCCGCCGCTCCGGACCGCGTCCCGCTGCTCCCAATGGTGTCCCTGTCGCTCCCGATGGTGACCCCGGGCCTCCGCTGGGCTCTCCTGGTCTTCTCCGGCCCTCTGCTGTCTTCCGCAAGGCCTTACTGGGCCTGCGTAGCGACGTCATTACGCCACTGTGTACGCCGTTCCTATTGGATGACGGGACGGCGTGCGCAGCAGCGTATTGACGTCACCGGAGAGGGCCGAGAAGACACCGGAGGACCAGCGCTGGACCCGAAGGGCACTCCGGAGCATCGTGGAGGAGTAATTAATACTCACCGCACCACACGGGGAACATTAAGCTGCTATCCGGCAGCAGATTAAGCACTTTGCGCTGCCGGATAGCACTTAATGCGATGGCCCCGACATAAAAAAGCATCGTATGTCGATGCTGACATCGACATGCGATGGCCTCTGAGAGGCGATCGTATGTCGATTTGATCATATGTCGGGGCCATCGTATGTCGGGGGGTCACTGTATTGTATTGAGAATACAGGACATTGTGGGATTTTAAGTAATAGTATTAGAGAACCAAATAAGAAATGATAACGTGACAGAAAATATTAACTATTCTATGGACTAGATAGCAGAACCCTCAAATATGGTTTATAAAAACACCTACAGTTTTATAAAAAAAAAAATACCTTTGGGGTGCGTTCCCACAGGGCGTATACACAGCTTATTTGACGCTGCGCAAATTTTACGGCAGCAGCGGGAAATACGCTGCGTATCCCTTGCTTATTATACACACAGGGCTTTCCGGCGGCAGCCCTATGTGTGCAGTGAGTTTTGGAGTTTCTGTACAGGACTCAAAAACGTACCCATTATTGGCAAGGTCTCAGCCCCCACCTTCTGAGACAAGGGCAAATGACAGCCCCTGCGATCAGATACATATCCACTTGTCACGATCACACCCTATCGGTCCAGCCAAGACGCTAGAAAGAGTGTGATGGTGCAAGGGTTAAGGCCACCAGACCTCTGGGTATACACTACTAGTCCCAGCAAGTCACCAAATTAACCCTTAGATAAACATGTTTTACCAGAGCCTCCTTCAGAAAGGTGAGCTCATATATTTAGAGATCAAAGACCAGAGCTGATTAATTAAACATTTGATCTGATAAAAGGTATCACAGTGCTATATATATAAAAAATACAGAAACAAATGACATACAGGTATAACAATATATAAAAGAGTTTAGCAAGGCAAGTTCAGAAAACAAAAGATGAAGTTCTTACAGCATAATGATATAGCAGTCCTTCAGTGAGAGTGCTGTTCTTAGGATGGTCTTGTCAGCTTGGTGCACAGCATTGAACACCCTGAGTCTAGCATTGTTTTAAATATCATATCTGCTTTCTTGGGAGGGAGGCTCCATTCCCCCCTCCCCTCTGATCCCACCTGACACCACTATACTGTGAATAGGTGATAAGTTCAGTTCTTTGGAGTACCCCTTTAATAAGTTGAAGCTTATCTATCAAATCCTAGCTCTGTTTTCAATGCTTCTGTGCTTCTGGCCCAAGGCATTCCCCTGTCTTGGACTGATTAAAACTTTTATAAAACAATCATAATTTTGGGCCATGTTGTAGAGAGAAAATCTGCAGCATACTATATTTTTAGCAGATGTATAGTAACATACCTAAATAAACATACAGATATATAATGCCGATGATGCATAGGAGTTGGGTGAACCTTTTTACATACATCTGCACCATTTGAACAGAGTCCATTAATTGCTCGGCACACAGTATCTATTCTCTCTCTGAGCATTTTCTATGCATTTCATACATAATATACATTAGAAAAAGAAAGCATCAAGATAAAATGTGTTCTATATCTAAACAGGCTGATCAATACGCAGCTCTGGAAAATTTTTAAAATAGAAATACATATAACACAATCTCTCTTGTGTGCCATTTCTCATGGATCTATTGTAGTTCTTTGAAGTAGGACAGTATGTTTATAAAACCCGATGTCTAAAAGAGAGGAAAAAAAATACATTGCGAAAGGTTATGTTTGTTGATCAATAAATCACAATTGCTATTGATGACCTGCTGATTCTTACTGACATGAAGTTGAGAAATCCTTTTCTACTCTTAGCACCAGTTGTGTTATTACATGGTAAAGGATACTTCAAATAGCAAAAGTATTAAGATGAAAGTAGGTGTTTAATATGGTCCTTGGAATGGTTGTTTTAAGCTGTTTATACTGGAATGGGTTGAATTTCAAATGGTTTAAACAACTTAGACGTCTGAAAATAGAGTTACTTTCCAAACCAGTGTAAACAGAATAAGCTTCGTAATGGGAAATGTGTTTTGTTGTATTGTCAGTCAATGTTGACTTGCTGGAACAAAAACGTATAAAAATCAGGCATCTGTAATAAATTTAGTTAATGTTTGTTCTTTAAACCTTTTTTTGATTTTTAAAGTCTAGTAACAAATATTTGAAATTACTTTTTTGTTTTTTTACTTTGTCTTTTTTATATGCAAAATGTTTGGCTGGTATATAGTCATCTGGAAATCTTACTCATAGTTAAAGGGGTACTCCGCCCCTAGACATTTTATCCCCTATCCAAAGGATAGGGGATAAGATGTCTGACCGCGGGGGTCCCACCACTGGGGACCCCCACCACCTTGGCTGCGACACCCCAGACATCCCGTGCCGGATGACTGGCGATGCGGAGCGGAGGCTTGTGATGTCATGGTCACGCCCCGCTCGAGACGTCACGGCCATGCCCCCTCAATGCAAGTCTATGGGAGGAGGCATGACAGCCACGCCCATAGACTTGCATTGAGGGAGCGTGGCCGTGATGGTGATGTCACAAGCCTCTGGTGCCGCACCAGACATCGTAACATAGTTCACAAGGTTGAAAAAAAGACCAGAGTCCATCAAGTTCAACCTATAACCCTAAGGAGTCCCTACTGAGTTGATCCAGAGGAAGGCAAAAGAATCCTTATCTTAGAGGTAAAAATTCCTTCCCGACTCCAAATATGGAGAATAAGTCCCTGGATCAACCTTCTGTCCCTATTAATCTTGTATCCATAACCTGTAATGTTATGACTCTCCAAAAATGCATCCAGACCCCTTTTTGTCCAAGTTCACCATGAGTTCACCATGACCACCTCATCTGGCAGAGAGTTCCACAGTCTCACCGCTCTAACAGTAAAGATCCCCTGTCTGTGCTGGTGTAGAAACCTTCTTTCCTCAAGATGTAGAGGAAGCCCCCTTATTATAGATACAATCCTGGGTACAAATAGATAATGGGAGAGATCTCTGTACGGTCCCCTGATATATTCCATGTCATGGGCATCTATGGCCCTATTGATGCACCCCATAATTTTATTTGCCTTGGCAGCAGCTGCCCGACACTGGTCACTACAGCTAAATTTACTGTTAACTAAGACTCCTAAGTCCTTTTCCATGTCAGTTGTCCCATGTGTTCTCCCATTTAATACATAATCACAGCCCTGATTTTTCCTCCCAATGTGCATAGCCTTACATTTATCAGTGTTGAGCCTCATCTGCCACTTCCCAGCCCAAGCCTCCAACCTATCCAGATCCATTTGTAACAGTGCACTGTCCTCTATTGTGTTAACCACTTTACAGCATTTAGTATTATCTGCAAAGATTGCTACTTCACTATTCAACCCCTCTACAAAGTCATTAATGAATATATTAAATAGAATAGAACCCAAGACTTACCCCATAAGTAACAGTCACACAATTAGAATAAATACTATTAATAACGACCCTCTGTTTCCTATCACTGAGCGAGTTACTTACTTACTTGCACACATTTTCCCCCAGCCCAATCCTTCTCATTTTATGTGCCAATATTTTATGTGGCACCATATTACATGCTTTGGAAAAATCAAGATATACGACATCCAGCAATTCCCCCCTGGTCCAGTCTGGAGCTCACCTCCTCATAAAAGCTGATCAGGTTAGTTTGACAGGACCGATCCCTCATAAAACAAGCTGATATGGGGTCATACATTTATTTTTATTACGATACTCCAAAATAGCATCTCTTAGAAAACCCTCAAACAATTTACATACAACGGAGGTTAAACTAACCAAACTATAATTCCTGGGTCCACCTTTTGACCCCTTTTTAAATATTGGCACCACATTTGCTATGTGCCAGTTCTGAGGAACCGTCCCTGTCACTATATAGAGTCCTTGAATATTAGAAATAGGGGCCTGTCTATTACTGTACTTTAAAGAATGCCATCTGGACCTGGTGATTTGTCTGTTTTGATTTTTTGCAGGCAGCACTGTACATCTTCCTGGGTTAGAAAGGTGACCTGTACTTCTTCTGGGTTAGACAGGTGACCTGTAGTGGGGAGTTTACCTTATCTTGCGGTATTTCACCTGGCATTTCATTTTCCTCGGTGAACACAGTGGAGAAGAATTTGTTTAATATATTTGCTTTTTCCTGATCCCCTGTCTATAATTTCTTCCTCATCATTTTTTAAAGGGCCAACACTTTCATTTTTAACCTTTTTGCCATTTATGTAGTTAAAGAACATTTTGGAGTTAGTTTTTCTCTCGTTGGCAAGGAGTCTTTCTGTCTCTATTTTTGCAGCTTTTATCTGTTTTTTACATATTTTACATTTTTCTCTATAGCTTTTTAATGTTTCTTCACTGCCATCCTGTTTTAGTAGTTGAAATGCTTTATTTTTGTCATTTATTGCCCCATAACAATTTTTATTCATCCACATTCTTCTATTCCTGATCCTTTTATTCCCATAAGGTATATACCTCTTACAGTAAGAATTTAAGATATTCTTAAAAGTCTCCCATTTAGTGTCAGTATTTTTGTTTTTTGAGGACATTATCCCATTTTATATTGTTAAGGGCTTCTCTGAGTTGATCAAACTTTGCCTTCCTAAAGTTCATTGTTTTTGTGGCCCCTTGAGAGAACAAGTTATAATGTATCATATTATGATCACTATTTCCTAGGTGTCCTTTTACCTGCACATTAGTTACTCTGCCAGGTATGTTGGTTAATATTAAGTCTAGTAGGGTGCCCCCTCTGGTCAGGCCCTGCACCATTTGGGACAGATAATTGTCTTTAGCTGTAGTCAGAAACCTGTTTCCTTTAAGAGATTCACAGGACTCAGTCTCCCAGTTTATATCAGGATAGTTAAAGTCCCACATTATTATCACCTCATTCTGATTTTCTGCCTTGTTTATTTGCCTCCGTAATTGATCTTCTGCCTCTTCCATTATGTTTGGTTGCTTATAGCAAACCCCTATCAGAATTTTTTTATTTTCATTTCCATATATTTCTACCCATAGTGACTCCACATAATCGTTTCTCTCCCCTATATACTCCTGCAGTGCTGCCTTCAGACTGGACTTTACATAAAGACAAACTCCTCCCCCTTTCCGTTTTGTCTGATCCTTCCTGAATAGACTATAACCCTGTATGTTGACCCCCCAGTCATAGCTATCATCCAACCAAGTCTCTGTTATACTCACTATGTCATAATTTTCCTCAGATATTATCAACTCCAGTTTGTCAGTTTTATTGGTCAGACTTCTGGCATTAGTCAACAGGCAATTCAAAGGTTTATGTTTTTTTTTCCTATGAAGCTTATCCCTATTAACTATTCTAATCCCTCCCTCTGCTCCACCCCCAGGTACATTAATAAGTCCCCCCTCTCTATCTACACTATCTTCACCCTCTATGTTGTAGATTCCCTCCCCCCCCAGTCCCTAGTTTAAACACTCCTCCACCCTTCTAGCTATCTTCTCCCCAAGCACAGCTGCACCCTCCCCATTGAGGTGCATCCCTTCCCTACGGTAGAGCCGGTATCCGACAGCCGGCCCAGTTCTCCATGAACCCAAACCCCTCCTTCCTACACCAACTTCTGAGCCACTTGTTTACCTCCCTAATCTCCCGCTGCCTCTCTGGTAAGGCTTGTGGTACAGGTAATATTTAAGAAAATATTACCTTGGAGGTCCTTGCCTTAAAGGGGTACTCCCGTGGAAAACTTTTTTTTTTTTTTTTATCAACTGTTGCCAGAAAGTTAAACAGATTTGTAAATTACTTCTATTAAAAAAAATCTTAATCCTACCAGTGCTTATTAGCTGCTGAATAATACAGAGGAAATGGTTTTCTTTTTGGAACACAGAGCTCTCTGCTGACATCATGACCACAGTGCTCTCTGCTGATATCTCTGTCCATTTTAAGAACTGTCCAGAGTAGGAGAAAATCCCATAGCAAACATATGCTGCTCTGGACAGTTCCTAAAATGGACAGAGATGTCAGCAGAGAGCACTGTGCTAATGATGTCAGCAGGGAGCTCTGTGGTCGAAAAATAAAAGCATTTCCTCTGTAGCATACAGACCCTAAAAAGTACTGGAAAAATTTAAACATTTTAATAGAAGTAGTTTACAAATCTGTTTAACTTTCTGGCACCAGTTGATTTAAAAAAAAAGTTTTCCACGGGAGTATCCCTTTAACCCCTTAAGGACAATGGACGTACTCCTACGCCCCCGTTTCCGAGTCCTTAAGGACCGAGGACGTAGGAGTACGTCCTGTCCTTTCCCGGCCCCCCGCCGCTAGCCGGAGGGGAGCTGGTGCCCGATGCCTGCTGAAATCGTTCAGCAGGCATCGCGGCATATCGCCCAGGGGGGTCATTATGCCCCCCCATGTCCAGCGATCTGCGGCGATTCCGGGTCAATCGGGTCTCCAGTGACCCGGTGACCCGGAATTACTGGCTGATCGGAGCCGTCAGAGACGGCCCCGAACAGCCAGAGCCTGCAGGGGTGAGGTGGCACTGGTGCCACCTCACGATCGCCCTGATTCGTCGGCCGGATTACCGGCCGACCAATCAGGGCGCCTGCTGTGGGTGTCACTCCCGCACCCGCTCCGCCCCTCTTCCGGAGGACGTGAACGGGTGCGGGACGTGCACCCCGGGTGCTGGGGACCCCGATCCCCGGCGTTAATGTTGGGATCGGGGCCCCAGGAGCGACGACGGCGGCGGCGGCGGTGGGACTGACCTGTGCGGCGATCAAGCAGCAGCAGGAGGTGAGTGACAGCCTCCTGCTGTTGCTTAGCAACAGCTCCCAGCATGCAAAAAGGGCATGCTGGGAGCTGTAGTTATGCAACAGCAGGAGGCAGACCACCACAACTCCCAGCATGCACTTATGGGCATGCTGGGACTTATGGTTTTGCAACAGCTGGAGGCACATTCTTTCTATGGAAAAGTGTACCTTCAGCTGTTGTGTAACTACAACTCCCAGCTTGCACAATCAGCTTAAGTGCATGCTGGGAGTTGTAGTGGTGCATCTGCTGGTTGCATAACTACAACTCCCAGCATGCCCGTTGGCTGTCGGTGACTGCTGAGAGTTGTAGTTTTGCAACAGCTGAAGGCACACTGAGTTAAGTAGCAAACCAGTGTGTCTCCAGCTGTTGCATAACTACAACACCCAGCATGCCCTTCCGCTGTCCGTACATGCTGGGGGTTGTAGCTTTTGCAACAGCTGAAGGCACACTGGTTGCAAAACACTGAGTTTGTTGCCAAACTCGGTGTTTCACAACCTGTGTGTCTCCAGCTGTTGCAAAACTACAACTCCCAGCATGCACTGATAGACCGTACATGCTGGGAGTTGTAGTTTTGCAACAGCTGGATGTTCCCCCCCCCAATGTGAATGTACAGGGTACACTCACATGGGCGGAGGATTACAGTAAGTATCCGGCTGCAAGTTTGAGCTGCAGCAAATTTTCTGCTGCAGCTCAAGCTGCCAGCGAGAAACTACTGTGAACCCCCGCCCGTGCGACTGTACCCTAAAAACAGTACACTAACACAAAATAAAATAAAAAGTAAAAAAACACTACATATACACATACCCCTACAATAAAAATGAAAAACGTCTGGTACGCCACCGTTTCCAAAACGGAGCCTCCAGCTGTTGCAAAACTACAACTCCCAGCATGCACTTATAGACCCTACATGCTGGGAGTTGTAGTTTTGCAACAGCTGGATGTCCCCCCCCCCCAATGTGAACGTACAGGGTACACTCACATGGGCGGAGGATTACAGTAAGTATCCGGCTGCAAGTTTGAGCTGAGGCAAATTTTCTGCCGCTGCTCAAACTGCCAGCGAGAAACTACTGTGAACCCCTGCCCGTGCGACTGTACCCTAAAAACACTACACTACACTAACACAAAATAAAATAAAAAGTAAAAAACACTACATATACACATACCCCTACACAGCCCCCCTCCCCAATAAAAATGAAAAACGTCTGGTACGCCACTGTTTCCAAAACGGAGCCTCCAGCTGTTGCAAAACAACTACTCCCAGTATTACCAGACAGCCACTGACTGTCCAGGCATGCTGGGACTTTTACAACAGCTGGAGGCACCCTGGAATCACTGGCGTAGAATACCCCTATGTCCACCCCT
The DNA here is from genome assembly GCF_029499605.1 of Hyla sarda. Lineage (NCBI taxonomy): Eukaryota > Metazoa > Chordata > Amphibia > Anura > Hylidae > Hyla > Hyla sarda. The sequence continues at coordinate 485,373,005 of NC_079189.1, forward strand.
ATGCAAGTCCCTAATTCAGGCCTCAAATGCGCATGGCGCTCTCACTTTGGAGCCCTGTCGTATTTCAAGGCAACAGTTTAGGGTCACATATGGGGTATCGCCGTACTCGGGAGAAATTGTGTTACAAATTATGGGGGGTATTTTCTGCTATTACCCTTTTTAAAAATCTAAAATGTTTGGGAAACCAACATTTTAAGTAAAAATTTAATTTTTTTTTTTACATATGCAAAAGTTGTGAATCATCTGTGGGCTATTAAGGTTCACATTACCCCTTGTTACGTTCCCTGAGGGGTCTAGTTTCCAAAATGGTATGCCATGTGTTTTTTTTTTTTGCTTTCCTGGCACCATAGGGGCTTCCTAAATGCGGCATGCCCCCAGAGCAAAATTTGCTTTCAAAAAGCCAAATGTGACTCCTCCTCTTCTGAGACCTGTAGTGCGCCAGCAGAGCACTTCTCACCCCCATATGGGGTGTTTTCTGAATCGGGAGAAATTGAGCTTAAAATTTTGGGGGGTATTTTCTGCTATTACCCTTTTAAAAAATGTAAAAATTTTGGGAAACCAAGCATTTTAGGTAAAAAAAAAAGTTTTTTTTTACATATGCAAAAGTCGTGAAACACCTGTGGGGTATTAAGGTTCACATTACCCCTTGTTACGTTCCACGAGGGGTCTAGTTTCCAAAATGGTATACCATGTGTTTTTTTTTGCTGTTCTGGCACCATAGGGCCTTCCTAAATGCGGCATGCCCCCAGAGCAAAATTTGCTTTCAAAAAGCCAAATGTGACTCCTCCTCTTCTGAGACCTTCTCACCCCCATATGGGGTGTTTTCTGAATCGGGAGAAATTGGGCTTCAAATTTTGGGGGGTATTTTCTGCTATTACCCTTTTTAAAAATGTAAAAATTTTGGGAAACCAAGCATTTTAGGTAAAACATTATTTTTTTTTTTTTACATATGCAAAAGTCGTGAATCACCTGTGGGGTATTAAGGTTCACTTTACCCCTTGTTACGTTCCCTGAGGGGTCTAGTTTCCAAAATGGTATGCCATGTGTTTTTTTTTTCTTTCCTGGCACCATAGGGGCTTCCTAAAGGTGACATGCCCCCCAAAAACCATTTGACGCTCCTTCCCTTCTGAGCCCTCTACTGCGCCCGCCGAACAATTAACATAGACATATGAGGTATGTGCTTACTCGAGAGAAATTGGGTTTCAAATACAAGTAAAAATGTTCTCCTTTTTACCCCTTGCAAAAATTCAAAAATTGGGTCTACAAGAACATGCGAGTGTACAAAATGAAGATTGTGAATTTTCTCCTTCACTTTTCTGCTATTCCTGTGAAACACCTAAAGGGTTAATACACTTATTGAATGTCATTTTGAATTCTTTGGGGGGTGTAGATTTTATAATGGGGTCATTTATGGGGTATTTCTAATATGAAGACCCTTCAAATCCACTTCAAACCTGAACTGGTCCATGAAAAATAGCGAGTTTGAAAATTTTGTGAAAAATTTCCAAATTGCTGCTGAACTTTGAAGCCCTCTGGTGTCTTCCAAAAGTAAAAACTCATAAATTTTATGATGCAAACATAAAGTAGACATATTGTATATGTGAACCCAATTTTTTTTTATTTTGAATATCCATTTTCCTTACAAGCAGAGAGCTTCAAAGTTAGAAAAATGCAAAATTTTCATTTTTTTCATCCAATTTTGGGATTTTTCACCAAGAAAGGATGCAAGTTACCATAAAATTTTACCACTAAGTTAAAGTAGAATATGTCACGAAAAAACAATCTCGGAATCAGAATGATAACTAAAAGCATTCCAGAGTTATTAATGTTTAAAGTGACAGTGGTCAGAATTGCAAAAAACGGTCTGGTCCTTAAGGTGTAAAATGGCCTGGTCCTTAAGGGGTTAAGCTTACGGCCTAAGTCCATGAAATCATTTTTAAGGACACTCCACATACCTCTTACTCCTTTGGATAGGAATAAGATGTCTAGGGGTGGAGTACCCCTTTATGCCTATTTCTAAAACTTAGATGAAGCGGGACACCAACAGATAGAAGTGATTTTGTATGAGAATAAAAATAGCACCAGAGACTAGGATAATATATTTTAAAAAGGTTGGATCAATACCACAGCATGAAGACTGACAGGGGGGATAAGTTGTTCCTTGCTAGTCCCGATTGATAAAACTGCCTCCCCAACTGTACCTCAACAATAACTGGGAGATACCTCTCTGGCGAAGTCCAACCCATTTCTATATTTTGTGTTGAAGAAGTCATGTGGTCAGTCCAAAAGAATTTAAAAATATATAATTTTTTTTACTTTGGGTATGATTAAAACAGTGTTTTTACTTTTTTCCCTATGTACAATACCCCCCCCCCCCCACCCCTTCTCCTAATATGTGTGAAATAAGGTCTATGAGGGACATTTATCAATGTTTGCTTTGGTAAGCGAGTTTTGTAGTTTGTTTTTTCTTCTCATTTAAGATCCATGAATGCAGAGGACTACTAGTTTGTCAAACGTGTTGTGTTTTTTTAAAATGTACTTTACAGGCTTAGTAGTGGAAGACTTGTATAGACAGAGTCCATTACTAAGCCAGGGCTTGGCGTTAGCCTAAAAAACAACTAGTGCTAACCTTCAAATCTTACCCTTGTACCCAGCCATCAAAACATGGCACTCCTGGGCCTAGGTGGTAACAGGCTGGCATTATTTAGGCTAGGGAAAGCCAGTAACAATTGTTCTCGCCCACCCTGGTAACGTCAAGCTGCTGCTGCTTGGTTGGTATCTGGCTGAGAATAAAAATAGGGGGAACCCTATGTGTTTTTTCATAAATAATTTAATAATAATTAAAAAAACGCATAGGGTTCCCCCTATTTTTATTCTCAGCCAGATACCCACCAAGCAGCAAGAGCAACATTACCAGGGTGGGCGAGGAACATTGTTACTGGCCCTCCCTAGCCTAAATAACAGCAGCCTGTTACCGACTAGGCCCAGGAGCGCCATTTTTGATGCTCCGGGCCTGTTCGTACAGGCTCTTCCCAGCACCCCTGTGGGGGTGGGTACCGGGGTAATAATTGGGGGTTAGCGCTAGCTGTTTTTGTGGCTAACGCTAAGCCCAGGCTTAGTAATGGACTCTGTCTATTAGACGGCTTCCACTTCTAAGCCTGTAAAGTAAATAAAATAAAAAAACATGTTTAAAAAACTTTTATTCCAAAAAAACACTCCCTCACAAGCCCTTGTTAACCATTTTATTAACATTAAAAAAAACGCTGGTCATCGATGTAGTCCACCGAATCCAAAGTAGTCTACAGGATACACAGTTCTGGAATGAGAAGAAAAAAACGACGGAAAATAGGTTTGTACACCCGCCCACATATCTCCCACCCCCATGCCACATGACTACAACTCCCAGCATGTCTTCACTGTAAGGGCATACTGGGAGTTGTAGTCATGCAATGGTAGGCTGATGGGAGGTGTGCAGGTGGGTGACAAGCAAGCCAGGAAAGCTTGTCCCCAGCTCGAACATCTCCTGCCGCCCGCGCTGCACCACTACAACTCCCAGCATGCCCTTACAGTAAGCTTGTCACCTGCCCCTGCCGTATGACTGCCACTCCCGACTACAACTCCCAGCATGCCCTTACAGTAAGGACATGCTGGGTGATGTATTTGTGCGACACGCACGGGTGGGAGATGTGCTTGTCACCCGCCCCACGACTACAACTCCCAGTAAGGGCAGAGGGCAGGTGCGGTGAGGATGGGAGATGTGTGGGCAGGTGACAAGCTTGTCACCCACCTGCACATGTTACGCCAGCTCGCGCCACACAACTACAACTCCCAGCATGTCCTTACTGTAAGGACATGCTCGGAGTTGTAGTCACGCGGCATGGGCGGAAGATGTTTGGGCGGGTGACAACCTTGTCACACGCCCGCAATCTTTCCCCCGCCCTCACCATGCGACTACAACTCCCATCATATCCTTACTGTAAGGGCATGCTGGGAGATGTTGTTGTGCGGCGCAGGAGGGTGACAAGGAAGTCAGGGAAGTGGTGATTGGCCAGGGGTTGGGGCCAATCACGGGTCCGCCCGGGAAATATGAATATTTCAGAGCCTTAATTTCATATTCCTGTCAGTCGGCTTTTTGTGCGACTTTTTGAGAATGCTGTCAAAGACAAGTTTGTAAGCCAGGTCTGACCTGAGTTACACTTACGACTTTTTAAGGGGGTTTGCAACTTTTTTGCCTATGTGCAACTTTCGCACTTGATAAATTCCCGACCACTGTAAAGTGAAAACTGAAAATTGCTTAGGTAGGGCCCACGCACAAAAGTCGCTCAAAAAATTGCTTAGGCACAAGTGCGACTTTTGTAGGCAAAAGAAAAAAAAACTGTGAGCTGCTTTACCGATTAATTTCTTCCATTTTATGTTTAAGAAATAGCCCAAAGTCTAGCCTAAGGTATAGCTATTTCAAGTTATGGGTGTTACATTTACCAAAAGGCTCAGTGATGTAACATACTGAATAAACTCTAGATCAGTTACTTGAGATGTGTATGTAAAACAATAGGCTTTATTGTATTCATATGTTATCGCCAGTGTTTAATGTGTCTGTGACTAGTAGGACCAAGCCATAATAATTTTAAGTAACACTAAATGTTGTAGAACATAAGAATCCAACATGCTATGTAAATAAGAGAATGCAAGTGAAAATGCATTCTCTGATGTTATGCTATATTTCAACCCCCAAGAGTGATGTAAATGTTTCAACCACATCACAGCTGGAAAACATAAAACACCCTTTGCTGGACCTCTCTTCTCTTTACTGAGCAGTTTTAAACATTTCAGATTAATAGCAAGGCAAATTTATTAAGACAGGCATTTCATACTCCAGTCTTAAAGGGGTACTCTGGTGGAAAACATTTTTTTTTTAATCAACTGGTGCCAGAAAGTTAAAAAGATTTGTAAATGACTTCTATTTAAAAATCTTTATCCTTCCAGTATTTATTAGATGCTTTATACTACAGAGAACGTTCCTTTCTTTTTGGATTTCTTGTTTTCTTTCTGTCCACAGTGCTCTCTGCTGACACCTCTGTCCATTTTAGGAAATGTCCAGATTAGAAGCAAATCCCCATAGCAAACCTATCCTGCTCTGGACAGGGTCTGACATGGACAGAGGTGTCAACACCTCCTCTGTAGTATTCAGCAGCTAATAAGTACTGGAAGGATAAAGATTTTTTAAATAGAAGTCATTTACAAATCTGTTTAACTTTCTGGCACCAGTTGATTAAAAATAAAATGTTTTCCACCGGAGTACCCCTTTAAACTGAAGCATTTTGCAGTACAATGCACATCTCTTAATAAATGTGGTGCATCAGCTTTTTCTTTAAACATAATTTGTTAGACTGTTGCTGCACATGTCCCCTGCCACTAAATTTGCAATTTTTTCTTTGTACTTTTCAGAAAACGGGGTAAAAATTGCAAATTATGAAGCGAATAGGGCCTAATGTGTGACTTTTCTATGCCATTAACCCCTTAAGGACCCAGGGGTTTTCCGTTTTTGCACTTTCGTTTTTCCTCCTTACCTTTAACCCCTTCAGGACCAAGCCCATTTTGGCCTTAAGGACCAGAGCGTTTTTTGCACATCTGACCACTGTCACTTTAAACATTAATAACTCTGGAATGCTTTTAGTTATCATTCTGATTCTGAGATTGTTTTTTCGTGACATATTCTACTTTAACATGGTGGTAAATTTTTGTGGTAACTTGCATCCTTTCCTTGTGAAAAATCCTAAAATTTGATGAAAAATTTGAAAATTTTGCATTTTTCTAACTTTGAAGCTCTCTGTTTGTAAGGAAAATGTATATTACAAATAAAAAAATTTTTTATTCACATATACAATATGTCTACTTTATGTCTGCATCATAAAATTGATGAGTTTTTACTTTTGGAAGACACCAGAGGGCTTCAAAGTTCAGCAGCAATTTTCCAATTTTTCACAAAATTTTCAAACTCACTATTTTTCAGGGACCAGTTCAGGTTTGAAGTGGATTTGAAGGGTCTTCTTATTAGAAATACCCCACAAAAGACCCCATTATAAAAACTGCACCCCCCAAAGTATTCAAAATGACATTCAGTCATCATTTTAACCCTTTAGGTGTTTCACAGGAATAGAAGCAAAGTGAAGGAGAAAATTCACAATCTTCATTTTTTACACTCGCATGTTCTTGTAGACCCAATTTTAAAATTTTTACAAGGGGTAAAAGGAGAAAATGTATACTTATATTTGTAGCCCAATTTCTCTCGAGTAAGCACATACCTCATATGTCTATGTAAAGTGTTCGGCGGGCGCAGTAGAGGGCTCAGAAGGGAAAGAGCGATAAGGGGATTTTGGAGAGTACGTTTTTCTGAAATGGTTTTTGGGGGCATGTTGCATTTAGGAAGCCCTTATGGTGCCAGAACAGCAAAAAACCCTCACATGGCATACCATTTTGGAAACTAGACCCCTTGAGGTACGTAACAAGGAATAAAGTGAGCCTTAATACCCCACAGGTGTTTCACGACTTTTGCATATGTAAAAAAAAATTTTTTTTTTCACTAAAATGTGTGTTTCCCCCCAAATTTCACATTTTTCCAAGGGTCAATAGCAGGAAATACCCCTCAATATTTGTAACCCCTTCTCTTCTGAGTATGGAGGTACCCCATAAGTTGACCTGAAGTGCACTATGGGTGAACTACAATGCTCAGAAGAGAAGGAGTCATATTTGGCTTTTTGAGAGCAAATTTTGCTCGGGGGGCATGTCGCATTTAGGAAGCCCCTATGGTGCCAGAACAGCAAAAAATACCCACATGGCATACCATTTTGGAAACTAGACCCCTTGAGGAATGTAATAAGGAATAAAGTGAGCCTTATTACCCCACAGGTGTTTCATGACTTTTGCATATGTAAAAAAAAAAAAAAATTTCCACTAAAATGTGTGTTTCCCCCCTAATTTCACCTTTTTGCAAGGGTTAATAGCAGAAAATACCCCCCAAAATTTGTAACCCCATCTCTTCTGAGTATGGAGGTACCCCATAAGTTGACCTGAAGTGCACTATGGGCGAACTACAATGCTCAGAAGAGAAGGAGTCATATTTGGCTTTTTGAGAGCAAATTTTGCTCGGGGGGGCATGTCGCATTTAGGAAGCCCCTAAGGTGCCAGAACAGCAAAAAAAAAAACCACATGGCATACCATTTTGGAAACTAGACCCCTTGAGGAACGTAACAAGGGGTACAGTGAGCATTTGCCCCCCACTGGTGTCTGACAGATCTTTGGAACAGTGGGCTGTACAAGTTTTCATTTTCATGGACCACTGTTCCAAAGATCCGTCAGACACCTGTGGGGGGTAAATTCACACTGCACCCCTCATTACATTCCGTGAGGGGTGTCGTTTCCGAAATGGGGTCACATGTGGGGTTTTGTTTTTTTTGCGTTTGTCAAAACCGCTGTAACAATCAGCCACCCCTGTGCAAATCACCTCAAATGTACATGGTGCGCTCTCCCTTCTGGGCCTTGTTGTGTGCCCCCAGAGCACTTTACGCTCACATATGGGGTATCTCTGTAGTCGGGAGAAATTATGTTACAAATTTTGGGGGGGCTTTTTTCCCTTTTACCTCTTGTGAAAATGTAAAGTATAGGGAAACATCAGCATGTTAGTGTAAAAAATAAAAAATGTTTACACTAACATTCTGGTGTAGACCCCAACATTTCCTTTTCATGAAGGGTTAAAGAAGAAAAAGCCCCCCAAACCTTGTAACGCAATTTCTCCCGAGTACGGCGATACCCCATATGTCGCCCTAAACTGTTGCCTTGAAATACGACAGGGCTCCAAAGTGAGAGCGCCATGTGCATTTGAGGCCTAAATTAGGGATTTGCATAGGGGTGGACATAGGGGTATTCTACGCCAGTGATTCCCAAACAGGGTGCCTCCAGCTGTTGCAAAACTCCCAGCATGCCTGGACAGTCAACGGCTGTCCGACAATACTGGGAGTTGTTGTTTTTCAACAGCTGGAGGCTCTGCTTTGGAAACAGTGGTGTACCGGACGTTCTTATTGGGGGAGGGGGGCTGTGTAAGGGTATGTGTATATGTAGTGTTTTTAACTTTTTATTTTATTTTGTGTTAGTGTAGTGTAGTGTTTTTAGGGTACAGTCACACGGGCGGGGGATTACAGCGAGTTTCCCAGCGCAAAATTTGCTGCATCTCAAGATGCGAGAAACCCACTGTAAAAGCCTCGCCCATGTGAATGTACCCTGTACATTCACAGGGGGGGGTGCATCAGCTGTTGCAAAACCACAACTCCCAGCATGCATGGTCTGTTAGTGCATGCTGGGAGTCATAGTTTTGCAACAGCTGGAGGCACACAGGTTAGGGAACACTGAGTTAGAAACAGACAATGTTTCCCAACCAGTGTGTCTCCAGTTGTTGCAAAACTACAACTCCCAGCATGCCCAGACAGCTGAAGGGCATGCTGGGAGTTGTAGTTCGGCAACATCTGAAGGGCCAGATGTTGCTGAACTAAAACTCCCAGCATGCCTGGACAGTCAGTGCATACTGGGAGTTGTAGTTTTGCAACAGCTGGAAGAGCACAGATTGGAGACCATTATACAATGGTCTCCAAACTGGGGCCCTCCAGATGTTGCAAAACTACAACTCCCAGCATGCATGGTCTTTTAGTGCATGCTGGGAGTTATAGTTTTGCAACAGCTGGAGGCACACAGGTTAGGAAACACTGAGTTAGAAACAATGTTTCCCAACCAGTCTGTCTCCAGCTGTTGCAAAACTACAACTCCCAGCATGCCCAGACAGCTGAAGGGCATGCTGGGAGTTGTAGTTCGGCAACATCTGAAGGGCCAGATGTTGCTGAACTAAAACTCCCAGCATGCCTGGACAGTCAGTGCATGCTGGGAGTTGTAGTTTTGCAACAGCTGGAAGAGCACAGATTGGAGACCATTATACAATGGTCTCCAAACTGAGGCCCTCCAGATGTTGCAAAACTACAACTCCCAGCATGCCCAGACAGCCAAAGCCTGTCTAGGCATGCTGGGAGTTGTAGTTTTCAGACTCCTAGAAGCAGCAGTGAAGATCTTCACTGCTGCCTCTGAGGACCACATACTTACCCGTCGCTGCTCGTCCACGTGGCCGGTCCCGCGCTGCTCCTCGGTCCCGCCGCTGGATCAGGTAAGTCCGCCGGTCCCCTCCTGTTACCCCCCGTGTGCCGCAGGTCCCCGCAGCCTTCGTCCCCCGTTCTGCCCGACTTCCAGGGGCGGGCAGTGCGGGGGATCTGAACTTTCACCCCAGATCACTGTGATTGGTCCACAGGGACCAATCACAGTGATCGCTGACCAGGACCATCAATTGATGGTCCTGGGGGTGAAGCAGAAGTTGTCCCCTGCTGGAAACAGCGGGACTTCTGCCAGTTAACCCGTGCGATGCTGCGCATCGCCGGGTTAACTGCATGTCATTTATAAACGCCGGGATGCGCGAACGCACTGCACAACCCGGCATTTATATATGACATTCTGCGGGAAGGGGTTAAAAAATCATAATTCTTTACATTTTGGACCTAGAAATCCATATGAGGGCTTATTTTTTGCGCCACCAATTCTACTTGTAATGACATCAGTCATTTTACCCAAAAATCAACAGTGAAATGGAAAAAAAAAATCATTGTGCAACAAAATTCAAGAAAAAACGCCATTTGGTAAATTTTGGGGGCTTACGATTTAAATAATACCCTACTTATATAGGTTTGATTTTGTTGTACTTCTGAAAAAAATCATAACTACATGCAGGAAAATGTATACATTTTAAGTTGTCATCTTCTGACCCCTATAACTTTTTTGTTTTTCTGTGTATGGGGCGGTATGAGGGCTCATTTTTTGTGCCGTGATCTGAAGTTTTTAGCGGTACCATTTTTGTATTGATCGGACTTATTGATCTTTTTATTCGTTTTTTCATGATATAAAAAGTGACCAAAAATATGCTATTTTGGACTTTGGAATTTTTTTGCACGTACGCCATTGACCGTGTGGTTTGATTAACAATATATTTTTATGATTCGGACATTTCCGCACGCGGCGATTCCACATATGTTTATTTTTATTTACACTGGTTTTTTTAATGGAAAAAGTGGGCTGATTCAAACTTTTATTAGGGAAGGGGTTAACCCCTTAAGGACCAGGGGTTTTTCCGTTTTTGCATTTTCGTTTTTTGCTCCTTGCCTTTAAAAAATCATAACTCTTTCAATTTTGCACCTAAAAATCCCTATGTTGCTTATTTTTTGCGCCACCAATTCTACTTTGTAATGACGTCAGTCATTTTGCCCAAAAATCTACGGTGAAACGGAAAAAAAAATCATTGTGAGACAATATTGAAAAAAAAAAACCCGTTTTGTAACTTTTGGGGGCTTCCATTTCTAGGTAGTACATTTTTCGGTAAAAATGACACCTTATCTTTATTCTGTAGGTCCATACGATTAAAATGATACTCTACTTATATAGGTTTGATTTTGTCGTACTTCTGGAAAAAATCATAACTTCATGCAGGAAAATTAATAAGTTTAAAATTGTCATCTTCTAACCCCTATAACTTTTTTATTTTTCCGCGTATGGGGCAGTATGAGGGCTAATTTTTTGCACCGTTATATGAAGTTTTTAACGGTACCATTTTTGCATTAATAGGACTTATTGATCATTTTTTCATGATCTAAAAAGTGACCAAAAAAGCACTATTTTGGACTTTGGAATTTTTTTGCGCGTACACCATTGACCGTGCGGATTAATTAATGATATATTTTTATAATTCGGACATTTCTGCACGCGGCGATACCATATTTGTTTATTTTTATTTACACTGTGTTTTTTTTTTTTATGGGAAAAGGGGGGTGATTCAAACTTTTAATAGGGTAGGGGTTAAATGATCTTTATTCACTTTTTTTTTTTGCAGTGTTGTAGGGACTTATAACACTGCACACACTGATCTTTTACATTGATCACTGGTTTCTCATAGGAAACCAGTGATCGATGATTCTGCCGCTTGAATGCTCATGCCTGGATCTCAGGCACTGAGCAGTCATTCGGTGATCGGACAGCGAGGAGGCAGGTAGGGACCCTCCTGCTGTCCTGTAAGCTGTTCGGGATGCAGCGATTTCGCCGCGGCTATCTCGAACAGCCCACTGAGCTAACCGGCATGGTTTCACTTTCACTTTAGACGCGGTGTTCAACTTTGAACGCCGCGTCTAAAGGGTTAATAGCACGCGGCACCGCGATCAATGTCGCGCTATTAGCCCCGGGTCCCGGCCGTGGCCCCGCGTTATAGATCGGGAGCGGATACATAACGTTGCAGTACGTCATGTGTCCTAAAGGGGTTAAATGATCTTTATTACATTTTTTTTCACTTTTTTTTTGCAATGTTATAGCTCCCATAGGGGGCTATAACACTGCACACACTGATCTTTTACATTGATCTCATAGGAAACCATTGATCAATGATTCTGCCGCTCGATTGCTCATGCCTGGATCTCAGGCACTGAGCAGTCATTCAGCGATCGGACACAAGGAGGCAATTAAGGGGACCCTCCTTGTGTCCTACAGCTGTTCAGGACCCGCGATTTCACTGCGGCGGTCCGGAACAGCCCCGTGAGCTAACGGCATTAGTTTAGTTTCACTTTAGACGCGGCGATCAACTTTGAACACCGCGTCTAAATGGTTAATAGCGCGCGGCACCATTGTTACAGGTACGCCCTGGGTCCTTAAGTGGTTAAAGTGGCATAAATGTTATATAAATTTCTCCCATCATGCTTTTTGGATATTGTCAGTAATTAAACATACTAAGTGCACCATGAAGTGGTTCTGTACTTTGAAAATCCTTTTTCTCAAATGCTCTATTAGGAAATTGTTAGTTAAAGGGGTACTCCAAAGGATAGGGGATAAGATGTCTGATCGCGGGGGTCCTGCCACTGGGACCCCCGCAATCTCTGTGCAGCACCTGGCATTCTAAACAGTATGTTTAGAACACTGGGTTCCCACTGTGGAGGTAGAGATGTCACGCGATGACCCCTTGTGACATCATACTATGCCCCCCCATTCATGTCTATGGGAGGGGGCAGGATGACCATCACTCTCCCTCCAATAGACATAAATGGAGTGGGTGTGTTGTGACGTCACGAAGGGGCGAGGTGTGACATCACGACCCCCATCGTAGGAACCCAGTATTCTAAACATACTGCTTAGAGTGCTGGTCCCAGCGGCGAGGCCCCTGCAATAGGGGAAAAGATGTCTAAGGGGGGGGGGTACCCTTTTAATAGCAGTGATTTCTCCTTTCAGGATCCATTAGCCAAAATGGAGAATGACTACAACAAACTTTTGATTAAACACAACTGTATAGAGCTTTATTTCTGCAAAAGAATTAAAAACTTGTCACAAGGTTTTAAGCAGCAGGACAACCTGGGACAATGTTTAAAAAATTGATTGGCCAAAGTGGTGAACCCCTTTAACCCAAGGGGGAATAGACGTATATTTTTGAATAATCTGCACAATTGTTTCTTCCTTTCCTTAGTTTGTGTGCTCATTTTATTACTCATTTTAAAGGAAAACTGTCAGCCAGTTCACCCACACTAAACCCAATATACCGGGTGATAGTGTGGGTGAACTGGAGTCCATAAAGCATTCACTTACTTTAGTGTATGCCCTGGCCGCTGAGTTCTCCCCCTCTAAAGTTCCGTTTGTCCTCTCTGCAGTAGTGCTTTGCAGGAAGTCCCCCGGCATGCATATTTCTTTGGGTGCTGGAGGAAGGGGCCAAAGCCCGCACCCGTGGTTTGATTCATTTTCTTCAACTCCATGTCCTAGTGACATGGAGTTACATGCCCCCCGAAGCACAGCGCTCTGCCTGCAGAGCGCATGCGCCTGAAGTTTTTATGCAGCTCTCACGTCCTGATGACATGAGAGCTGTGCGTCCAGAGAGCGCTCTGAGCGCTCTCATGCATCAGGCCCTCGCTACAGAAGTCAGGAGTAGCGAGGGCTCGGAGCATGCCGAGTGTAACTGCGCATGTGTCGGGCCCTGGCTACAGAAATCGGGAGTAGCGAGGGCCCGGCGCATGCACAGTTACACTGCGCAGAGCGCTCTCTAGACACACAGCTCTCACGTCATCAGGACATGAGAGCTGCGTAAAAACTTCAGGCACATGCGCTCTGCAGACAGAGCACTGCGCTCCGGGCGCATATGACTCCATGTCCCTAGGACGAGAAGTTGAAGAAAATGAATATGCAAACCACAGTGTTGGGCTTAGGCCCCTTCCTCTTGTACCCAAAGAGATATGGATGCTGGGAGACCACTTTCAAAGCGCTACTACAGAGAGTACAAACAGAACTTTAGCGGGCTAGGGCACACACTAAAGTAAATGAACGCTTTATGGACTCCAGTTCACCCACACTATCACCCAGTATATTGGGTTTAGTGTGCGTGAACTGGCTGACAGTTTTCCTTTAAGGAATAGTCAAGCAATGGTAGTAATATATGCAGGAAGGTCATCAGCTAGGGCTTGATAGCTAGATTCTGCACCCATTTTCTCAACAAAGCCTATCCCTGTAATGAGGATATATTTTAATACAATTTTTTATACTCTGAGTAGTTTCCCTTTAAATGTGTTATCCCAACATTACAGCTTTCACATGTCTAGAGGATATATGATACAATCAAGAGAATAAGAGTCCACCTGTGTGAATGAAGCTATGGTTGAGCATCTATGCTGTCACTCCATTCACTGGGTATGGAATTTGCGAAAATAACAAATCACAGGATACTCAAACAGTATAGGTAGAAAGTTTCTGTTCAGTGGGGGTCCCAACAGTCAGACCCCCCACCATTAAAGGGGTTATCCACCATAAGGGGATTTTATTACTTACCTGTCAGACAGTAATGGACATGCTTAGGAAGGATCCATGCTTGTTTTGGGGCTAAATGGCTATGTTGTGATAACGTTGTGGCTCTCTTTCCGTGAACTGGCCATTTCCAGTTGGAGTTTGTTCCCTCAAACTACAAATTCCATGATACTGAGTTTGTAAATGTGAGGTCACATTTCTCCGCACAGGTACAGACACTATATCATGAACTAAACTAACTTTACAGCCACTGTAGCATAGCCAATTTTTTTTAAGAAATCCCGGAATATCCTTGTAAGTACTTTTACCTTTCCTGTACATAGGTGGTAAAATGTATTTTTGTTACACTTGGTTATTCCAACGTCTGTTGAGGGTGCACGGGGTCCTCAGATGGCCACGGGTAATATGCCTGCAACAGGTAATGGACAATTTGTGACACTCTATGATGTACTGTTATATGAATTAGGTTAATTACTCTTATTCTTGATATTGAGGTGTAATTGGCTATTGTGCATATTCCCATCATTTGTGATTTATGTGGCAGGGGACACCAGTGCTTTATGGGGTATATGTGTTTTATTGGATAGGGGTTGTCTGTCTTGCATTTTGTGATGTTGTATAATTAATTTTGTTAATAAAGTTTATTTTGGTAATAATCAGTGGTTATTTTTTTGAGGTGACAAGTGTAGGTTATATATTCCAAGATTCAACCCACAGGATAAGGGTTAAATAGCTGATTGGTGGGGGTCCAAACACTGGGACCCTCAATCATCATGAGAATGAAGGCATATTGTGTGCCAAGCACATGAAGTGGCAATGCACATGTTTAGCCACTGCTCCATTCATTTTCTAAGGAACGTAAAACTATATTTGGAAGTCCCATAGACAGTGAAGGGAGTGGTGAATGAACACACATGCTGTCACTCCAGTCCCTTGGGGGACAATTACCTTCCGTCCTGTGATTGGTGGAGGTCTCAGTGGTTGGACCCTGACTGAATAGTTATTTACTATCAAAGTCAGTCAAGTCCAATTTCCCCAATGATAAGAAATTAGAGAATTGTTCTCACATGCCTTATTGTGTAACATTTACCTTCAATAGAGCATTTAGTTACAGTAAAGCAGTCACTGTCAGTAGGTTAATTCCCTTTGATTAACGCCCAACCATTGTACAAACACCATTAATGAAACCCTAATGATAAAACACAGCACAATATATCTCTTGTGTCAGTCAATAAAACACATCATATAATGTTGATAACCTGATGTTATTATTGTGAAGTGAAAAGGTTACTTCTTTTAATTTGCCTTATTTACCAAAAATGTTAAACTTTGTGTAAAAAAGTGACTTTGTCATTTACCGTTTTCTGTTAAATAGTATTATTTCTATATAAAAAAAATATTGCCAATAAAGGTGAGAAATCATCATGAAACAAAAGCTTACTGTGGGCCTCTAACATGACTAGCACAGCACTCAACATCTGCCGCCATCTATCATCAGGCATACTATGTCAGTAGTTATTGATTATGTAATGCATTCACATTTCATTTACCCATAAGTATTGTGTTTGAGCAATATAATACAGTACAAATCCATTTGCAAAAAAAAAACATGCAATCACACATAATGGTATTTTTATAGATAAACTCATCGCAGTACATCTCAGTTGTGTTGTACCATGAGATATAAAATTATTTTATTTGTAATAAGTACATTAGATTTTGGCAAATGATTCGTCTTTTCAATGAATGAATGTTCAATGTAAACATCTATCAATATTATAATGCAGTTTTGAACAAGGTTAAGAATAGGATGAGCTTAATCAATGTGAATTCGTTTTTTTTTTTACTGCCATAACTGAATATAGCAGAATATTTCATGTCTATAAAAATAAAGTAAAATACAAATCTGATATATGTACATTTCAATGCCATAAACAAGACAAATACAATACTATGCTAAGAATAGGATGTTAGAAATGTAAAAGTGATTGAATACCTAATATAATCATAGAAGAAAAATATTTATTTTTACATTTGAAGATGTAAAGAAGCAATTTTAGGCCTCATCAATCAGTTAACACTTTATTGGATTCAGTAGAAGTATATATTTTTCATGCCTCATACTTTAATATTTTGGCTTATATTTTAGACATCTATGAAATAAGGCAAGCCAGGGTATGTACACAGGCTTAGTATACAGAAACAGTTTTACCCTTTAAAAGTAAAAAAAAAAAAAAAATTGGGCTGCAACTGGGGTGACCTGTAGTAGGGGAGCAATGAAGAGGCATAAGCAGGGAACAACTGTCATCTGAATGAGAATTACCACAATAGTTATCTAAGGTGAGTGCCCACCCTTACTGTGGGAGTCTATGGTGATAATATTTATTTAGCAGATGTGCCATAAGGCACTCTTCTGTTTACTTGTCATTTAGTCTGTTTAGTGGTCTTGACTTTAAGATATAGCTAAGGTTATCATTAATAATATTATGTGGATAGCTTGGTAGCATGACCAACTTTCTCATAGCAAGTGCCGAAGTTCCGCTTACACAGTTACAATGTAGGGCTGCTGTGCCGAACATTACTGTACAAGCACAAAATTATACAGCAAGATAAAGCTATGTCACTGAAGTGGAGGCCTATTAATATTTATAAGCAGGCATAGTAACTGCAGGTATAGCAGTGCCCTAGGGGCAGGGTGATAAGTGGACTGCTATATGTTGCACCAAACAACATTTCCTACAAATTCCTTTTTATTAATCTGTTTTCAAAAAAGGTGTGACAGATTGTAAACAGGTAACATAATGATTTCTTTAAGTCAAGGTTAGTATGGGCTATCCTGGTGACAGATTTTCTTTCAGCTTGGAATAATAATCTGCAGACATTTTCTATAAAATTTTATCTTCTATAGGGCTTCTATAGGGCTTCTATAGGGCTCAATACATTATAATGCGTTAGCATAAGTAAGGTTTTTATATGAGTAATACAATGGGTTTCATGCCCTCAAAGCTGCACCAGAATCAAGGCTCAGCTAACTATTGTTTTATTGCTACCTTTTTAAGAAAGTCAGAAATGTCACTGTGTGAGATATTTGATTTTATTTCAGTTAAAGATAATTGTAAGGCTACTTCCACGCTGCTGTTGTGAACCGCCCGAACCGGGTCTTTTAGGCTCTTTTTTTTGGCCTTTAACAACCGTTATCAGGACGGGTCACAACAGGGACGGGTCACAATGGGATAGTGGGAGAAAAAGAGGGTGCATGCACAAATTTTTCTCTAGCTATACTCCCGTTGTTTTGCAACTGCCAGTGTAATGCCGAGTCACAAAGGCAGTGTGAAATTTTTGGAGCTGGACAACATTTCTCTTTGTTCAAGTTATACATCACGGGAGGCGGCCTGCTCAATCTGAGCTCCAGCATCTCAAAATACTGTTGATGTCCTTTAAAAACCGTGTTCACATTGGTTGGTGAGCTGAGCTACATTTTTCTTTCCTTCTTTGTTGATTCTTTACCGTTGTTGATCTTGTGCTCCTGCACCGATGTGAACTATACCTGAATTAAATTTTACAACATACACATTTTCTATCGTAATTTTTGGACTTGGATAAAAAAAGTGATAATTCACCTGAATATGTGAATACTCAGTTGATATATCCATGTTTTTATAAGTCCAAAAAATTACGATAGAAAATGTGTATGTTGTAAAAATTACTGACAAATATCTCTGTCTAATAGGGCTGACCGTAGATCAAAGGTTGTTAACATTTTCTCCAGGAAAAGGAGCTGGACAACATTTCTCTGTGAAAGTAGCCTTAAAGAGGTTATCCAGGAAAAAATTTTTTATATACCAACTGGTTCCGGAAAGTTAAACAGATTTGTAAATTACTTCTATTAAAAAATCTTAATCCTTTCAGTACTTATGAGCTGCTGAAGTTGTTCTTTTCTGTCTAAGTGCTCTCTGATGACACCTGTCTCGGGAACTGTCCAGAGTAGAAGCAAATCCCCATAGCAAACCTCTTCTACTCTGTGCAGTTCCTGAGACAAACAAAGATGTCAGCAGAGAGCACTGTTGCCAGACAGAAAATAACAACTTAACTTCAGCAGCTGATAATTATTGGAAGAGATTTTTTAATAGAAGTAATTTACAAATCTGTTTAACTTTCTGGAGCCAGTTGATATACAAAAAATTGTTTTTTTTCCTGGAATACCCCTTTAACTGTAATGCAATAATACATTTTAGTCAGTAAATCAGATGCCAGACCTCTAAATGAATCAGAACTGGGGTTGCTACTAACTGCTTAGATGCCTAAGTTACTATTGACCATGGCATCTAAGGAATTAAATGACCAGAACTAAAGGAGATCTGCAGTGTATAACACATCCCCTATTCGCAGGATAGAGGATGAGTGCCTGATCGCGGGGGGGTCCGAACACCTGGACCCCCCGTGATCTCCTGTACGGGGTACAAGCATTGCCTCAGCTGTGTGCGGCTAATGCACGTGTGGTCGACCTCACTGAGGACAAGCCCCCCCAAACAGCTCTATGGGAGAAGCGGGGATGCATGAACGCTGCATCTCCGCCTCTCCCATAGACAAACATGAAGGGAGAGCCATGGCAAAGCTGTGACCCCGTACAGGAGATCGTGGGGGTACTGCTCAGTGTAAAAAAAAAGCATATGCTACTTCAAAAGGATGCACCGGAATACCCATACAGTCGGATTCTGTTGCCCTTTATTTCCAATGTTTTTCTGTCCTTAAAAAACACATTATACACATAAAGACAGTTTTTCTTTTATAAAGTCAGTAGCAGCAGGTAGAGATGAGCGAATCAAAGCTGACGACTCCGAATTCATTACGAATTTCATGAAAAATTAGATACGCAGCTCCATTTAGTGGGAATCACTTCATTAAACTCCATTTAGTGCGGTCCAGGCTCCAGGGCATCTAAAATGGTGGATTCCCCTTGTGCCCTTGTGAGGACATGGGGCAAGGAACTCCGGGAAGGCAAGGTGGGAAGGCGGGTAGGCGGGATGACCCTGAATCACATGCAGGATGCAGCCTTTCACCCCTGTAATGTCACAGCCCTATATAATCAGCAGCCATATTCCAGCTAGTCACTTCATTCATCACACTGCACAGAGATAGGAAGAACAGACTGTGTGTGTGTGTGTGTGTGTGTGTGTGTTACACAGAAAAGCTTTTTCCAGCAGCATATCACCTCCTAGTCACATCAGCGTTCTGAAAAGGATTTTTACTGCAGCCATTAACCTCCCAGTCACTTTCTACAGCATTGTATTACATAGAGGGGCAGAGAACTGTATGTTGCCTCATACATTTCAACAAGCTGCCTCAACTTCATAAACCTTAGCAGAGGAGGCAGGAATAATTTTTCAGCGCAATTCTGTGTCTTTGCTCCACAACAAATCATCTGCTGGTCATACTAGTCTATAGATGGTATAAAATCCAGCAGTCCATTCCTAATAGTCTTTGACAGAGTGCAATTTTGGGTTTAGTACACAGCTTTTGTGTGCTGCAGCACTGTTGTATACTGCTGGTGTTGTGAAAAAATACGTATTTTTAAGCATACTATAGCGCATTTTTCTGCCCTCATAAGTGCATACCACATACCTACATCTAAGTAGTGTACATTTTGTACCTGTTAAACTCTCAAGGGCCTATAACTGGGAAAGGCCAGGGAAAAGTAATCACCGGCTGTTGTTTTACTAAAATATGTTTTTTAAGCAAACTGTAGCGCATTTTTCTGCCCTCATAAGTGCAAACCACATACGTACATCTAAGTAGTGTACTATTTTGTACCTGTTAATCTTTCTAGGGCCTAGATACTGGGAAAGTCCAGGCAAAAGTACTCACCGGCTGGTGTTGTACTCAAATACTTTTTTAAGTGTGCTGTAGTGCATTTTTCTGCCCTCATAAATGCATACCACATACTTACATCTAAGTAGGGTACTATTTTGTACCTGTTAAACTGTCAAGGGACTAGATACTGTGAAAGGCCAGGAAAAAGTAATCATGGTGTAATCATGGTGATTTACTAAAATATGTTTTTTTAAGTGTACTGTAGCGCATTTTTCTGCCCTCATAGATGCATACCACATACAGTACAGACCAAAAGTTTGGACACACCTTCTCATTCAGAGTTTTCTTTATTTTCATGACTATGAAAATTGTAGATTCACACTGAAGGCATCAAAACTATGAATTAACATATGTGGAATTATATACATAACAAAAAAGTGTGAAAATATGTCATATTCTAGGTTCTAGCCACCTTTTGCTTTGATTACTGCTTTGCACACTTTTGGCATTCTCTTGATGAGCTTCAAGAGGTAGTCACCTGAAATGGTCTTCCAACAGTCTTGAAGGAGTTCCCAGAGATGATTAGCACTTGTTGGCCCTTTTTGCCTTCACTCTGCGGTCCAGTTCACCCCAAACCATCTCGATTAGGTCCAGGTCCGGTGACTGTGGTGGCCAGGTCATCTGGCGCAGCACCCCATTACTCTCCTTCTTGGTCAAATAGCCCTTACACAGCCTGGAGGTGTGTTTGGGGTCATTGTCCTGTTGAAAAATAAATGATGGTCCAACTAAACGCAAACTGTGGTAGCCATGCTGGTTCAGTATGCCTTCAATTTTGAATAAATCCCCAACAGTGTCCCCAACAAAGCACCCCCACACCCTCACACCTCCTCCTCCACACCAGCACACCTGTGAAGTGAAAACCATTTCAGGTGACTACCTCTTGAATCTCAACAAGAGAATGCCAAGAGTGTGCAAAGCAATAATCAAAGCAAAAGGTGGCTACTTTGAAGAACCTAGAATATGACATATTTTCAGTTGTTTCACACTTTTTAGTTATGTATATAATTCCACATGTGTTAATTCATAGTTTTAATGCCTTCAATGTGAATCTACAATTTTCATAGTCATGAAAATAAAGAAAACTCTGAATGAGAAGGTGTGTCCAAACTTTTGGTCTGTACTGTACCTACATCTAAGTAGTGTACTATTTTGTACCTGTTAAACTCTCAAGGGCCTAGATACTGTGAAAGGCCAGGGAAAAGTAATCACCGGCTAGTGTTTTACTCAAATATTTTTTAAGCGTACTTTTTTAAGCGTTTCTGCCCTCTTTGTTCCACAACAAATGGTCTGCTGGTTATACTAGTCTGTAGACGGTATAATAAATACCCTGCAGTCCATTCCTAATAGTCTGTGAGAGAGTGCAATTTTGGATTTAGTACACAGCGACTGTGTGCTGCAACACTGTTGTGTGCTGCTGGTGTTGTGCAAAAATACGTATTTTTAAGCATGCTGTAGAGCATTTTTCAGAACTCATAAATGCATACCACATACCTACATCTAAGTATTGTACTATTTTGTACCTGTTAATATGTCAAGGACCTAGATAGTGTGAAAGTCCAGGTAAAAGTACTCATCGGCTGGTGTTGTGTTCAGATACTTTTTAAGTGTACTGTAGCGCATTTTTCTGCCCTCATAAGTGCATACCACATACCTACATCTAAGTAGTGTACTATTTTGTATCTGTTAAACTCTCAAGGACTTAAATTCTGTGAAAGGCCAGAGAAAAGTAATCACCGGCTGGTGTTTTATTAAAATATGTTTTTTTTAAGTGTACTATAGCGCATTTTTCTGCCCTCATAAGTGCATACCACATACCTACATCTAAGTAGTGTACTATTTTGTATCTGTTAATCTGTCAAGGGCCTAGATACTGTGAAAGGACAGCCAAAAGTACACACCTGTTGCTGTTCTAGACAAATACTGTTTTAAGCATAATGAATTGTATTGTACTCCCCTCATATACGCACTAAGTATGTCAGGCAGAGAAGTGCCAGGACGTGCACAGAGGAGTGGCAGCGACCTAAATTCATCAGGCGCAGGCAGAGGTCGCAGCAGACTAGGGGCGAGTGGCAGCAGGAGTGGCAGCTAGAGGCCTGAGCTCCCGGTATCAGCTAGTGGTAGTGTCTCGACCAGCAACCCATCTGTAGTCATCGATTGGTTAACACAGTCATCCACTTCATCACAAGTGACATCTGATACTACCTGTCAACAGTCGGTGGGTTCCTTAGACACAACCATCAGTTAGGAATAAAGAGAAAAAGCGGAACCTTGTCTAGGCGCTGTTCGCAGATCCAGGATAATGAGACACAAATGTGTATGGAAAGAAAGTGCCCGGAGGCACTATGTTTATTAAAAGAGCTTCCAATGACTCGTTTCGGAGGGTATTTCCTCCTTCCTCAGATTGGCATCTGAGGAAGAAGGAAATAACCCCCGAAACTCGTTGGACCCTGGGCCGTGCAGTTCGCTTCTACATGCTGAGTAACCCTGAGGGGTGCTTGTTTATACATATATCTGGTGAGCAGCCATTCTATAGATACGCCGCTCCCCCAGTCCCTGATTGGGACATTGGTACCCTGGATAATACAAGAGGCACATCCCTCTCCCCTTTTTTTTTCTCTTTCCATTCAACCCTCAGTTGGCATGGCCCGGGAGCAATCACTGTCCTTCCATTGCCTCTGTTCTATGCTGTTCCCTCCCCTAAAGAAGTATCTTATGCTGTGGGTTCTGCTCCACTATTCAGTGAGTCCGATCTAATAGAGGACAGTCAGCAGCTGCTGCCCAGCCAAGAAATTAAGGAGACATCCGCCGCTTCCTTCACTAGGTGAGCAAATAGTGATGAGGAGAGTGACGTGGGAGGCGGTGTTGCCAGGGTTCAGGGTCCTGAAGCTGACACTGTTGAGGAAAATGAGGAGGACATCAGTGATGTGCAGACACTTGTTGATTATGATGAAGACGATAGCAATTTGGAGCCGGGTGCAGAAGGGGCTTCATCGACATCAGGAGAAGAGGGTTGCAGGTTGCCTGTGAGGCAGCAGCTGAGCCAGCAAGGTGGTAGCATGGATGGCAGTCAGCATGGTGGAATAAGTGGAAATTCTGGAGCCAAACATGCCCAGGGGAGACCACCTGCTTCGCAGCAGCCTACATGCCCGGGAGGTAATGGAACAGGGGTTCCTGGAGACAGAGGCAGTAGCAGTAAATAAGTGCGGACTGTTGGTGGGAAAATCAGCTACTCGGCGGTGAGGCACTTTTTCATCAAGCATCCGGAGGAGGTTAACATAGCCACATGCAAGATGTGTCGGCAGAAGGTGAAGGGTGGCCAGGGTCCTAATGTTGGCACGAGGGCCCTGCATCAACATATGCTGCGCCACCATAAAGCGGCCTGGGAGAACCATGGCTCCGATGTAGTGGTCCAGCCTGCTGCATCACCCAGTGGCACGCCGCTCCCTCTTTCAGCCAGCCAAGGCTCCACCACCTCAGCCGAAGGGAGCTGTGTGTAATACCCTCCTTCTGTCACTCCAAATACTACTGCTTTTCCTACTTTTAGTCAGTCATTCTGCCAACAATCCATCGGCAAAGCCATGTCCAAGAGGCAACAGTATGCGTCCACTCATCCAACGGAGCAGAAGCTGAATGTGCTCCTGAAGTTGCTGGTGCTGCAGTCCCTCTCTTTTCAAGTGGTGGGCTCTGCTCCTTTCAGAGAACTGATGGCTTGTGCCTAGCCGAGGTGGAGAGTCCCAAGTCTTCATTTCTTTGTGAAGAAGGCAGTACCAGCCTTGCACAATTTTGTGGAAGAGAAGTTGGGCCAGTCCTTGAGCCTGTCTGTGTGTACCAAAGTGCACGGCAGCACTAACGTCTGGAGCTGTAACTATGGTCAGGGACAATACATGTCCTTTACGGCCCACTGGGTGAATGTGGTTCCTGCACAGCCACAACACCAACTTGGACAGGTCACGCCACTTCCTCCTCCACGCTCTCATGCCATTGGTTCTGTGACAGTGTGCAACTCTGCCTCCTCATCCTCCACCGTGTCCTCTGCCTCCACTGCCCAGACAAGTCTCAGTGCCCCTTCAGCCTACCATGTGTGCAGGGCACGACGGTGTCACGCTGTTCTTCACATGGTTTGCCTTGGCGAACTGAGTAACACAGGGGAGGAACTGCTAAAAGTAATTCATAAAGAAATCGGAGCATGGCTTACTCCACGAAAATTGGAAATGGAAATCATGGTGACTGACAATGGGAAGAACATCTTGCCTGTGCTGCGATAAGGAAGGTTGAGCCTTGCTCCCTGCATGACACACATATTAAATCTGGTTGTCAAGCAATTCCTGAAGTGTTCCCCCATTTGCAAGACATCATAACAATAGGAAGGAAACTTTGCATGCACTTCAGCCACTCGTATACCACATAGCACACCCTCCTTGAACTGCAGCGTCAGAACGCTATCTCCAACATAGTATTATTTGTGACGTTGCCACACGTTGGAATTCCACCCCTCATATGTTGGACAGACTATACGAACAGAGAAAAGCCATCACCGATTTCTTGATGATCCAAGCGGATAGGGAGAGTCATCCCATGTGTAATTTCAATGTCAACCAAGGGCAGCTCAAGCGTGACACCTGCCGTTTGCTCAGGCTTTTGAGGAAGCCATATTATTAGTCAGTTGCCAGGATTACAGAATGAACGACGTAATTCCACTGCTTTATTTCCTACAACACGTGTTGGAAACGGTGGCTGGTCAGGGCACTGGAGACGTGGCGCATACATATCCCGGCCACATGAGCTCTGTGGGGGCTGAAACTGGAGGAGGAGAAGGAGGGGCACAGTGGAGCACAGTTTAGGTTTCCCGTAATGGGCAGTTTTTCTAGTCATCTGATGGAAAGGAGGAGCAGGAGCAGCCAGAGGAACTAGAGGATTATGTGAAGGTGATACAGAGGACCCAGACACACTGTGGCAGTATGCAGTGAAGATGGGGGCAGGGAGTCCCTCCGAGTTACTTGCACAAATGCTACGAAGCATGCTCACTTGCTTGCGTAGTGACCACCGAATTGTCACCGTTTGGCAGCGGAATGACTTCTGGCTCTCCACCGAAATGGGGGCCTTTTTTACACCCACTTAGAGGGAGGACAAACTGACCTACTACAGAGACATCCTGCGTAGTCAGTTGGCTGATGCCTATTGGCGCCATCGTCCATCCTCTCGCAGGTCTGACTTGGGGGGCCCTCTGTGCTCACCTTCCACTGCCATGGCTGCTGGGGAGGGGTGGGGTGGCAGGAGCAGTACCAGCTCCATCAGCAGACGCCTGAGTCTACAGTCGCTGATGAGTACCTTTCTTCACCCGCATAGTGAAGCAACTCATCAGGAGCAGGTACACCTGGAGAAGGACCTGAACCAGCAGATGGTGGCATACCTTAACATGCTCATGCCAACACAACTTGAAGATCTGCTGAACTTCTGGGTAGCCAAAGTTGATTTGTGGCCGCAACTAGCAGAGTTTGCCCTGGAAAAGCTGTCCTGACCGGCCAGTAGTGTGCCATCAGAGTGGGTGTTTAGTGCGGCAGGGGCCATAGTCACCCCAAGGAGAACTCGTCTGTCCTAGAAATATGGGGAGAGACTGACCTTTGTGAAGATGATGCAAGCATGGATCAGCCAGGATTTCCACCGACCAATGCCTGATGCATCAGAGTAGGTTGACCATGGTACCACTCCAACACTTCACAAATATGGATAGTGCCAAACAGATTTATGCCACTGCTTCCCAGTTACAAACATTCCTCCACATCAGACCATTTTTCACCCACCTTCGTCACCGGGTACTGGTATTGCCACCCACCATACCACTCTGTCACCAGGTCACTTTCAGGACTCTTGATGCTGTTGCTGCCACCTCAAGGCTGTCTCATTCAGCCACTATATTGACACCTCATGCTTCTGCAAACTCCAGGCTGTGCCATTCAGCCACTATATGTTCTACTCATGCTGCCGCCAACTCCAGGCTGTGCCATTCAGACACTATATGGTCTCCTCATGCTGCCGCCAACTTCGGGTTGTTTCATTCAGCCACTATATGTTCTCCTTATGCTTCTGTCAACTCCAGGCTGTGCCATTCAGCCA
This sequence comes from Hyla sarda, assembly GCF_029499605.1. Classification (NCBI taxonomy): domain Eukaryota; kingdom Metazoa; phylum Chordata; class Amphibia; order Anura; family Hylidae; genus Hyla; species Hyla sarda. Next base: position 485,398,892 of record NC_079189.1, read on the forward strand.
CTTTATGGTCTCCTCATGCTGTCGCCACCTCCGCGCTGTGTCATTCAGCCACTATATGGTGTACTGATGCTGCTGGGCCTGGGACATTACCTACAAATTTCATGGTAGAACTAGCTACCATAAATCTTCAATTAAAATTCATCTTTAAATCTTAGGGATTGTGGGGCCCTATGGTCTCCTCATGCTGCAGCGAGCTGCAGGCTGTGTCATTCAGCCACTATATGGTGTACTGATGCTGCTGAGCCTGGGACATTGCCTACAAATTTTCATGGTAGAACTACAGTCATGGCTGTAAATGTTGGCATCCCTGAAATTTTTCTAAGAAATTAAGTATTTCTCACAGAAAAGGTTTGCAGTAACACATAATTTGCTATAAACATGTTTATTTCCTTTGTGTGTATCGGAATTAAACCAAAAAGGGGGGGAAAAAGCAAATTGGACATAATGTCACACCAAACTCCAAAAATGGTCTGGACAAAATTATTGGCACCCTTAACTTAATATTTGGTTGCACACCCTTTGGAAAAAATAACTGAAATCAGTCGCTTCCTATAACCATCAATAAGCTTCTTACACCTCTCAGCCAGAAAGTTGGAGCACTCTTCCTTTGCAAACTGCTCCAGGTCTCTCTTCTTGGAAGGGTGCCTTTTCCCAACAGCAATTTTAAGATCTTTCCACAGGTGTTCAATGGGATTTAGATCTGGACTCATTGCTGGCCACTTCAGAACTCTCCAGCGCTTTGTTGCCATCCATTTCTGGGTGCTTTTTGACGTATGTTTGGGGTCATTGTCCTGCTGGAAGACCCAAGATCTCGGACGCAAACCCAGTTTTCTGACACTGGGCTGTACAGTGCAACCCAAAATCCGTTGGTAATCCTCAGATTTCATGATGCCTTGCATACATTCAAGGCACCCAGTGTCAGAGGCAGCAAAGCAACCCCAAAATAATCATTGAACCTCCACCATATTTCACTGTTGGTACTGTGTTCTTTTCTTTGTAGGCCTCAGTCTGTTTTCGGTAAACAGTAGAATTATGTGCTTTACCAAAAAGCTCTATCTTGGTCTCATCTGTCCAGGATTTTGGCTTACTCAAGTTCATTTTGCCAAAATGTAGTCTTGCTTTTTATGTCTCTGTGTCAGCAGTGGGGTCCTCCTGGGTCTCCTGCCATAGCATTTATTTTCATTTAAATGTCGACGGATAGTTTGCGCTGACACTGATGCTCCCTGAGCCTGCAGGACAGCTTGAATATCTTTGGAACGTGTTTGGGACTGCTTATCCACCATACGGACTATCCTGCGTTGACACCTTTCATCAATTTTTCTTTTCCGTCTACGCCCAGGGAGATTAGCTACAGTGCCATTGGTTGAAAACTTCTTGTTAGTGTTGTGCACTCTGGACAAAGGCAAATCTAGATCTCTGGAGACGGACTTGTAACCTTGAGATTGTTGATATTTTTCCACAATTTTGGTTCTCAAGTCCTCAGACAGTTTTCCTGTCCATGCTTAGTGTGGCACACACAGATACACAATGCAAAGACTAAGTGAACTTCTCTCCTTTTTATCTGCTTTCAGGTGTGATTTTTATATTGCCCACACCCGTTACTTGCCAGAGACCAATGTGAGTAGGTACAAGTTCTGTACATTGCTGTGAAATATGCTGGTGCTATATAAATAAATGTTATCTCTGTTTTAGGTTAGGGCACAATACCTACTTCTTATACCAAGATGTTCCTATTTTAGCTATCCCATTGCACCGTACAGGAGTGTACTAAGTTGCATGCAAATGAATATGTTCTTTTGGATAGCCTCTATAGCAGTTTTCTCCAACCTGCGGACCTCCAGAAGTTGCAAAACTACAACTCCCAGCATGCCCGGACAGCCAAAATGCTGTCCAGGCATGCTGGGAGTTGTAGTTTTGCAACATCTGGAGGTCCGCAGCTTGGAGACTCCTGCTCTATAGATCAATAGATTTGAAAAGTCTCCCTACTATACAGTCTGCGGGCATCCTCAGTCTCAAAGCCACTTCAGGACAGTATTGGCACCTAAAATATATTTCACATTTATGAACACTGATAATTTATTTTCAAAAATACAAATTTTAAGTACAGACACCCGCTGTTATTCTTACGTACACTGACTCATGTTGGATTTGATAGATCAATCTGCACCCTTAAGAGGTTGAGAATGGAGCCTCTTAGATTCTTTATAAACGTATACGTGTTATGTTGTCACAACATAAGCAATAATTATTAGAATCTACAGTGTGTTTAACATGGGGAGTGCAAAGCAATAGTGAAGCTATGCACTTCATATTTTCTAGACCCTGAAGAGGTTGTCCAGGATTAGAAAAACTCTGCTTCTTTCTTGCACAAACAGCACCATTCATGTCAACAGGTTGTGCCTGGTATTGCAGCATGGCTTCACTGAAGTGAAGGGGACTCTTCTGCACAGCTACTGTATACACAACCTGTGGACAGAAGTAGTGCTCTTTTTTTCGCAAAAAAATAAAAAAATAAAAAAATAAAAAATTAAGCAGCATTTTTCTAATCGTGGACCACCCCTTTATTGGAGGTAAAAGCACAAATAAAAATCTATAAGAAGTTTTAGAAAAACATGCAAGGATTATAACATAATAAGATTCTTAAAATATCTATTTCCAAATACCCAACTAAAATGAAATGCATGAAACAAATTTTACTTTATATTTTATTAACATTTTATTAAAACTTTTTTCGGTGGCAGTCAGTAATTTGTGATGGACAAGTATTTTTTTGCACTGGATTATACGTTCTGGTGGTTTAGTAAAGCATCATGGGATCTTGTCTCATCACAGTGAGAGAAACACAAATTTAAAAAAATCCTGTTTATTGCTATGAGATCAGTACAAAGTAAGTGCATTGTGTCAGGGATAGCCTGCATGGTTTTCTAGAGAGGCAATGACTGGAACCAGTAGGCGGCTTCTTTTCCCAATAGTTTCCTGGGTGCAATGAGCTCCCTACCTAGTTGAAAGCAGAAGGATATTACATGATAGCTAAGAAAGGTAGATGTACTACATTTAAAGAGTAGCTATCATTAACTAAACTTTCCCTAATCCCCCTCCCCATCTGTCCCTGACACTAACTACCTCTATCCCTGTATTTATTTCTATGGTAAACCCCATTAAAATACCTTTTTAACAGCCTCTTCGGTAGCTCAGTGTTGAGCGGAGGGCAGGAAGTGGGCGGGGCCCAGCAGGCTTCCACCTAACTCTCTCCTGTATCTGAGAGACTGCAGCCAATGAGAAGAGGGAGATGCAGGGGGTGGGGATATTTAAATTACGTGCGCCGCGCGTGTACGAGCACTGTGCTTGCTCTCTGCCTGTTTCATATACAGGCAGAGAGCGAGTGGAGGACGCGTATTTCAGACCACGCTGGACCACGCTCAGGGACGTGCACAGACATTTTGAAGGGCAGGGGCTCAAGTAAAAAAAGAGGGCACTTTTCATAATTTAAAAAACGTCTGCCAGACTTAATGGGCAGATGTACTGCGGCCCAGGGACACAGCAGTGGACTCCCGCCAGGCTTCCTCGACATTCCTATGCCCATAAAAGTTGGTGTTTTTGTAAAATCGAGTCAAGAACAGTTTCTATGAAGGTCTGCCATGTGTATATACACTTTGGTTGTGCTGTCAGTCTTATTTACAGAAAACATGTGACAGCTGCTCTATAATATACTGTATTATAGAGGAGATTTATCAAAACCTGTACAGAGAAAGAGCGGTGCAGTTGCCCATAGCAACCAATCAGATCATTTTGCAGAAGGCTTTTACTCTGCAAAGGTTTTAATAAATCTCCCCCTATATGCCCCGGTCTGACCTATATATGACAGAACCCATCACCAATCACCCAGCACCCATCACCCAGCACCCATCACCCAGCACCCAATCACCCAGCACCAATCACCCAGCACCCATCACTCAGCACCCATCACCAAGCACCCATCACCCATCACCCAGCACCCAGCACCCATCCCCAATAACCCAGCACCCACCTTATGCAGGAATCTCCACACAGCTCTGGTTATTACACTGAAGAGATGGACACCACACAAATATATGCTTACAGTCTACAATATACTACAGTTGGCAAAAAAAAGAATTATATATATACAAAGACGGCCAGGCATAGCACAGCATACAGGATGGAGGCAGGGAAGCTCCACCTCCATTGCGCACAAGACTTACTTCGCATACTACCAATGTGGGGCAATACCTAGAAAATGGAAAAACCAATTTTTGTATACATGCACAGTAACCTAGTGTATTGGGTTTAGTGCGAGTAAACAGCCTGTCAGTTTCCCTTTAATTATTTACCATACCCCCCCTTAATTCCCTATATACTGTGCCACCATTAATCTATTAATTCCCTATATACTGTGCCACCATTCATCTATTAATTCCCTATATACTGTGCCACCATTCATCTATTAATTCCCTATATACTGTGCCCCTATTATTTAACTATACCATGCCACCATTCATCTATTAATTACATATATACTGTGCCACCATTCATCTATTAATTCCTTATATACTGTGCCACCATTAATGAACTATATACTGTGCCACCATTCATCTATTAATTCCCTATATACTGTGCCACCATTAATGAACTATATACTGTGCCACTATTATTTAACTATACTGTGCCACCACTAAGGGTGCGTTCACACGTGCATATTTTCTGCTGCAGATCTGCTGCAGATTTGCTTTAGCAGATTTCTCTTCCCATTGTCAATGGGAAGCAAAATCTGCAGCAGCAAAATCTGCAGCAAAAATAGGCACATGTGAACGCACCCTAAGGATACATACATACATACACACATACAAAGATTCACTTGCTCATATATATATACACACATACATACATACATACACACATACAAAGATTCACTTGCTCATATATATAGGCATATACATAAAGATAGACACACACACACACACAAACACACATATATACATACACACACACACACTGACATACAATCACTCACATATATACACAGTCACTTACACTAAGGCCCCAGTCATCCCTCTCTGCACAGGCACATACATAGAGATACACACACACACACACACATATCTGTATACATACACACCCACTGACATACAATCACTCACATATATACATATACACACACACACTGACATACAATCACTCACATATATACATACACACACACTGACATACAATCACTCACATATACTTGCAGTTACTTACAGTAAGGGCTGCATAGACTAAAGTTTGTGGCCGGACATGCAGTGGGCGGGGCTTCTCTCTGCCTCCTCTGCTTCTGTCTCCTCCGTGTGGAGAGAAGCATAGAAATGGCAGATAATGACAGGGTAAGTGGCGCCCCCTTGCTGCAGGGAGGGCACAGCACCCTCCATTAAACCCCATACAAATCTCCCCAGCAACGGATCCTTTTTACTTCACCTGTCACCCTGAGTCTGCAGCTCCTTTTGTGAGGGCACTAGAGGGGCAGGTTAGGAAAAGGGCAGGGGCTCCAGCCCCCTTTCACTCCTATGTGTGCACGTCCCTGACCACGCTGCCCGGCCAGCAGTGGTCTGAACGTGCCCCAGGGGACACCTAGTGGAAAGGATTTCAAATGTAAAATAAACAGTGAAAGAGAGATTTTTTTTAATAACATATATTACAAAGATTTTTATTTAGGCATAATCTATTTAATAAAAAAAAAAAATGAGAGTACACATTTAAAGAAGAAGAAGAAATAGAGGTCCAGCGCAGCACTCCAACACATTTGAAGAAGAAATCGAAGTCCAGCAAAACACTCGTATAAAAGTATGCTTGTCTTTATTGTGATCCAGGACATATCAAGGAGAATCATATGATTAAGAGTGGTTCTTCAGCATGAAAGATGTTATTATGTGTGGTGTTCACTTATTCGTGTTGTGTCCTGGATCCCAATAAAGACAAACATACTTTTATACGAGTGTTTTGCTGGACTTCGATTTCTTCTTCAAATGTGTTGGACTCCCTCCAAGTTAGTTCCTGCTGCGGCTGTCATCACTGGGGTGAGCTGATTCTTTGGACTGTGTTCAGATATATGTACTACAGTAATGTAGTTTAGAGCACTGCACTGGACTGTTTTTGAAATCCTGTTCTTCCTGGATTTCTAACCATTACCTCCCGCTCCAGCAAGGTGTGTGTTCTACTCCTGCCCACTGCCGCAACATGTGTGTTCAATCCCGCCTGCTCCCGCAAACATTTTTTCACAGTTTTTAGAGTGCCCCCGTGCCATTACATTACCCTCTGTGCCGTTTCATTAACCCCTTGTGCCATTTCATCACCCCCTTGTGCTATTTCATTACCCTCTGGTGCCATTTCATCAACACCCTGTGGCATTTCAGAAGTTTGCGGGACTGCGTGGGATTTGGCGGGACCCGCTGAATGTTCTGTGATTGCCCGTTCCCATCCACAATAAACTCATTTATGCCCGCAAGTTTTTTATTAGGTCCTGCAGGATCCCAATCCCGATGCAGGGATCTACTGTAGTGCTTTATGAAAATAGTTTTTTTGTAAATGTCATAAACAATTAAAGGAGTTGTCCAGGGGAGCAGAAAAGGTATTACCTGTTCTGCTTGCCATCGCTTCATATCCACCCTTGGCACATCTCGGAAGTACGGTATACCTTCCAAAATACAAAACAACTAGTCCCAACTAATAAATCATATTCAAGCTAAGTGGATGCAAGTATTATTAATATATTCCTGTGTCCAAGGGGCATTTTAGTCCATAGAAAAGTGTAAAAAGCATCCATAGGTTAAAATAGAGGCAAAAACTGGGTTTGACTCCAAGGGGCCACCCCCAGTAAATACTTTTACAATAGGTGTAGGGTGCTCTTTACTGACACCTCTGTCCGTGTCACGAACTGTCCAGAGCAGGAGAGGTTTTCTATGGGGATATGATTCTAATCTGGACAGTTCCTGACAAGGACAGAGCACTGTTGTCAGACAGAAAATAAATTCACACATTTCTCTGTTTTATACAGCAGCTAATAAGAAGTGGAAGGATCAATATTTTGTGATATAAGAAATTTACAAATCTGTTTAACTTTCAGGCACCAGTTGATTTGAAAACATTTGTTTTCTACTTGTCTCCACCAGAGTTCCCCTTTAAATCTGCCAAGATACACCCCTTGAATAGAGGGAGATATGTGTGACAAACGTGGTACCCATACAGTTTAAAACTGACTTTCTTGTGGCATATTCACATATACAAGGTTTAATTGATTTAGGCGACTTAGCCTTTTCTTAAAGCAATATTTTAGTGGTCGCTCTTATGATAATCCATTGTACCCATTTTGTTTTTAGAAACAATATTACAATATGATGGAGGTCTCTTTATTGTGGGCTCTTTTAAGTAGTCTATTAGCCACACTACTAAGTATTTATGTCTCTAACATGGAAGCTTTATGCTTCTTATATTGTTTACAGGGATTCTGCTTCTGATCGTTCCATTATTATAATGCCTGACAGAGACCCACACCAGGATTGAAATGTTGCATGGAACATATTATTATGGAAGTACACCTTCCAAGACGAAAGGGGGAGAGGGCCAAGTCGCGGTCAATGCATATGGGGAAAAACCACACCCAGACTCGTTGTCCAATAGTTGGAATCCCCTCCCTGTAAGATCCAGAGTATGGAGCTGGAAAGTAAGAAGCAGACCTGGTCCGTCTATATAATACATGATCACTCAGTTATTCACCTGGGTATCTGGTGTGTAATACTACAAAACTTCTTCATGAGGCAATCCTTTCAATTCTAACCATAAGAAAACATTTTTTATTGAAACTTCAAGAACAGCCATATGTAATATCTTTACATATATATTTTATTTGGAATATTGCAACATGTTTACTTCCCAAAACTATCCCACGTATCATAAACAATGTCTATGAAATCTTTAACATGAAAAGTGCACAAAGTATGATTTGTAAGTAGACTCAGTAGATGACGGATGAGCGAAATGTCCTCTTTGGTCAGTTCCAAATAACTCAAACACGACTCCCACCACATTGTCCCATCACAATGGCTGGACAAACACTTTAAAGTCATCAACATCATCTCTTTAGGAGAAGAGCACTGAAACAGGCGGGACTTTTCTTCTGGTCTCCTAAATCCCATTGTCTTTAGAATATTTTCCGCCAACCCCAATCTTATTGTCCTGGCCCCTCTCTTTAGAGAAATGGTATCATGCTACAAAAAGGTGCTTATTTAAACATGTCCATGTGCATTTATAGACAGAGATGTGGATATTGACAGAGGAACTTGACTTTTGCTTTGGTATTAAATAACATTTTTCTTTACAAAATGCATTTAGAAATAAAGCTATATATAGATGGTGGGACTGAAAAGGTTAAGTCCCCGTGTCCTTTTGAAATATAATTCACCCCCACTCATAAATAAATAATGTCTTTCTTGGTCTCTCTTCCATGCCAAGGTCAATATCTCTTAACATCTTACTTATTTTATTACTGCTTTAGGTTTTCTGGGCCTGATTGAAAGTTGTTCGGAGGAAATCTTTGGTTTTGCTTAAGTGTCCGTGACATTTAATCATGACTTTCCTTGCAGTTTAATTCCAACCAGTCAATCAGTTAATCCACTTCAATTGATTCTGTGCTTTCTGTTATTGGCTTGCACTCATTGGGCATCCTCTGATGTCGACTCAGCTGTGTGGCTTGTGTGAAGCTCCTGTCGCACCTCTCGCACCTAGTGGAGGCAAAAAGAAAAATTAAGACCAATGATGCTTTGGTGTTGGTGTCAGAAGTTTTCTCTTATGTACTTAATAGGAACAGACACTCAAAAGTGGCCTCTGGTTTCATCATCCAAAAAGGTTTAATTGGTGGCTACTAGCAGTGCCTTAGTGACTATAATAGGGCATGGTCCGTGTGAGTCAGATCACAGAAATCTGTCAATAAGATGGGGGGAAGGTGATTTCTCTAGAGAGGCCTGTCTTGTCCCTGCACTGATCACTGTCACATCAAATAGATAAAGAACAAAAAGAGATTTTTAGGAGAGAGCCATCAAAGTAGCATCACGTCTGTGGTTTTCTGCTCTGCAACCCCTTGAAAGAAATTGATGACAAATAGAATTTCACCTCCTGCTAATTTAAAATCTGGAATTCAATATTTAGGTTCGTATGAGCCTAAAAATAAGATATAGGCTAATAAAATATACTATAATGCATACATAACAGAAGGCTGAAAGACACATACGATTAAAGGAAAAGCATGATATAAAATTAATATTTATAATATATATATATAAAATGTATATTTCATTACATGGTCACGGACACAGACGTTTCACCAAACTTTTCAGAATTCAATGTGAACAAGTGAATGTAAGAAACTTTGCAATACATCTCATTAACTCATTTTTGCACTTTAGTTTTTTCCTCCTCACCTTCTAAAAATCATAACACTTTCAATTTTCCACCTAAAAATCCATATGAGGGCTTGTTCTTTGCACCAACAATTTTACTTTGTAATTCCATTAATAATTTCACTACAAAATCTACAGCGGAACCAGAAAAAATTATTTGTAGGGCTTAATTGAAAAAAAAAAAAACGTTTTGTAATTTTTTGTGTCTTCCGTTTCTACGCAGTGCAGTTTTCGGTAAAAATTGCACCTTATATTAATTCTGTAGGTCCATACGGTCGCAAGGATGGCCAATTTATATAGGTTTGATTTTATTTTACTACTAAAAAAATATTATAACTACATGCACCAAAAATTTCCTCTTCTGACCCCTAAAACTTTTTTATTTTTTCATATAAGAAGCAGTATGAGGGCTCATTTTTTTCGCTGTGATCTGAAGTTTTTATTGGTACCATTTTTGTTTTGATCTGACTTTTTTATTATTTTTTATTCATTTTTTTATGGGATAAAAAGTGACCAAAAATATGCTGTTTTGGACTTTGGAATTTTTTTTACGTGTATGTCATTGACCATACGGTTTAATTAATGATATATTTTTAGTTATAAAAATATAGTTCGGACATTTACGCACGCGGCGATACCACATATGTTTATGTTTATTTTTATTTACACAGTTTATTTATTTTTTTATGGGAAAAGGGGGTGACTCAAACTTTTATTAGGGAAGGGGATAAATCACATTTATTAACACTTTATTTTCATAGGGGACTATAACATTGCACACACTAATTTCCTACACTGATCACTACCATGCAATAGCTTCAATATAACACTGTACAACTCTTTGAAAGAAAATACATCTTTCTCCAATTTGGAGCTATTTCTTCTATACCTGCCCATCCCTTGTACTGATCATTTACTCTCAATTCACTGACAAAATCTGTTTTGGAGTCAACTCACTGAAACTGCATTTGTTAGGCTAAGGTATGTCAAAATCTGAAACATTTAAAGCTTCCTAGCTACAGCGGTAATCTGAGAGTCTACCTCAAATTAGTTTTTCTGTAATAAAAAAACGAATCTCCTATCCGCAGGACCCCGCGATCTTCTGCCCGCTCTCCGCGTAAATGAAGCTGTGTCGATCACGGCACGTAGCGGTGGCCAACTTGCAGCTATGGTTTACCCAGCCTCAAAAACCCTTAAACATTGATGGTTTATCCTTAAGATAGGCCTACTAGGCTTGATCATTTTGTGCGCGATCTGGAGGGCTCCCACCAAATAGCACAATGAAGTGACCTCAGGGCTTACTGGAGAGTCACAATGCCTTGTCTGAATAAGCAGCTGTGCCTGGTACTGCAAAGTCATCTCATTTATTTGAACAGGACTGAGCAGCCATACTAGGCACATCCACCAACAGACAAAAGCTACTGTAAATATTGAAGAGCACCAGGTCCTAAAGAACCCATTTAATATTTTTCCTAATGTTTGAATACCTTTAACTAGTTGAGACTTGGCAAATCATTTCCCACTTTTCTAACGCAGGGCCATTAGATGCAAAAATACAGCTCCCCTCAATAAGATGCTCTTTATTTTATTTCTTTACAAGGATCTTCCTGAGCATCTGGATACATTAGAAGAAACGTTCTTTTCCTTATAACTCGGTTATTTCTTAATGTTATATTGTCTTCAGGAAATATAAGTACATGATGTGTTCTTAAAATATCTACTTCTCAAATTTCCAATGAAGAAGGCTAATGCTTACAGGTCAGTACAACCTGGCCCATACATGTCAGTGACAGTACATTGGCAGAACAACTGTTGTTTATAGGATTAGATTACTGTGACTTCTAAAGTATATGGGAGTTAACATCATTTTTTCTTAATCTTAGATAAAATAAAGTTAGAAATCACCAACAGATGGTATCCAGTTAGTCACTGGCTCGTTATCCTCAAGCCTGGATGAAGTAGGTTTGATACCCATTCACAGTGCAGGCAGCCATTTTACTAGTTACCTGCATTGGAACAGAACAGAAAATATGTCAGCTGTGTCAGATCCACCATATGAAGGACCAGCGGCACCTGACAGACAGCATTTACTATAATGGTGACCATTGTGTCTGTCACTGTTTTGGGGAATTTTTTTGCATTATTTATTTTTTCGCAGTTCTTCTAGCAGATTTTATGGATTCTGTAACTGAGAAATCTAACGGAACCCCCAATGCAAATTTAAAAGTAAATTCATTGTGAAAAGTTACTGAAATAAGGACCTGTTCACATTACATTTGTTGTTCTTTTTAACATCTTTTTTTTTTTCTTCACAAACCAATACAATAGAATGGTTTTAACAGGGGCAACTATCATGGTTCAAAAGGTCTGTTTGTGACAGGATAAACCAAATGTTTCAAGTTTTTTCCATTGGTTTCTACACTGCTCAAAAAATAAATAAAGGGAACACTTAAGCAACACAATGTAACTCCAAGTCAATCACACTTCTGTGAAATCACACTGTCCACTCAGGAAGCAACACTGATTGACAATTAATTTCACATGCAAATGGAGCAGACAACAGGTGGAAATTATAGGCAATTAGCAAGACACCCCAATAAAGGAGTGGTTCTGCAGGTGGTGACCACAGACTACTTCTCAGTTGCTATGCTTCCTGGCTGATGTTTTGGTCACTTTTGAATGCTGGTGGTGCTTTCACTCTAGTGGTAGAATATGATGGAGTCTACAACCCACACAAGTGGTTCAGGTAGTGCAGCTCATCCAGGATGGCACATCAATGCGAGCTGTGGCAAGAAGGTTTGCTGTGTCTGTCAGCGTAGTGTCCAGAGCATGGAGGCACTACCAGGAGACGTGGAGGAGGCACCCTGTGCACCCTGTGCTCTTCACAGATGAAAACAGGTTCACACTGAGCACATGTGACAGACGAGTCTGGAGACGCCGTGGAGAATGTTCTGCTGTCTGCAGCATCCTCCAGCATGACCGGTTTGGCGGTGGGTCAGTAATGGTGCGGGGTGGCATTTTTTTGGAGGGTCGCACAGCCCTCTATGTACTTGCCAGAGGTAGCCTGATTGCCATTAGGTACCGAGATGAGATCCTCAGACCCCTTGTGAGACCATATGCTGGTGCGGTTGGCCCTGGGTTCCTCCTAATGCAAGACAATGCTAGACCTCATGTGGCTGGAGTGTGTCCGCAGTTCCTGCAAGAGGAAGGCAATGATGCTATGGAATGGCCCACCTGTTCCCCAGACTTGAATCCGATTGAGCACATCTGGGACATCTGCTTTAGTCCAGGTCTGGGAGGACAGCCCTCAGGAAACCATCCACTACCTCATCCGGAGCATGCCCAGGCATTGTAGGGAGGTCATACGGGCACGTGGCCATACACACTACTGGTCCTCATTTTTACTTGTTTTAAGGACATTACATCAAAGTTCGATCAGCCTGTAGAATGGTTTTCTTGATTTTGAGTGTGACTCCATATCCAGACCTCCATGGGTTGATAAATTTGATTTCCATTGATAATTTTTGTGTGATTTTGTTGTCAGCACATTCAACTATGTAAAGACGAAAGTATTTCATACCATTAGTTTATTCATTCAGATCTAGGATGTGTTATCTTATTGTTCCCTTTATTTTTTTGAGCAGTGTATTTAAAGCCTCAGTCATAGATTTTACATCAAATGACTTACACCATGACTGAAACCCAACAAACCCATTATAGTCAAAGGGTCTGATATTTGCCTTTGGACCACTGTCTTTTTGGTTGTCCTTAGAACCTAGTCTTAGTGAAATAACTGATATCATGGAGGTATGAGGTGCCTCGTGTCTCACTAATCCAAAATGTTTAAGCGAATGAACACACTGACCGTTGTTTAAGCCCACACACATTTGTGCCTACCCTGTTGGCATGATGGATCCATTTTAAATCTGTTTATTTTCATCAGTTTGTCTATGTCAGCTACCCCACACTAAATATATGGTACTTAAAATGCATGAAAACATTCCTTTACACTTCTGGCACCACATTCATCTGAGCTGCTGAAGCAGCTAAGTGTATCCTTATAAATAAGTTGTATTTCCTTGATTGTCTTTCTGGGAATATTCTCAGCAGCCTGTTCTACTGTTACAAAAACTGCACCGTGATCTTGACAAATGTAAAATGTCAGCTTTAATGTATCAGATCTATCAGCTCAATGAAAATAACTCAGAAGTATTGATTGTCTAATGATTTTTGGAGTATTCATTAATGTCTATGGGCAGATGATCCTCTCGGAGCGCCTGGGGTGCTGATGACACATTAGTGCATTGGTGATTGTTTATTAGAAAACTGATTAGTTAGTGGATTGGTGCGCCAAAATATACTACCTTTTACTGCGTGACAAACTTGGAACAGAGGCATTTACTACATCCCAAGTACTTAAAGACCATTTCATAAGTCTGCATTACCCTCCCTTCAATCAGGAAGTAGTTCCAATATAAGGATTACATGTAAAAGTATTCAGATAATTTAAGAGTTTTAAAGGGCTCTTATAGGCTGTCTATAGACTGTGTCTGGTAATGCAGCCCAGCTCATATACAATGCAAAGGCAATACCTGTATCTGATCTATCTCATTACACATGCCACACCAAAACAACTGTCTATATTACTGTAATAAGTACCAGGTGGGGTTTATAAGGAAATAAGAAATAGATCTTAAATGGGCATCATTAGACACATATCAAAAGTTTTGATCAGTCAGGGTCTGGGTGTTCAGACCCCCACTGATCGCTAGATACAGCCAGGAGACATGCATGCTTGGAGTGCTCTCTTCCAGCTCTATACCATGTCAGTCCCATAGTCAGAGATCTCAGCCATGCGCTTCTCTCCCTTCTCGATCTAGTGATCGGTCAGGGCCTGGACACTCAGACTCTGACTGTTCAAGTCTGTATGGCCAAAAAATAAGCTATAAAGTCTTCTCTTACAATTCCAGGCCAAGTTTTATTTTAGCAAATTGTAAAAATACAAAAAAGACTCAGTATCTGATTTATTGTGTGCTGGACATCTTGTAGATCCTGGTTTCCAATGCAAATTGGTAACAGGGTTTGCATTTACCATTTTCCATTAATAATAAATGTGTCAGAGAGGCCTTTGGATAGCCCCTTCCCCATAAGCACCAGGACATGGGTATGACTTCAGGCTCTGCACCATTTATAGTTATTATATCCCCATCTCATGTAGTTCATATTTAAAATACAACACCTATAGCAAGCTAAGTTAGTACTTAACCTCTTACCCAGGTTCAAAGTTTTCAGGTTCACACTGCTTTTTTTCAAAATCTTCTTCCCAAAAAATAAAAGTTAATTAATAATTTATATCTACCACAGAAGGGTTATATAAAAAATATGGCTCATCCCTCAAAAAACAAGCCCTCACATGGCTACTTCAACAAAATTATTAACAAAAAAGTTGAAATGCAAAAAAGAAGAAAATCACTGAATTGCTGGCTTTTTTCTTTATTCCCTAACATTGAAAGATATATGGTGTGTGTATATATATATATATATATATATATATATATATATATATGTCCCAAAAGGGTACTGTTGAAAAATACAATACAACTGCAAAAAACAAGCCCTTAGACAGTTAGAAGTTATGGCTCTTGGAATGCAGCCACATAAAAAAAAACATATTTTCCTAGAAAGTTATATTGTTAAGCACAAGTAAAGCATATAAACCCATACATTTTTGGGATTACCAACCCATAGAATAAAGTTAACATGCTTTTTATACTGCATGGTGAACAGTGAGAAATTTTAAACAAAAACATCAACAATCAATTGATGTTTATTTAACACCCCCCCAACCCACAAATGTATTCAGTAAGTTATATGTATACAAATGGTACTATTAAAAAATACAACTCAACTATGCAGAAACGAAAAAATTCCTGCAGTCTTTAAGGCCAAAAATAAATTCAGTCCCTAACAGGGTTAACCAGCATTTAAAGGGGTACTCCGCCCCCTCCACCCCATCTTATCCTCTTTCCAAAGCATAGGGAATAATATGTCTGATTATGGGGGGTCTGGCTGCTGGGAAACCCTGCGATCTCCGAGCCAAAGTAAGAAGTGGATCGAGAAGGAAGTATAAGTCCTTCTTATTTCCCATTCCTTTCAGTTACACTTCTGGCTTTGGGTTAAAAAATTGCAGTAGTAGAAGAAAATGGCAGAAAAAAACCTGTGCGGAAAGCCAGCCTGTAAATTACTTCTATTAAAAATCTTAATCCTTCCAGTATTTATCAGCTGCTGTATAATACAGAGGAAGTTGAGTTGCTCTTTTCTGTCTGATTACAGTGCTCTCTTGTGACACCTCTATCTATGTTAGGAACTGTCCAGAGTAGGAACAAATCTCCATAGCAAGCCTATCCTACTCCTGACATTTCCTGACATGGACAGAGGTGTCACCTTTGTAGTATGCAGCAGCTGATAATTACTGTTGATTTGAAAAAAATAGTTTTCCACCGGAGTACTCCTTTAAACAGTTGATCGACAGGTGTGCTGGTTTGGTAAGTCAACAAAAGCATTGGGGGTTCCAGTGATGAGCATTTGTTCCAAAGGATCTACCATTCTATGAGCAATGTAACAAGTTATTTCAATAAAAATAATAATTTGGGATCAACAAGGAATATATCTTGCTCACAATCATTTTTATTTAAGACACAGTCACAGTCATTTATAAATTATATCTCATCAATACATATTTTACACTATACCAAACTCTCCCCCCCCCCCCCACCAAAAAAAAAAATGGTGTCAACAGGGTAACAGATACATAAGGCCTCACTATTAAAATAAATCTATTTTCCGTTTTGACCTCAGAACCTTTTCAATTAATTACTAAAATCTATTTGCACAGCAGTCAGGGGAAATCAATTCTATATCTGACAGGATCTCAGCATCTCTTTTTCCATTTCTTCACACAGCAAAGCCCTAATGGGGACTATTTATCACAGCCCACAACCTGTAAGTACAGGGGGAAAAAAAGCATAAAATACGGCAACTCTGTTGCATCTTTATTTTGTGTTTGGAGACATGGAAACACACGTCATATCCCTTCAGCCTGTAGCAATCTGATTGGTTGCTATGGACAATTCAGCAACTTTTTGTCTAGACAGGTTTTGATAAATCTCCCCCATTATGGACAGGCTCCTAGGCCTGGGTACAACCATGCTCTCTGCACCCCATATAGATTTTCCTCAGTTTTATCAACTGGCACTAGCAGTGTTGTCAGAAAGACCCTGTATGGATGGATCCAAATCTACAATTATAGTACATTTTTTACATGCTACTTAGCATTACCAGTTAGGCCTGTATTTATTAGGACAACTTTAAGTGTTATGTTGTAGAACACCATACAAATATTTCCATGACCATGCTGCATCTGACAGAATAGGAAATTGTATCAGGATATAGCAGTAGAAACTTTGAGTCTGTCTTTCCAAGGGATCATATCCCAGTGTCGAAGTCAGGCTATGCTCCCATCTATAATATGCACTACATAGCTGGCATACATCAGGATCAAAGAAAAAAATTGTATTCTGGCGTGTTCTGTGGCCCATTGTCTTTAATAGAAACCTGTCATCACTTTTATACTGCCCGAACCACGAGTTATCACTGTGGTCTCCAGCAGCTTCTCCCCACTCCACCAGCTTTGATTGATAGATCTCTTCCTGTTTTGGTATAGGGAGAAATCTATAAATTAGGGCTGGTGGGGTGGGGAGAAACCGATGGTGACTACAACAATGACTCATGGTTCGGGCAGCATGAAATTATGACAGTGTTCCTTTAATGGACTGAATGTGGGGGGGGGGGAAGATTTATCAAAACCAATGCAAAAGAAAAGTTGCCCAGTTACCCATAGCAACCAATCAGATTGCTTCTTTGTTTTGCAGAGGCCTTGTTGAAAATGAAAGAAGCGATCTGATTGGTTGCTGTCTGCAACTGGGCAATGTTTCCTTTGCACAGGTTTTGATAAATCTCCCCCTAGTGACTGCATTTGGTCTGTTTTCCTAGAAAACACTTGCCACAGCCTACTAAAAAAAAGTATAAAATCAGAAAACATTCAGAATACCTTTTCTCAGTGTATACAAACAAAATAATGCAGTTATAGATGCAAACATATAAAAAAAAAATCTCACATTCTGATTTATTTAAATGTATTTTTAATTTTTTTTATTTTACTTTCTAACTACTCACTTAAATGGTTTTTCCCCTGTATGTGTCCGGATGTGGTTGTTTAATGTGGTTGCTCCAGCAAAGGCTCTGCCACAATAACCACACTTAAAGGGTCGGTCGCTTGAGTGGGTGACAACATGGTTCCTTAATTCTGATGGCTGAGAGAAGGACTGGGAACAGTGTCCACACTGGTAAGGCCTAAATAAAATTGGAAAAAAAAATCAGTTTTTTTTTATGCGGACCAAAATACAAGAATTTCAATGTAACTTAAGTAAAAAAAAACACAATTTACAATTTGCTTTCTACTTAGTTATATGGTCACGTAGCTTAACAAACTTCTGACATACAGTATAATGCCATGTTAGAAGTTTGCATTGGTGAAGGCCCAGGTGCTGAGACCACCACTGATCGCTAGTATGATGGGTCAAGAGCGTGCCCCTACACATGCTGTGCTCCTTTATCTCCACTCTGAACGGCTATAGCGAGCAGTATACGAAATTGCAATGCAAGCCTATGGGACTTCTGGCAGTTGCGTATATCACTCACTGTAGCTGTGCAGAGCATAGACACACCAGTACAAACTTAAATAGTTAATTCAATAGTACAACTCTACAATACTATGAAACACTGGCATGCTAGGATTGGGGCCCCTGCCAATCTGATATTGATGGCTTATCCTAAGGAGAGGCCATCAATTTTTTTTTAAAGCTTGAATAACCCATTTAATAGATAAATAAGTACCAGTCATGCAATTTATATTGACTAAAAAGAAAATGTAAATGTGCAAATAACCCTTGCTTAGAATTGTTATCGGAAAAACATGGTATAAATGGAATAGTATAGTAATGTAATAAGGTTTAAAAATACATATGTCCATTGTGTTCAACCTATTATCCTCCTGAGTTGATCCATAAGAAAGCAAAACAACCTCTATTAGACAGCTTCCCATTGCTTTGTATTATGAGAAACAAATCCTTTCTGACTCCAAATATGACAATTAAAACAGCTCCGTGGATCTTCTGATATTAATATTTTCAAGAAATCTAGGTCCCTTTTACAGTGTTGCAAAGAATCAAGATTGCAAAGACAGCCATCGGCTGTCCAGGCATGCTGGGAATTGTAGTTTTGAAACATCTGGAGGTCCGCAGGTTGAAGACCACTGCGGCCTTCATCATCATCCAGACCCCCCCTTTAGTTTTCTACTCACCTCCCCTCGGCGGGAAGTAAGGGTGAGCTGGTCCAGGCCATCTATGCTGCAGGGACCGTCCGGTGGGGAGGGTTAGTCGTTCCGGGCTGTCCATTTTCACCGGGAGGCTCTCTTCTCCGGTCCGGCCCCGGACTAGTGACGTTACCTTGACGATGACGCACAGGGACGTTCATGCGCAGGTACGTCTGCTGCGCACAGACGTCCCTGTGCGTCATCGTCAAGGCAATGTCACGGGCCGGCCCGGAATGGAGAAGAGGGCCTTCCGGTGAAAATGGACAGCCCAGAACGACTAACCCTCCCCACCAGATGGTCCCTGCAGCATAGATGGCCCGGACCAGCTTACCCTTCCTTCCCACCGAGGGGAGGTGAGTAGAAAACTAAAGGGGGGGGTCTGGATGATGACGGAGGCCGCAGTGGTCTTCAACCTGCAGACCTCCAGATGTTTCAAAACTACAACTTTAAGCATGCCCGGACAGCCGATGGCTGTCCGGGC
This sequence comes from Hyla sarda, assembly GCF_029499605.1. Classification (NCBI taxonomy): domain Eukaryota; kingdom Metazoa; phylum Chordata; class Amphibia; order Anura; family Hylidae; genus Hyla; species Hyla sarda. The sequence continues at coordinate 485,418,249 of NC_079189.1, forward strand.
ATGCTGGGAGTTGTAGTTTTGCAACATCTGGAGGTCCGCAGGTTGAAAACCACTGAAGGGTTTGACAGGTGGAGAGTTCACTCGAGTATAAGCCGAGGGGGGCGTTTTCAGCACGAAAAATCATGCCGAAAAACTTGGCTTATACTCGAGTATATATGGTACTTACGTAGTTACATAGTTACATAGTTAGTACGGTTGAAAAAAGACATACATCCATCAAGTTCAACCAGGGAACTGAAGGGATAACTTGCCAGTTATCTGAAGGGATTTGTCTGAATGATCTTTCTTGTGATCATTCATTCAAACCCCTTCTCTCATAGACATGCATTCTTTGTCGGCAGTACATTTCCTGGTTAAAGTTATATTAATGCCTACATAAAAGATCTGATCAGCTAAATAAACAAGCATTTGCATGTTTGATGGCCGATAAACTGGACAATGATTGGGATTGAAACCTCTATGAATTAGCCTGATCAGCCAGTGAAAGGGGGCTTTAGCGAAAAGTTAAATATCCTCTAGCAGAAAGTTCCATGTCTTAACACTGAAAAACCTCCTCTATTCATTTTAATATCATTTAAGTTTAGGTTTAGTTGTTTTGGTTCTCTTTTTGGTTGCCAAATGTTATATAGGGCATAAAGACAACATAATAAGCTTATTTATGTTCTATCAATTAGTGTTTAACAATTCAAGTTGGAACATTTACACCATATACTAATTTAGTCTAAGGGGACTCTGCATAGAACAATCTGGCTGCAAATAAAATTCTTCATTGGTTTTGTTTCATGAGCTGATATCAACTACTCTCAAGAGATGTGTAAATGTTAGTATTGTCCTGTTCTGGAATGTTCTCACAGACCATTTTATGATCAAAATGAACTGAGGACACAGGTATATTGAGGTCATATTTTCTACCACCATCTCATCATGCAAATTATAGGACTTATTATTCTGGGTTTTATTTACATAGAGTTGACACACAGGATTGATATATTTATAGCTATTTTTCTGCATTTTTGTAGTGATCCTGTCTGACAGCTTGCCGCCTCTGACTTGCACCTGATTACATTGGTGGTTGCTATCTCACCGGTGTAGACTCCAGGGCTCGCCTCAGGTAATGTCACTTTGCTATAACAAACAACCACTTGTCCCAACATGACACCATAAGACTAAGAGCTGAGCCCTTATTCTAGCCTATGTCCATTTGATTTAAGCTTAAAGAAGTAGCGCAGTGAAATATAACTTATCTCCTATCCAAAGGATAGGGAATAAGTCATAGATCACAGGAAGTCTGATCGCTTGGACCCCCCCGCGATCTCCTGAACAGGCCCCGGCAGTCTGCTGGAAGCATCTGTTCCGACCCCCACAGGTCGCCATGGCCAACACGCCCCCTCCATGTATCTCAATGGGATACATAGAGGGGGCATTTTGGCCGCCGCTCCATGCGGGGGTCAGCACATCCCCTTCCAGAAGACTGTTGGGGCCCAATTCAGGAGATTGCAGGGGGTCCCAGCTGTCAGACCCCCCACGATCTATAACTTATCCTTTATTCTTTGGATAGGGGATAAGTTATATTTCACTACAGAACTCCTTTAAAATGGGTTAAACTTTGAGATCTATGGGGGCAATTTATCAAAACCTGGACAGAGAAAAAGTTGGCCAGTTGCCCGTAGCAATCAATCAGATCACTTCTTTCAATTTTCAGAGGCCTTTTCAAAAATGAAAGAAGCAAGCTGACCTAGATGTTATAAGCAGAAAGCCAAAATAAATCATATCTGAGGCCCTTACATGTAATAAAGTTACCAATAACGAACCTATGTAAAATGATCAGAGATTAGCCAACAAACGAGAAAACAGTCATTCTTCGTCTGATCGCATCTGACATGCTTAAAATCTACACAAAAAAACTAAACCTACAACAACATTGCTACAGATTTTCATCCTTTCAGTGTCACTTAGAAATCTAGTTCAATTTTTTTTTCCCAAGACATAAACACTGGTTTAGTAAAGTATCTTCATGCTTTAGCCTTTTAGCTATTTATTTAGTAGCCATTTTGTAGTATTAACTTAGCAGTTAAAGCGAGTGACGGCTCTGAATTCAGTCCTGTTATTTACTTAAAATGATGTTGAAGATTCCCTGGGGCTCGTAGAACTTTAGACTATTTCTGGTGATTCGGTCACCTGGCCAATTAAACCCCACTTGCTATTGGCCAATACTGAGTCGTTTCTCCTTTGAAACGAGGAGGAGTTGGTAATGTGTATCTTCTGGTCTTAAATCTATTAAGGTAATGTTCTCATTTTAATAAATAGAACATGTTGCTAATATTGAGCAGATTCCCGGCTTATGGCCCCTGTTAATAAAGGCATTTAGGTGCCCACAATGGAAAATAACTTAGCTACACACAGAGATAAAGAGGTGGTGCTGGCAACTGTTTAAAGGTTTTGTTCCAAGTATGAACTTTCCATCTGGATATTCTATTGTGTTTACTATAATGTTTCTACTAAAACTTCTTCTGCCCCACATAAATTATTTCTTTTGTAGCATTCCTTAAAATAGTGCGGCATTAAACACGCACAGGAGTAGAAATATAGGAGGTGAAGAGGTTACAGTGCACCTGGACCCTGGAGCCTGAAGGACCTCTGCCACTGAAGACACCCCCCAATAATATAAAATATTTAGTTTGGGACTGGGGCTTTACATCCTACCTCCTTAAAATAATTACCCCTTTAAATACCCAAACTACATTTAACTTGATACCAAAGAATAAATTGAGATTTGTATACATGAGACTTCCCTATTAAAAGTTTGCATCCAAATATCATTTTTTTAGTCATGCAGACATTCCAGCAATAACTTTCAGGGCTGCTGTTATGTATACACAGAATGCAGTCCTAATATAAAAAACTTGGATTTAGTTGATTTCAAAATAAAATACCTATGGCCACATCTTGACCATACTCTACATCTCCCATCTAGTAAACATGAATAGTACTGGACTATTACTTTTCCCATTTTTTGCTTCTCTGGCATAAGTTGTGTCTGAGGTGTTTAAAAGCCATTAGTCTCCTACACACTGTATTGGTCATGTTAGTGGGGACGTCCAACCACAGGATAATTCAACCAGTGGGAGTTTCCAACAGCAAATACCAGTTATATTTAAAATTGTTCAGAATATTACTTAAAAAATATCATATTATATATTATTATGTGAAATACTGTGTATAGGCCCTCCTGTAATATAACAGTATTATATTACTAACAAATGAGTCCAATTAGCAAAGTGCTAATGTGAGCATGCAATAGAAGAACATAAAGGCTGACATTATTGAATGTACATGGAATGCCCTTTTGCTTAATTTGTTTTATACTTTGCCATCTAATGTATCCCAACTTCTATTACACAGGTCCTGTAGATACTTTTTACAAAGGAAGCCAAGCGTATAATAAGAGGCATTATAAATTAACCTGCTTGACCTTGGTGTCAACTATGAACACAGATTTAATTGTTTCAAGTTTACAGGTAGCTCTACAGATTCTCCATTACAGAGCATTGGTTTTACTTCTACATCAGCCCTTTTTTTTTGCAACAACTAGACATCTTAAAGGGAAAGTGTCATCAAAAAATGACCTATTTATTTTAATGTAGTTAATCAAGAATTTTTGGTCATTATTTTTTCCCAATTTTCCATTTTACTATGGCCACTAGGCTTAACACTTCAGGTTTTATACCAATTATTTCCCAGTATTGCTTTTCTTCTCAGTATTACAGTCAAAGGTGATACCAGTAGAGAGATAACACTGGATACACCACCATTTACAATAGAGCTCAGCATCCCTCCTCCCTGACCTCTGAAAAGTTCTCATCCACAATTCATGTGAATTGCAGTAGTTATAGCATATCATGAAACGTTAAAACAATAATGTTGTCTTGTTGACTCCATGTAGCGGAGACAGGTGGGTGCTGCATGAGACATTGTGGGGGGTCTCCAGTGGCGATACCCCCACGATCAGACATCTTATCCCCTATCCAAATGGCGGTAGTATCCCTTTAATAGTGGATCAAATAAACTATTATTCTTTTCTATATTATATAGTCAAAGAAAAGTTTATGGTAATTAGCGTATTTGTCATTGAGACTTTATAGGACTTTTTATCCTCTGCTAAAGTTATGTAATGTGGATTTGCTAATCTTTTCTTAAATTAGACTTGAAAACAGGGTTAGCTAAATAGTGTGTGTGAGGGGGAGCAATATGTGGCAGAAGAGAGGAATATGCTAGTGCTACATTTTCCTGCCTGCACTGTGAACTAGAAATGCTAGCATGCATCCACCTTACATCCTTGGTACTTCTGTTTCTGATATGGGCTAAAATCCAATTTTTAGAACTCAGGCAAAGCAGCAACAGTTCAGCAATCTCCAACCTAACAGGGGTGATATGGGCTTGTTATCTATAATAGGAGGACGGGCTCATCACTACAGACCAACCTACCCTTGGAGTGGAATCACATTGAATGTATTCATGCATTGTTTTACAATGTTACTAAGGATGAGACCCTCATCATATACATCTTTGTTATTTTGTATTATTAAGTGTTTCTTATTACTTAAGGTGGACTGAGACTAAGTCAACTTGACAGGATACCGGCTGTCTTATCTGCAGTGTCTGTTGAGTTTTTTCTACACATATGCCATTGCTGAAGCCCAATATGTCAGCTGCCGCTCAGCCTATCACTGGTAGCAGCAGTGTTGTGCCTCAGCCAGTGATTGGCTGAGTGGCAGTTGACATATTATGCCCAACACAGGTCTCATACGGGTGGTGTAACTCGTGTAGTATAAGGGGACCTATGAAGTCTAAGATCTGCTTTTTTGTCTGTGTTTCATTAACACTAATCTACATCCCAAGATCTTGCTACTTTTTAAACTATATTTCAGTTGAGAAGTGTGGTATAGGGTCATGGAATCTTAGTATCTTCTTAGTTTAAAAACACCAAAAACTTGTCATCCAACTCTGCTTAAAAGTGTTACTTATAAAATTGTCAAATGCAGATTATTTCCTGCTGAAAGTAGATCAGTCTTCACATCAGTATTGATCGTAACTCTCCATGAAAATGCTGTTTCTGTAAACATAGAGAATAAGCAGCCATAAGTCAATTTTATTTATAGGATTTTACATCTTCTAGTAGGAAGATCTGTTCTTGCAGAGTCTGCAGTTTAACTCTGAGGTCCCTGTTTTATCTTCACTCTCTATAAAAAAAAAAAAAGAAAAAAAAACTGAAATATTTTCTTCTACGCTATGAGAATCTAATGGGAATGGTGTTCTCTCGCATTGAGTTATGAATTCAGCCCATACAATTAGCACCTTACAGTAGTTGTTTTAATGTGTGCATAAATCTCCTATTGAAATCCTGTCAAATAAGCCGTTTTTGGTGTTATAGAACTGCTTTGCTTCGTAGAGAAACATTAGTCATTTGAATACGCATAAGGTGCTATGTACATTCAGCACAATGTTATCTGTGACCAGGCATAAATACAGTGTGACCAATCAATGGCTCACAGCTTATTATAATAATGAAGATGTGATTCTTTTCTTTGCTACTAACTCTGTCATATGGAATCACTTCTGGGCTTTTATAGCTCTGGACCTTTATAGTTCACCAGTATGGCAGTAATCTAATTGCAGGTAAAAGGCAAAATGGCACTTGATAAAGGACATGAAAATGGTGTGATCCATATCTGTAGGATAGTGAATGATCTATACCTTCAATAGAGAGTCTTTACTTTACTATTGAATATCTGTCCTGTCAATACCTTATTGTAAATTATAAATTACTCGTATAAGATCTTACTGACCATCTTTGTTTGTTATATATCAACAGATATTACATTAAGTACATAAGAACCCCAGTGGCATAGTTAAGACAGGCACAGGCATTTGTCTGGTATTTTTATTCTATGGGCGCAATCATCACAATCACCTGTATCTGCATCCTCAGTATGCAGACACACTTAGATCCTGCAGTGGGGCATGGGAAACTATGGATCTAAGGTACAAGAGCTTAAAAAAACACATTATTTTTCTATACTTTCCAAATATTACAAACAATAAAAGAAATACTAATAAAGAAATTGGGAAAAAAAACTAAACTAAAACAGATTACAAAAATATATCTGTGTATATTAAGAAAAAAACAAAACAGAAATTTGTCTTAAACATGTGTCTGGTCTAGGATTGGATAATTGGTCCTTTTTAATGACAACCCCTTCAAATACAATTTCTATGTCCTTACAAAGATTTGGTAGCTTTGGACAGGTGAGCCTGAAGGACCTTTTTTCTCAGGGCAATGTTTCTTCATTGGGGAGGATTAGGATGTATTTTTTATTACCCAAAACTTCTCTATAATCCCCAACATCCCCCCCCCCCCCCCAAAGGATTGTTTATGACCCCTAGGTTCTGTTTGCCTTTTCACATAATTCAACAGTGGCAGGTCTTCTACCAGTACACTACCAGTATATCATACTGTTTAATTCACCAAAAGAACCAAAAGAGATGTCTACTGAGTGTGCTCACACCTCTGGTCAATCCTGACTATAGGGTGAGATTAGGGATGAGCGAATCGAATCTGACGAATCCGAATTGGTTACGAATTTCAGAAAAAATTTGATTCGTAACAAATGCGAATATCGCCGTGATTCCAATGCGCGAATCGCTTTATTAAACTCCATTTAGTGCTGTCCAGGCTCCAGGGGCCGGGCATCTAAAATGGCGGATCTACATGTGAGGACATGGGGCAAGGAATCCTGGTAAGGCAGGAACAAGGGTCAACAGGATGACACAGAATCACATGCAGCATGCAGCCTATCAGCATCCAGCCACTCCTGTAATTTCACAGCCCTATATAATCGGCAGCCATCTTGCGGCCAGTCACATCAGTGTTTTATTACAAAGAAAGAGGGACAGAGAGCAGTGTGTTGCGCAGAAAAGCTTTTTTACAGCAGCGATTCACCTCAAGCCCAAATCCAGCCTAGAAGCACTGATAGGGAAAGGGAGTGAGATTGAGAGAGAAAGTGCAATTTTGGATGTGATACACAGCAACTGTGTGCTGCAGCACTGGTGTGTACAACAACTGAAAAGCTAATAGTAGCCACCCAGTTAGGGTGAGCAGAGCACTAAAAGCGTATTGTCCTCTATTAAGTGTAACCTGTGCATACATCTAAGTGGTGTACCATTTTGTTCATGATAAAGTCTTAAGAGCCTAGATACTGTGAAAGGCCAGCTAAAAGTACACACCTGCTGCTGCTGTAGACAAATACTGTTTTAAGCGTACAGGAGCGCATTGTCCTCCCCTCATAAGTGCATGCCGCATACATACATCTAAGTGGTGTACTTTTTGTTTCTGTTAAAGTCTTAAGCGGTTAGATACTGTGAAAGGACAACCAAAAGTACACACCTGCTGGTGTTGTAGACAAATCCTGTTTTAAGTGTACTGGAGCACATTATCCTCTCCTCATAAGTGCATACCACATACGTACATCTAAGTGGTGTACCATATTGTTCCTGTTAAAGTCTTAAGGGCCTAGATATTGTGAAACGCCAGGAAAAAGTACAAACCTGCTGATGTTGTAGACAAGGGGCTTCATCATCAACAGGAGAAGAGGGTTGCAGGTTGCCTGTGAGGCAGCAGCTGAGCCAGCAAGGTGGTGGCATGGTTGGCAGTCAGCATGGTGGAAGAAGTGGAAAGTCTGGAGCCAAACGTGTCCCCGGGGTAGACTACCTGCTTTGCAGCAGCCTACCTACCCGGGAGGTAGTGGAACAGGAGTTCCTGGAGTCGGTGGCAGTAGCAGTCAATCAGTGCGGAATGTTGGTGGGAAAATCAGCTACCCAGTGATATTTTTGTTTTTCATCAAGCATCCAGAGGATGTTACCTTGGCCCCATGCAAGATGTATCGTCAGAAGGTGAAGCGTGGCCAGGGTCCCAATGTTGGCACCACAGCCATGCATCAACATATGCAGCATCACCATAAAGGGGCCTGAGAGAACCGTGGCTCCAATATGGTGGTCCAGCCTGCTGCATCACCCAGTGGCACGCCGCTCCCTCTTTCAGCCAGCCAAGGCTCCACCACCTCAGCCAAAGGGAGCTATGTGTCATACCCATCTTCTGTCACTCCAGATGCTCCTGCTCCTCCTACTTCGAGTCAGCCATTCTGCCAGCAATCCATCAGCGAAGCCATGTCCAAGAGACAACAGTATGCGCCCATTCATCCAACAGTGCAGAAGTTGAATGTGCTCCTGTCCAAGTGGCTGGTGCTGCAGTCCCTTCCTTTTCAAGTGGTGGACTCTGCACCTTTCAGAGAACTGATGTCTTGTGCAGAGCCGAGGTGGAGATTCCCAAGCCGTCATTTCTTTGTGAAGAAGGTGGGCCAGTCCTTGAGCCTGTCGGTGTGTACCAAAGTGCACGGCAGCGCCGATGTGTAGAGCTGTAACAACGGTCAGGGACAATACATGTCCTTTACGGCCCACTGGGTGAATGTGGTTTCTGCACAGCCACAACAACAACTTGGACAGGTCACAGGGCTTCCGCCTCCACGCTCTCAGGCCGTTGGTCTTGTGACAGTGTGTGACTCCTCCTCCTCATCCTCTTTGTCCTCAGGCACCACTGCACAGACAAGTCTCACTGCCCCTCCAGCATACCATGTGTGCAGGGCACGGTGGTGTCATGCTGTTCTTCACATGGTTTGCCTTGGCGAACGGAATAACACAGGGAAGGAACTGCTCAATGTCATTCATCAAGAAATCAAATCATGGCTTACTCCACGAAAAAGGGCAATGTGAACCATGGTGACCGACAACAGGAAGAACATCTTGTCTGCGCTGCGACAAGGAAGCCTGAGGCATGCGCCCTGCATGGCACACGTTTTCAATCTGGTTGTCAAGCGTTTCCTGAAGTGTTCCCCCATTTGCAAGACATCCTAACAATGACAAGGAAACTTTTCATGCACTTTAGCTACTCGTACACCGCAAAGCACACCCTCATTGAGCTGCTGCGCCAGAACGGTGTCAACCAACATAGTCTGTTTCCACATGTTGGAATTCCATATGTCCATATGTCCTCCATATGTTGGACCGACTATACGAACAGAGAAAATCCATCACCGATTTCTTGATGATCCACGCGGATAGGGGTACTCCCCTGTGTAACTTCAATGTCAACCAGTGGCAGCTTATACTTGACACCTGCCATTTGCTCAGGCCCTTTGAGGAAGCCACTGATTAGTCAGTCGCCAGGATTACGGGATGAACGCATCATTCAACAATGGCTGATTAGGGCACTGGTGAAGTGGCACCCACATCACACAGCCACATGAGCCCTGTGGGGGGCTGAACTGGAGGAGGAGGGGGGAGGGGCACAGGGGAGCACAGTTTAGGTTTTGTAAGATGTGTGGTTTTTCTAGTTATCTGACAGGAGAGGAGGAGCAGAAGAAGCCAGAGGAGCTAGAGGGTTATGAGGAAGGCGTGGAACACCGTGGCAGTATGCAGTGGAGATGGAGGCAGGGAGTCCCTCTGAGTCACTTGCACAAATGGCACGATGCATGCTCACTTGCTTGCATAGTGACCGCCGAATTGTCAGCATTCGGCAACGGGATGACTTCTGTCTCTCCACCTTATTGGACCCTCACTGGGGGCCTTTTTTACACCCACTGAGAGGGAGGACAAACTGAGAGACATCCTACGTAGTCAGTTGGCCGATGCCTATCCTGCGTGGGGCCGCCCTTTTTAGGGCGAGTAACACTTGCCAAGAAGGGAATTAATAATACGAGAGTAGGGCCTTACAGGGGAAGTTTTTACCCCCACTGGTTACAATGAACTATACGTTGCTCCCTTCCACCTTTTAGAGGTCTTTACATCACATCAATACGTTGTGGTGTAGGTGGCACATGGTGTTTTTTTACACCTTTCCTTTTGTTTGATTTCAAAAAAATTCTGGGTACATATATTTTATCCTAAGAATATTATTAAAAGTTAAGTTTTACGTAATGCATATCCTCAATACTTACTTGTGCACACTAAGACACCATTTTCTTCTGCCTACCTGCCTCAGCTACTATTTGGATCCTGCCATCTGCCTGATGCCACACATCTGATGCCAAGTTCTTCTTTTTTCACCCACCTATATCACCGGGTGCTGGTATTGCCACCCACTGCCCCACTACGTCACCGGGTCACTTTCAGGACTCCTGATACTGCTGATGCCACCTCCAGGCTGTCTCATACTGCCACCATATGTTCTCCTCATGCTTCCTCCATCTCCAGGCTGCGTCATTCAGCCACTATATGGTCTCCTTATGCTGCCGCCAACTCCAGGCTGTGTCATTCAGCCACTATTTGGTCATCTCGTGCTTCCGCCACCTCCAGGCTGTGTCACTGTACTGCCATGTGGTCTCCTCATGCTGCTGGCATATTGAATAAAACTTTGTAGGTTCATCTATTTGAAATATTAAATTTAAATGTTACAAAATATCTTTAATCTTTTTAATTGGGAGGCCCTATGGTCTCGTCAGGCTGTTGTCACCTCCACGCTGTGTCGTTCAGCCACTATATGGTCTCCTCATACTGATGCCACCTCCAGGCTCTGTCATTGGGCTGCTCTGTGACAGTGATACTAATAGCGATGCCTCTAATCTGCATGTCATGCTGAATAACAGTATTATTTTACTAACCCAGCACACACCCTATGCGTGTTACAGCAAGGCAAAGTGTTCTACTCCCCTATTGAGGCTCTATGTAGGCCAGAAATAGCTATTTTAAATACAGATTAGCCGCAAATAAATTCGGATAGAACCAAATTTTTTCACAAAATTCGGCAAATCAAATTTTTTTTAAATTCGTTCATGTCTAGGTGGGATCAATGGGATGGGGTGCAGGTCTTTAAATGGGCACTGTCATTAAACATGATTTTTAATATTTGATTCCTTATGCCAAATAAATAACTTTTGTAATTGGCTTCCAATAAAAAAGAATAGTTTTATGTTAGTTTTTCTGCTGTATACATCTGCCCACCAGGGGTCTCCCTACTTGGCCAGAACACATTCCGTCTGGTCAAAATCTCAGATGTTGGTCTCCTTCTTGTAATGGCAGAAGACCAAACTCAGGAAGTGTTTCTCTGCACTAAGCTTGATTGACAGCTGCAAAGAGCCTCACTGAAAGCTGCTGCACAGAATAAAACCTGCACAGACTGAAAGTTGCTACACAGAGCCTGAGGTCTATTCATCACAGTGCTGCAACGATGTGAGAGCAGAAGTGGTCCCCCCGGCAGGCTTTTTAAAGCTTTGAAAAAATTTTAAGGGTGGGAGGAATGTTAGGAGTACTTAATGAACATAGCCTGAGTCAGTTTAGAAAAGTTCCTAAAGTGCAGTAACGTGATGTGAATGTTGCCTTAATTTGGAATTTAGATTGTGAACCTCATTTGGAAAGGGTACAGAACTATGGAACATATAAATAGACAAATAAACAAATAAATAAATGAATACATTTTCATACAAAGCTGAGGCTAGGTTCACAGCAACAATATTTGTTAAATTCTGCTCTGCCATAGGAGGAGAACAACAAAATTAATGGTGGTGCTGGATCTCTTGCATGCTGGACACCAATGGCGCGTGATAGACCATGTTGACTTTAATGGGATCCATTGGATCTCTATCTTTCTGTCCAGCATTTAAATAGACACATTAGGGCAGCTTGCTGGATTTATGATGGACATGAATGAAGCCTTACCTTCCCCACAAGTGATGTTCACAAAACCTCACATTATGCTTGCTTATTTCAATTAAATATTCGCTTTTTCATTTGAAAAAAAAAAAGCAAGCAGGACAGAATTTTAGATTAAATCAATTAGATTTTTTCTGGCTTGCTAGCTATCAGGATTGTCAGATAAATGAGCTTTGATGCATAAATAATTACTGTATTATATCCACGGTGCCACTGGCCAAAGTACCAGAAATTCTAATTCACTTGTTCAGCTAAATTTCATCTTCAGTTCACAGCCATAAAATTCTGTATTGACAAACGTTCAAACCAACTTTGACTCTAAGGTATCTGGTCAACATTTTTCTTCTATATGGATATTAGTTTATTGAATAAATGGCATCTGTTTTCCTCCACATCACCGCTAGAGCAGGTATATCTTTTTGACAGCTCCACACGATTTATAGCTTTGCATGCTCTGAAGAAAAATAGTGCTAAGCAAAAAATTCCAATTCATTGCCTCTTAGTACTTAATTAAGTTCCTACACACTGTACACCGCAGGTGAACCCGGCAATGACTGTCACATAAGCACTGAGATGCAAGACATTCTCTCTCTGGGAGACATAAAAGCATTTATGGAATCTTGGCCCAATGTTTTCTGCCTATGACAGTCATTAATCTGCCCTCGTATGATGGCCATGAGAAAATAAAGCATAAATCGCAAATGGAGACACACTGCTTTAAGGTCACTGCACCTTTAAAATTGCATTTTCAGCTCATTATGAATCAGATGAAGACAGCTGTTGCTCATTTCAGTCTGAGCCATTTATTCTAATAAAGCTCCTAGCAAAAATGGAAAGAAAAACTTCTGCAGAAGTGATACAATGGATCTTACTACCGATGTAGAATTATTGTATTGTTAATAGGAATCTGATAGCAGGATCACCCACAGTTACCTAAATATATAGAGTAATATTTCTGAAATCAACCGGTGCCAAAAAGTTAAACAGATTTGTAAATAACTTCTATTTAAAAATCTTAACCCTTCCAGTACTTATCAGCTGCTGTATGCTCTACAGGAAGTCGCATGGTTCTTTTTTTGCCTGACCACAGTGCTCTCGGACACCTCTGTCCATGTCAGGAACTGTCTAGAGTAGGATAGGTTTGCTATAAGGGATTTGCTCCTGCTCTGGACAGTTCCTGACACAGACAGAGGTGTCAGCAGAGAGCACTATGGCCAGGCAGAAAAGAACTATACAACTTTCTGTGGAGCTGATAAGTACTGGAAAGATTAATATTTTTAAATAGAAGTAGTTTTTACAAATCTGTTTAACTTTTTGGCTCCAGTTTATTTAAAAAAAAATGTTTATCACCAGAGTACCCCTTTAAAATTTCATGCAGCCATTCCTTAGCACTTGTTCAAAATCTAAATATGCAAATTAGGTCTGTGAGCAATAGGGGGGCCGAGATGTGGTGAGACCAATGATTCTGCCACCCTCTATTGCCCATTGAAAATTGCCCCTTAAAAATATCCCCTTATTCCTGAGCAGGTCAGCATGACATGCTGAGTCTGGATCAACTTGACTGCCTGTTTGCTGACCAGAGCACACATTCTGCTTATTAACTACAGTAGTGCATCGCTCCCAACTTTTGGGTGTAGCGACTAAGCAGTGTGTGCTTTTACTGGCAAATGTGGTCATATGGGTCTAGACTTGGCACATCATGCCGAAGTGCTAAGCAATGAGGGTCAAATTTTTATGAAGGGGTCATCTTGATTTAGCAGGAGCGGGTGGCAGGATTCATTGCTCACACAACATCTAGCTCATCTCCATTGCTTAACAAGCCTAAGGGCAAAATGTACCCCTCAGATAATGTAAACCTGACCCTCCTCACACTATGAATGCCCTGACCTCCCAGAACAGGGTGTTCAGGGTATAAGGATGGTCAGGTTCCAGTGTGGGGCCACCCTTCGAAGGGGGAAGCAACACTTGCCAAAAAACTATCCCCGTCTCCTTCAAATAGGAGTACAGGTAATGTCTGTAAATACAATGTACTATTTGTATTTAGTTTATCTTTTTCATTTTTGGGTCACTTTAACTCCTAAAGGACCAAGCCCATTTTGACCTTAAGGACCAGGCCAATTTTATTTTTGCATTTTAGTTTTTTCCTCCTTGCCTAAAAATCATAACTCTGTTATATTTCCCTCCCCAGACCCATATGAGGGTTTGATTTTTGTATGACCAATTGTACTGTGTAATGACACCTCTCATTTTACCATAAAATGTATGGCGAACCCAAAAAAGTATTTTTTTTGTGAGGAAATTTAAATGAAAACCACAATTTTGCAAATTTTTGAGGGTTTTGTTTTCACACTGTACAAGTTACGGTAAAAATGACATGTGTTCTTTATTCTGTGGGTCAATACGATTAAAATTATACCCATGATTACATACTTCTCTATTATTGTACTGCTTTTAAAAAATATTAAACTTTTTGTACAAAATCAGTATGTTTAAAATCGCCGTATTTGACTACCTATAACTTTTTCATTTTTCTGTATACAGGCATGTATGAGGGCAAATTTTTTGCACTGTGATCTGTACTTTTTATCGATACATTTGCTTATATAAAACTTTTAAATCACTTTTTATTTTTTTATCAAATGTGACAAAAAAGCATCAATTTTTGACTTAAAAAAAAATAACGTTTACACCGTTCACTGTAGGGGATCATTATCACTATATTTTGATAGTTTGGACATTTGCGCACGTGGCAATACCAAATATGTTTATTCATTTTTTGTTTTTACACTTTTTGGGGGTAAAATGGGAAAAAGGAACAATTTAAATTTTTATTGAGGAAGGGAATTTTTCAAATTGTTTTTACTGTTATATATTTTTTTTTTTTACACTTTATGTCTCTATAGCAATCATTTGATTGCTAATACTGTTCAGTGCTATGCATAGGGCATAACACTGATCAGTATTATCCGCGATCTTCTGCTCTGGTCTGCTTGATCTCAGACCAGAGCAGAAGACACCTGGAGATGGACAGAGGCATGTGAGGGGACCTCCAGCCACCATTTTAGATGATCGTATGCCCGTGGCAGCATCACGGGCGATCAAATCATCCATTTAAACATGTGCGTTGCCGCAGATGCCATGATCTGTATTGATCACGGCATCTGAGGGGTTAATGGTGGACATCAGCGTGATCGCTGATGTCCGCCGTTACCGGTGGGTCCCCGACTGCTGATAGCAGCCGGGACCTGCAACCTGCAGCGCATGACTCAAGCACCGCTCCGATGCTGGCAGTCATGTACAGGACGTAAAGGTACGTCCTGGTGCACAAAGTACCTCCGCACCAGGAAGTACATTTACGTTCGTGGTCATCAAGGGGTTAATCACATTTATTTTGTGGTGTATCTTTTCATAGTACAATTAAAAGTTATGTTCTCATCTTCTCTATGATGTATGTTTTGATCCTAATGCTGGGGTATAATTTAGTAACTTGGTAATGGAAGAAAAATTACCTTCAAACAGGCGCTCAGAAGTACCAGAAAAAATGCAGGCTACGGAATCAAGTAGTCGTCTTGATTGGATAAAAGATACAGGCAATAACGCGTTTCGGGGTATCACCCCCACCCCCCCCTTCTTCAGATTGAGAATGTGCAACATTCTTCAATCTGAAGAAGGGGTGTGATACCCCAAAATGTGTTATTGCCTGTATCTTTTAGCCAATAAAAACAACTTGATTCTATATCCTGCATTGGCGGTGATATTTTCCGGTACTCCTGAGCACCTATTTAAATGTCATTTTCCTTCCATTACCAAGTGCCTCTACAGGACATTCTCTGGACATTTTCTGAGACCCTCTGGGCCTGCACAGGATATCACTCTCTTCTGTACCTCCGATTGGGGTGATATGCGCACAATCTATGCCCTTAAGGTGAGCAGCAAATTTATAGAAGCGATTGCACCCCCTAGGGGTCTCCTCACCACTGGGGTAATACACAAGGCGCCATCCTCTGGTATCTTTTTTTAGAGATGAGTGAAGTTACAGGGATTCGATTCATCACGAACCTCATGGCTCGGCGGTTGCTGACTTTAGCCTGCATAAATTAGTTCAGCTTTCAGGTGCTCCGGTGGGCTGGAGACTCTCTCCTAGGACTGTATTCACCTTTTCCAGCCCACCGGTACACCTGAAAGCTGAACTAATTTATGCAAGCTAAAGTCAGCAACCGCCAAGCCGCGAGGTTTGTGATGAATCGAATCACTGTAACTCTGCTCATCAATGCTCTTTTTCTGCTTCTACACGGGTATAATTTAGACTACCTGGGAGACAATACCCTATACCTTTGTTGTGCCTAAACAGTAAAATTAAATGATATACACATCCAACACAAAATCTAATTTGGAGAAAATATTCTTTGCTAATGGGTAACACATTTGTCTCTCTATTTAATATTGTATGGCAATATATGAGAGTGCTACTCTCTAAAATCGCAATGAGGAATCAGACAGGTTATTGTGGCAGTTTTTGATGCCATTTTTTGAAACATAAGAATTAAAGAATTGTGGGAACATAAAAAGGAAGACTAAGGGCCTGTGCACACAATGGAATCTCAGCCAGTTAAATTACATGTGGACATCCTGACGGCTTCCAGTGCCAGCTGAATTAGCTGTCGCTAGGACCAGATGGACACTGCAAGTGTGCACAGTCCACAGCGCAGCGGAATCCCATTGACAGCTGCTACACCAGGGTTCAAAAGTGAAATTCTAAAGTCGAATTTTGCTCTCAAAAATCCGTAGTTTGCATGGACCCTAATACTTCTCCATACCGCGTAATACACTTTTGGCATAGGTGAGAACATCTGTGTCATGTGTAGTTCCAGCCTAAGCCTTGCCATTGGCCTGTTGACAGCCATTGCATGTCTAATTTGCTATATTTGTTCTATTGAATATTTACAAGCAAATCACATTTTGTCACAAAAGAGCTTGAGATCAGGAGAGTAGCCCTCAAAATGCAGAAACCCTAAATCCAGGAATATATTCTAAGGGAAAAATACTTTTGGTAAAAATATCAGTGTCTGTCTATGATCTCAAAAAGACTAAAGCTAAAACAACCTTTTATATGACATTGCTCATGTCATCTTGTTTTACCTGTCTGGATTCTGGGTGCATACGTGCATCTGTAGTAGAATCCTTTGGGTAAAAGTCTTAAAGCATTGTCCACATTTCCATAGATGCCAGTCACTGAATTCTGAGTTGAGTTGGCTTGTTGAGGTTGGGCTGGCAAGAATTCGTTGGTTTTTAGCATTAATCTGGTTATATCCTGTATCCAGTGGCCCAGATTTATCCAGGAGAGAATAGTTTCTATTGCATGGAGTCTGTGGAAAAACTATGGACCTCTGCAATGTAGGAGAAGGCAACTTGCCATTTTTGTTGAAGGATTGTAGAGTTTCTTGTCTGGACATGGCTTCAATAACAGGTGATGGAACGTTCACTACAAGACATAAAATGGCTTCATTGTCAAAATACAGCAGTTACACAATGCTAAAAGAAAATATCTTGTTCTCTAATGAATTCAGTTTAAGTGAAAATCATCCAGTTTATGACAGTATAATGAATAATGTCTTACAGTTTTCATCCTGAGCGATGCATTGTAATGGAATCCCAAAGAACGACGTGTAGCTGTCATTGTACCACACCAATAGTTCTGTGCCCCGAGGAATGTCAATACATGCTCTGTAGAAAATGCTGGATCTGGCAAAATAACAGAAAATCAATCACACTTGATCTATTTACTACCTTCAATCACATTTAAAACAGTAAAAACACTTTTCTGTTAGATATACAACATTAAAATGCAATATTTTTTAACCCTAGAGAGCCCTTTTTAGATGGTCTGATGGGAGGCATTATCTCACCGACTGGTGATCGTTTGCTGAGCCTTCAAAAGACTCAATCGTGCGGCCATTTAAATTCATTACTATTGCCCCGCAATGATCATTTACATGGCCGCACAATAATCGGCCAGTGTAAAAAAGCCTTTAGACTAGGTATACGATATTTTGCTTTTTCTTTTTAGCCATAACCAAGAGTGGACCAGCACAGGTTTGCACCTTTTT
This sequence comes from Hyla sarda, assembly GCF_029499605.1. Lineage (NCBI taxonomy): Eukaryota > Metazoa > Chordata > Amphibia > Anura > Hylidae > Hyla > Hyla sarda. The sequence continues at coordinate 485,436,116 of NC_079189.1, forward strand.
TTGTGTCTTGGACCCATTCCTCTTTTGGCTACAAAATTCTGATCAAATTGAGGATCAAATACTGACCAATATAATGTACTACAAGTGAACCCAGCCTTGAAGTAAAATCTATCATATATAAACATGACACATTTCAGGCAAGCTGCTTCCATAGTCTTCATAGGTGACAGTTAAAACTGTAGTAAAGACTAATCTTCCCTCAGAACAAACCACCTGAGCAAACCCTGGGAAAGCATTAACATAGTAAAAGGTAGTGCCAGTGCCACTTTCCAATGCAACCATGTATGGGGACATCATCGAATCACTTCAGCCAGACGTACTGGTGGGGAATGGAGGGGTGAGAACATTTTTTTTTTTTAAATCTCCCTGCCTCGGAAGACCTCTTTTATCATATTTTTGAGAGAAAAAAAGGTTTACAGAAAAAAAGGGACCGACGCTGACATGCAGGTCAGCAGTTTTCAATTTGATTTAAGTGCAAGTATTTTAATTGTTAATGGTCGTACAATATTATCATTTAACTTCTTGTAGTTTAAATAAATCTGAAACCAATGACATGCAAGTCATCCCAGCGTTTATGAGGGAACCCAGCCTTAAAACATTATGGCCGTTAAAAAAAGGGTATCTTAAACATGGAAAGCTAACAACATCCTATGACAGAGGCATAATTTAAAGCTCATGTGTTCCAATGCAAAATCTGTAAGATGGCCCCTTACCTATCATATACTATTTATAACACTATATATTTTTTATGTGACATATGGGATACTGGGCTCACTAATGCACCAGGGCCAGAGCTTGACTGGTAGCTAAATTAATTTAATCCACTTGTGGCTACCATGGCTTTTCCTATACACTATTTATGCCTGTTCCTTCACCTAGGAGCTATTTAGTGCCATACTGCCCACTATTATGTCAGAGTAGGGCTCTTAATACAATAACCCCAGCTGACTGATACCTCCTGCAAGTTGACATCTATGAAACGTTCTTCCAGATGTCAACATCCAATAGAAACATAAAAAAAATTGTGGCATATATAGGAGTTACAAACATGGAAAAAATTGCTGACGGGGAAGGGGTTTAGGCTACCTAAAGTGTTACATATTATTATATAAGCGCTAAATGTAAGTTGACATTGCTTTTCATCAAGTGATATTTGTAACAAAGCAATTTGGCCGTAGTGTAACACTGCCGACATGTGGGAATCCTTCACTGCATTTTTCACCCTAGTGAGATATGCACTTGTCAACAGATTTTGTCACCACAAACTGCCTCTTGGCAACAGAATCATAAAGATCAATAGAAAAGTGCAGATCCTCAATATTTAACTTGCAGCTGCAAAACTTCCATTTATCTTGTTATTCTCTATATTTACAGCCATTTTGTCTCAGGAGGGCACTGCTGGCTAAGCAGAACATTTCTACAGCTTTCTATGAATATCTGACAGAAACTCTCAACTTGTCTTGTTTCGTTTTCCCTATTTAAACTTCCCCCTAGACTATAATTCTGAATTTTCGCTACTTCGCTGTAGCAAGGAAAATAATTTTGTTGTAGGGTAAAAAAAAAAAAAAAAATCAATAATAAGTTCTAAAACTTGAGAAAAATCAAGTCTACTCTGTACTCTACCATTCCAAACATTTCATCTTTCACTTTGGCTCTCCGTAAAATAAACAAAGCGGAGTAGCAATGAACGCACTAAAAAACCAAATGACACAGTTTGCTGCTGAAAGAGCAGAACTGTTTTCAGCCGATGGGTGGTCTCTGAGGGTAGACCGAAAAATAGTGTAAGCATACACCATTTCTTCCAAGCGGATAATGCTTCCAAAACTCGCACAACTCTCTGCATGCTGAAGTACATCAAAGGGATTTTTCTCGTTTTGGATAATATTTCCTTTGCTGACATGTATTTAGTATTGTGGTTGGATGACTCATAAAGATAGCTTCACGGCGTCCTAACGCTGTTGAAGTAGAACACATGCCAACGGACATTATTGTCAGCCTCAAAATAAAAACAAAACGTTCAACCGAGGGTCAATCAATCACACAGTTCTTTGAAGAAAATTCCATTTAGATATTAGACATCATAACATAGTCAATTCAAACCAGCTGACTTTTTGTGAAAAGGACAACTTTGGACAATGCAGAAACAGGCTGATGCCTTAAGTGTTCGTTCCCCTAAGCACTCCGCTCTTTGGTGACTGAGTATAGTTTATTTAATTTTCATGGTTCATTGCGCTGAAAGCTGAAACAACTGAAACCATACTGTACTGAGCTGTTAGCTTCTTATCTGCATGTAAAAAGTGTTATTAAAATGCCTGACGCACAGAACTGTTTTTATTTTTCATGCTTGTAACTACATGTTTCCTTAATAGACACAACCTAAAATAGCTTCCAGAATCTACATTTGCATAAATGAATATAATAAGATGTTACTCCTATGTTTATAGTTTAAATTAACCTTGGACCTTTATTATCATACTTTACTATTCCCCATATAACCTAAAATTTCAAAACTTTTTTTTTTTTGCTTATCCTAACTAAAGCTGTGCTGACAACACAAAATGGCTTTAATTCATTCTCTATGAGGGTCATTTACTAACCTATGCAACTTTAATTTCGTGTGCGCCAGGCTCAGCTGGTCAGCATTTTTTTAAGATGCCTGCACCTTTTGAGAAATGGCTATTGGTTAAGCCCAACTTGGAGCTAATGTGGAGCACACTTGTCAGTCAGCCCGACGCAGCTACCTACACCGGCTTCTGGTGCAAAATGGTGTGACTCTTGCAAAAGTCGCATGTAATAAATCAGTGCATAAACTGCGCACCTAGGAAACCATGTCCAAACAATGCCAGTGTTTTGTTAGTGCAGAAAGTCATAAACACCAGAAAATTTGCATAATAAATCAGATGCATGCTGTGTCCAGCGACTTCGCTAATCAGGCCATTGCACCCGTAGCTCAAAGGCATAACGTTAGCAACAAATTTGCTTTTACCAGGTTTGCAGCACAAATAGTGCCCCCTTTTCTTCCCCCCCCCAAAATTTACAGTATGAATTAATGTTGTGTGTAAAGATATGTACAGACTTATGTCATTTTGCTTTTATCGCATAGATACTCCATGTAGCATCATTATTACTGAAGGAACCCATAAGAGGAGACCAAAGGGAGCAATTTTACCATTGATTTTACCTTGTCTTTGTGGTGTTGATTTATTGCAGTTGCTGTTTAGAAACTTTTCATTGCGACTTTTGCTTTTGAGGCTTTTTCTCAAACTGTGTAGCTATAGTCTGGTTACCTTTTTTTGCAGTGGTCATGGGTTTATCATGTGCTATTTAGGAAAAAGTTGGTAGCGTGAAAGATGCAAAAATTCTCATTTATTGAAAATTAAGGTCACAAAAGACACAAAAAACTGGGAATTTGGTCATACGTTTCAGGTGTTATCACCCTTAGTCATTGAGATTGAATAAGGGTGGTAACACCTGAAACACGTGACCATGTTCCCAGTTTTTTGTGTCTCTGACTTTTATCTTGAATAAATGAGAATGTTTGTAACTTTCCTGCTGGCAAATTCTTCCTTGATACTTTGGTGTTGCCAACTACCTGTCGTGTCATGGATACCAATTGGGGTGAGCTGACTTAAAATCGTTGCTTTCTATCATGTGGTATTTGTCGCAAATCTACAGCAGCCCCCACCTGGCTTACAAAACTGTCTGCGGAAAGCATTTGTAATAAGTCACACATTTTGGCGCAACGGGTTAAAAGTCACAGAGTAGGAATCACACAGAGTGGTGTAATGTTATTTTTTTTTTAAATGTGTACAGGTACCATATTTATCACATGCCATGCAACCAACTAATACATTTAGCGCATGTAAACATTACCACCGCCCAAATAAAGGTGTAGAAAAATCGTTCACCTACACCACCCATAAAAAAAAACCTCCCCCCACCCAACTATACATTTTGTGTCATAAATTAGGGGCCCTGTTACATATTTCCTTGGCTGTTTTAGTATCTGCTTTTAAATACTCTTCAAAGTATAAGTAGGACCAAACTTTAATACTCCAAACTACCAATGCTGTAAAATGCTTAATAACTACACCTTCTACTACATTATGTCTAGTGCTCTTTGGATATATTCTTTGTATTATAAAATAATTTAATTTCAGCTGCCTCTGATAGTCTGGTTAGGATGGATGCTCAGATGTGTTAAGCGTCTCTTAAATTTTAGTTCCACTGGCATAAATGAAAAGGTGGTATTCTGCCAAAAAAAATCATAACTTTTATAGGCTGTCAGCTCAAGTGCCAACCATTGCTTCTAAAGTAAATGTGATGTTTCCACAGTCCATCAAGGTGCTTTAGAATAATTGAATATGATCTTTTGTGTATTTAAAGATTTTTGTATCATTAAAAATGTTTCAGGAGCTTTCGTGATATTTCACTGGCATACTTACTTAGGCATGTTAGTCATATCAGTGGAATTTTGGTGGAATTTTAAGGAAAAAAATGTTGCGGACAGATTTAGCCCCAATCTAATAGTTCCCAAAATAATGTTTTCCTAAGGTCCACAATACTGAGGGTGATAAGAAGATGAGCCTCATTCATTTGTTTAAAGGGATCTTATCACATAGTCTGAGCTTCAGAAAGCAAGTTATAGAACACTATAGATGCTACTATATTCTTGTGTAGGAAAAGATTCAGTATAACTCGTAATCTATTTCAATTCTTGTTTATTTGTCCAGTATGTGGTCTTATCAGTGATTGGCAAATGTCCCTATGTAAGTTTACATGCAGACAAAGCTATCAGTGGATAGAGCCGCACACTGGACTCGTAGGCCCAGAATGAGAAGGAATTTACGTAGATTGCAAGCCTACAAACTATGTCTACACAGCTTATCCTGCTCTAGAACATGATGTTGGCAAATCAGACTGCATGTCATGACGTGATAGGTTCTTTTTAAAGGGGTATTCCGGTGAAAAACAATTTCTTTCAAATCAACTGAAAGCTAAACCGATCTGTAAATTACTTCTATTAAAAAAATCTTAGTTCTTCTAGTATTTATCAGCTGCTGTATGCTCCAGAGAAAGTCGAGTAGTTCTTTTCTGTCGGACCACAGTGCTCTCTGCTGACACCTCTGTCCATGCCAGGAACTGTCCGGTGCAGGAGAGGTTTGCTATGGGGATTTTTCTCCTGCTCTGGACAGTTCCTGACATGGACAGAGGTGTCACCAGAGAGCACTGTGGTCAGAAAGAAAAGAACAACTCAACTTCCTCTGGAGTTTACAGCAGCTGATAAGTACTGGAAGGATTAAAACATTTTAATAGAAGTAATTTACAAATCTGTTAAAAATATCCACTGGAGTACCAAAATCAGCTGCACAGCTTTAAATATGTTGCAAATTCTCCTATAAGCAAACGCACATGGCTTCCCGCAGCACCCCTGTGTGTGCACTGAGGTTTCGAGGGGGGGGGGGGGTCAAAAAAAGGGTTGATATTCAGGAGAATACACATCATATTTTCTTGTGTGCAGTGGATTTTGTGCAGTGTGAAATACCCTGTGTGACCCTACACTAAATTTTTACCATACCAGTGGAGTTACTTACCTGATCAGCCCCTCCTAAGGAGGCATATGAGTGTCATGGAGGAGGGGTCCTCCACTAAGCAGTTTTTTTACGTCTAGCAAACATGCTGTGATATCTATATATGTATATATATATATATATATATATATATATATATATATATATATGTATATATATTGTTTTCATTCCTATGACCTTCCTAAGTAAAAGCATCTGTGTTAATAATATATTCTTTTCTCAAAAATAAATGATTGAATTGAATGTAAATCAGAAATGTAGGCACATTACCTGTACTGAACTACTGTCAAATTCTGTTCCCCGCAGTGCCTGGCGCATCGGACGTACCTCATCCAGCTTGACTTACTGGGCTCTCCTCCATCAATAAAGTGCTGTAGTGTCCCATCTTGGTCGTATATCTGGAGGGGAAGAGGTTGCATGTTCAATAAGTTATATATCTACATTAAGTCGGCAATCTTTTTTCAGTTTGCCACCAGTGCCTCAATATGTCTTTTATAGGAATTTAGTACTGCCATTTGTCACCAGATTATGTGTTAAACTTGAGGGTCATTTGACTTAAGAGAGAAACACATTGTGATGTGCTATAAATTTATCCTGTCTTATCAGTCCAATCTTTGGTGCATTAAACAAATTTACAGAACATCTCAGATGTCCCTGTGCTTCCCACACAATATTTTTGGCTTACAGGCTATATAATGAGCTGCCAGGCAAGAATTCTGGGTTAATGTGGAATTTATAAATGGATGGCAAAGATATTCAAAATGTTACCTTAGTGACAAAAACATTTTGTCTTATCACAGAATTATTATTTGCTAAGAAATGTCCTATTAATGTGTTTCCAACATACAAGATGATGCTAGGCATCCATGTAAACCGAGAAAAATTTAATTTGTGCGATTGTGTGACATTTACCAGTCTTACTTAAACCGGGATACAAGGTCTAGTCTATGTTCTATGTCTAGTAATACAATGAACTGGATGACAATTGTTTAAAGAAAGCCAAGTTCAAAATTTTAAAGCGTACCTGACAGATCCCACAAAAAAAATATGTTACTCAGTACCTAATCCTGATTCATTAGCTCACTGTGTTAGAAATTGACTCTGGGGAAGGGGGGTGATTGGTGTGCCTATTCATGCAGCCTTGTCCATGAGTCATCTCTTGTCTATGATTCATGGACACGCCTATTGTTGCTGCATAACTAATTAGTTTCCCCGTAGGTATGGGACCCCTAGTGGTGGGATTTTCAGGAGCCCTTTTCTTTATTAAATATTCAACATTTTTTAAACAACCATATTACAAAAGGTCTTTAATTTTCATCAGTAACAACATACAAAAAGTTTTTGAATCTAGCAGTGCCCATTTAAGGATTTCAACATCCCCTATTCACCTTACAATGCTGTTTAGTGTTTCCAGAGGCAGCAAATTCTGATGAGTTGGATCTAATGTGTCCAGTCTGCAATGTAACATTCAGCAATCTTAATGATAGGCCAAATAACATTTAGTCATCAATTTCTATAGTTAGACCTGCACCCTTTTAAATTAGACCTTCACCCTGTTGCTTAGGTCCCAGCATTAAGTGCATGACTAGCCTTGTGGCCAAGGTACTGGGGATTATATGCAGACAATCTTCCTTTAAAGAATAACTAGTAAAGTGCATGTTACGCCGAGCGCTCCGGGTCCCCGTTCCTCCCCGGAGCGCTCGCCTCATCTTCGTTGTTGCAGCGCCCCGGTCAGATCCACTGACCGGGTGCGCTGCGGTCCCGCCTTCAGCCGGGATGCGATTCGCGAGGCGGATAGCGCCCGCTCGCGATGCGCACCCCGGCCCCCGTACCTGACTCGCTCTCCCTCGGTCCTGTCCCGGCGCGCGCGGCCCCGCTCCCTAGGGCGCGCGCGCGCCGGGTCTCTGCGATTTAAAGGGCCAGTGCACCAATGATGGTGCCTGGCCCAATCGTCCCAATTAGCTTAATTGTGTTCACCTGTGCACTTCCCTATATCACCTCACTTCCCCTGCACTCCCTCGCCGGATCTTGTTGCACTTGTGCTCAGTGAAAGCGTTCCCTTGTCTGTTCCTAGCCGTGTTCCTGACCTCCTGCCGTTGCCCCTGACTACGATCCTTGCCGCCTGCCCCCGACCTTCTGCTACGTCCGACCTTGCTTCTGCCTACTCCCTTGTACCGCGCCTATCTTCAGCATCTTCAGCAGCCAGAGAGGTGAGCCGTTGCTAGTGGATACGACCTGGTCACTACCGCCGCAGCAAGACCATCCCGCTTTGCGGCGGGCTCTGGTGAAAACCTGTAGTGGCTTAGAACCGGTCCACTAGCGCGGTCCTCGCCATCCCTCTCTGGCACAGAGGATCCACTACCTGCCAGCCGGCATCGTGACAGTAGATCCGGCCATGGATCCCGCTGAGGTTCCCCTGCCAGTTGCCTCTGATATCACCACGGTGGTCGCCCAGCTAACCCGACAGATCGCCCATCTAACCCACCAGCTGTCGGAAGTGTCCACCATTGTGCACCAACAGTCGCAACTTCTCCAGCAATCTTCCCCTCCGCCAGCTCCTGCACCTCCTCCGCAGCGAGTGGCCACTCCTAGCCTCTGCCTGTCCTTGCCGGACAAATTTGATGGGGACTCTAAGTATTGCCGTGGCTTTCTTTCGCAATGTTCCCAGCACTTGGAGATGATGTCGGACCAGTTTCCTACTGAAAGGTCTAAGGTGGCTTTCGTGTTCTGCCTTCTGTCTGGAAAAGCCCTGTCATGGGCCGCACCGCTCTGGGACCGCAATGACCCCGTCACTGCCTCTGTACACTCATTCTTCTCGGAAATTCGAAGTGTCTTTGAGGAACCTGCCCGAGCTTCTTCAGCCGAGATTGCCCTGCTGAACCTGGCCCAGGGTGTTTCTTCCGTTGGCGAGTACGCCATTCAGTTCCGTGCTCTTGCTTACGAGTTGTCCTGGAATAGTGAGGTTCTCTGCGCGACCTTTAAAAAAGGCCTATCCAGCAACATTAAAGATGTTCTGGCCGCACGAGAGACTCCTGCTGACCTACATGAACTCGTTCATCTTGCCACTCGCATTGACATGCGTTCTTCCGGATGGCGTCTGGAGCTTCGCCTGGATATGGACTTTGTTCGCACGAAGCGTTTTTTCTCCCCGGCTCCTCTCTCCTCTGGTCCTCTGCAATCTGTTCCTGTGCTTCCCGCCGCGGAGGCTATGCAAGTTGACCGGTCTCGCTTGACACCTCAAGAGAGGACACGACGCCGCATGGAGAATCTTTGCCTGTACTATGCCGGTACCGAACACTTCCTGAAGGATTGTCCTATCCGTCCTCCCCGCCTGGAAAGACGTACGCTGACTCCGCACAAAGGTGACACAGTTCTTGATGTCAACTCTGCTTCTCCACGCCTTACTGTGCCTGTGCGGATATCTGCCTCTACCTTCTCCTTCTCTACTATGCTCTTCTTGGATTCCGGATCTGCAGGAAAATTTTTTTTGGCCTCTCTCTTCAACAGGTTCTACGTTCCTGTGACCAGTCTCGCCAGACCCCTCTACATCTATTGTTTTTACAATAAAAGATTGGACTGTCTCGCACGTTTCCACACAGAACCCCTCCTAATTTGCATCGGACCTCATCACGGAAAAATTGAATTTTTTTTCCTCAGGTTCTTTGGCCCCAAGAAGAGGGGGAGACCCAAGGGGGGGGGGTACTGTTACGCCGAGCGCTCCGGGTCCCCGTTCCTCCCCGGAGCGCTCGCCTCATCTTCGTTGTTGCAGCGCCCCGGTCAGATCCACTGACCGGGTGCGCTGCGGTCCCGCCTTCAGCCGGGATGCGATTCGCGAGGCGGATAGCGCCCGCTCGCGATGCGCACCCCGGCCCCCGTACCTGACTCGCTCTCCCTCGGTCCTGTCCCGGCGCGCGCGGCCCCGCTCCCTAGGGCGCGCGCGCGCCGGGTCTCTGCGATTTAAAGGGCCAGTGCACCAATGATGGTGCCTGGCCCAATCGTCCCAATTAGCTTAATTGTGTTCACCTGTGCACTTCCCTATATCACCTCACTTCCCCTGCACTCCCTCGCCGGATCTTGTTGCACTTGTGCTCAGTGAAAGCGTTCCCTTGTCTGTTCCTAGCCGTGTTCCTGACCTCCTGCCGTTGCCCCTGACTACGATCCTTGCCGCCTGCCCCCGACCTTCTGCTACGTCCGACCTTGCTTCTGCCTACTCCCTTGTACCGCGCCTATCTTCAGCATCTTCAGCAGCCAGAGAGGTGAGCCGTTGCTAGTGGATACGACCTGGTCACTACCGCCGCAGCAAGACCATCCCGCTTTGCGGCGGGCTCTGGTGAAAACCTGTAGTGGCTTAGAACCGGTCCACTAGCGCGGTCCTCGCCATCCCTCTCTGGCACAGAGGATCCACTACCTGCCAGCCGGCATCGTGACAGTGCAAAATAAAAATATATATCACTTTATCATGAGATTTATTATATTCATGATTATTTTTAATACAATGTGTTATCCAAGATTTTCTACAATGATACTCAGCAAATGAACATATGGTCATGTGAAGTATCAGTGTATGGGTGGTATCTGCCCTCATATCACATAGTCAAGAGTTCACATATGTTGAAAATATTCATTTAAAAATCTCCTTAGATCAGCATCACCACACATACATTCAATTAGAAGGAATAATAACACTGACTTTTGAGCTTTCTTTGTATGATGAGGGTATTTCTGAGGTTTATCTGAGTGCTAATCTGAATTTTAACTCTTTGCCAGCTAACCTGCAATATGATAGATGTGGTACAACTGACCACAAGTCCCAATAAAGTAATATAAAAAGCCCACGGAATGTAGCAATTTTCTTATATACAGTGTTATTGCATTAAAACAATAATATGGTATGTAAGCTTTGGCATGAGTAATTATAACATTTATTTATGTATGATTTATAAAAACTACTAGAACATGCCATTACAAGACTGTTACTTTACCCCTGCTCAAGAGACAGCTGAGTATGGAGATTTTGAGAGAATGACTATCGGGCATGGACTTTGTTTTGAGGCTATATATACAGCTTTACTGGTAAAGCTGCAGCTTGGATAGTTGATGGAAAATTGTTTTTGAAGAGCATAGAGCTATGTATTTGACTGTTGATGTGTACACAATGTTGGTTACTTACACAATAGATTCTGTGGCTCCTTATGATTCTTGTCAAAATCTCAAGGAGGTCTCTTGTTCCACTTACAAAACAGTAAGCCAGGAATGCTTTATGCATCTCTGGTTTACTGTTAGTAGATCTATTAGGCCAGGCACTATGTGCACAACCTATTGAATTTCTTCCACTGCTCAGAAATAAGCTTTATGCATTACCAGTTTAATTCTAAGCTTTCTAAGCTGGGCCCCCAGCTGTATCAGGTAAGGCACAGGGTTTCCTACTCAAGAGCAGAAGCTCACAAGAATGTGGCAAACAATCTCCAGGATCAGAAACCCTTTGCCTCAAATGGGCTAGGGACTCTATAGAAATAAATAGAAGATGCAGAAAGCATTACCAGCTTACTTCTGAGCAGAGTTCCTGGCCCAGTGAATTTAACAGTGTCCCTGCTTCTTTTTTCTATGGTTCACTATGGTAAGAGTGTAGAGTGGCGTGGAAAATATGCAAGGGAGCAGTGTTCCTGCTGCTTGCAAAGCATGCTATGCTAAAAGCATTGCACACTTTGCACTGAATTGATGTATTTTAGCCATCTGTTTAGGCAATGGCTTTAAGTAAAATACACATTTGTTTGCCACTTTTTTTTAAGTTGGCTATACAATGCATTTGGAAAGCCTTTAAACTCTTTCTCTTTTTTCTCATTCTGTTATATTGCTATGTTGCTGGCCTAAAATGCCTAGAATGGATCAGCAGGTTAGAGAATGTTTTCCTGCTAATATAAGCTAAAAGCGCACATTACACAGGTCATGATGTTACCTTAAATATGTGCATCCTGTACACTGTTTTTCAGCAAAATGTGATTTTATAAATATGCAAAGTAGGACACGGTGCACTGAGGGGGTTACCTTACCACTAGGCAGGGCTGGTGCAAGGATTTTTGCCTCCCTAGGTGAAAGCTGATTTTGCCGCCCCTTGACCCTGCCCTCCCCATGCTGACGCATTTCGGGCTTAGTTACAAGCCCTTAGTCTTGTAACTAAGACCAAAACACGTTGGCATAGATGTTTTTATCTTTGGATTCTCCATGTTTTAAATGACCTCATTAAAGCTTGAATTTTAGTGGACAGAGCAGCTCCCCCATCAAGAGGGTGCTCTAGGCAACTGCCTATTTTGCCAATAGGCAGAACTAGCCCTGCCCCTATGTTCTAAGCCTGCCCTCCAGCTTCTCTAACAATGCCTCCTTTCAAGTCAGTTAATCAAGTCAGTTCTGATGCTAAAGATTCTGTATGTATTTGGGTCAACACCAATTTGGTGTGAGATGAAATTGTTTAAAAAAATGATTTCAATTTTTAACTCATTGATTGGGGGTAGAAAAAGAATGAGAATCAAATTGGAATATTTATATCAAGGAGAATGGAGGAATGGACTTCCCGGATATCTACAAGTATTTTTTGGCAGGACAAATTTATTTTTTGGCTGATTGGAAAAAAGATTTCTTGTTGTCCAATAGTGGTGTGAAATATACGGATATCTTCCAGTTATTAGAATCAGGGAAGTTAGAAGAAGGTAAATGGAGGAAAGTTTTGATGGTAAAAAGTTTGGTTAAAACATGAAGGGTATTTAGGAAAGATATGGATATAAAGGAATAATGGATGGGGCACCACTGCTGGACAATTTAAATATATCTCAGGTGAGCAAGTTAGGGAAAATAAATTTGTTTAGGGATAAGGGATGTGTTAGGATAAAAGATGTATGGGTTAAAGGTAAATTTAAGGACTGGATAGAATTGAAAGAAGAATTTAATCTAAAGGAGGGTGGATGGTTGGAATATAGTAGTATAAAAAGAGCTTTTCTTGAATTTATTGGTAATGGGGGTAACATACGTTCAGTATATCCTGAGATAATAAATAAAATAATGGGAGGTAAAATTGAAAAAAAAAAACATATCTCATATGTATACATAGCCCTGGTAAGGTTAGCCAAAAATAAACTATTTCATAACAGTTTTCAGCAATGGCAAGTAGAGATTGGACCCAGTAGAGAGATAAAATGGGACTTTGAAAAATATTAACTTGGTATCTCCAAATTAAAATTACAGGATAACGCAGTTTAATATTGTGTATAGACTCAAGATTGTGTATAGACTAGATTATACACTTTGCTTTTTGGAAAGGACAGGTATAAGAAGAAGAAGTAATTGTAATAGATGTAATAAAGAGAAGGCAGGTCAATTACCGTATTTTTCGCTCCATAAGACGCACTTTTTCTCCCCCAAAAGTGGGAAGGAAATGTCTGTGCGTCTTATGAAGCGAATGTGTGTGCAAATGAGTGTGTGTGCGAATGAAGTGCAGGAGAGGCTTCTAAGCTTACCTGCTCCTGGTTCTGTACGGCGAAGTGCTCCGCTGCCCCGCTGCCTCTGATTCACGCTGCTGCCACTGCCCCGTTCTTCCATCCTCTTTACTGCCGCTGTCCCGTTCTCCTGTCCACATCATGGAGTCTTATGGAGGAGCATGTGACACACATGTCACTCCCCTGCGCCCAGCGTAACGCTACGGAGGAAGCAGAGTGACGTGTGTGTCACATGCTCCTCCATAGACTCCATTATGTGGACGGCAGAACAGGGCAGCGGTAGTGATCTACCGGTAAGCAACTACAAGGCGGGTCCTGCTGGCCAAAAGGGGGGTTCTGCTGGCCACAAGGGGAGTTCTGCTGGCCACAAGGGGGGTTCTGCTGGCCACAAGGGGGGTTCTGCTGGCCACAAGGGGGGTCCTGCTGGCTCCAAGGGAGGTTCTGCTGGCTACAAGGGGGTCCTGCTAGCCACAAGGGGGGTTTGGTTCTCAATTTTTTTCCCTGTTCTCCTCCTCTAAAACCTAGGTGCGTCTTATGATCAGGTGCGTTTTATCGAGCGAAAAATATGGTACATATATTATGGAGTTGCCCTGAGATTGTTAACTATTGAAGAAAAATATATCGTAAAGTCGAGGAAATAACTGGTGTATATTTGGAGTTTTCTCCTATGTTGGCAGTCTTGGGTGATGACTCAGATATAAAAGCAAGTAAAAAAAAAAAAAGATGTTTAAAAATGCTATTTTATGCTCGTTTGTTGATTGTTAAAAATGTTATATCCCCTAGGAGTCCTAGTTGCATCGAATGGTATAATAACACGAGGAGGATAAAAGGTTATTTTGAGGGGAGGAGAGTTAGCGAGTCCTTTTTAAAAAATTATTATTATTATTACTGTTATAGACATTATGAGATGTAAAGGGGTGGGGAATCAGGAGGACTGGTTGAAAGGGAACTTTAGAAGGGAAAGGGTAATTGTTATATTATTAAAAATTATCAAAAGAGAATAAACAAATGGTTAGGGAGATTTATATAAGGTGGGTGAATTAGATATTGTGTGGTTGCTTCCTGACCTCCGGACTCCCTGCCATCTAACTGATTAATGTACATAGGATTGGAGGGATAGGGTTGGGGGGGGGGGGGGGGTTAAGAGGTTTTTCATATTGATACATTGGATGTGATGATCTGTTGTATTTTTTTTTGGTTTGTTTGTTTTTTGTATTTGGTATAAAAAATTATAAAACAAAAACAAATAAAAACAATGCCTCCTGTTTCACATTTCTCTGCCCCTCTGCAGACCACCCTTGGCATAATGAATATATGTTAATTATTCTACTAGTGATTCTATTAGGAAAAGTAAACATCTAAAAGCATAATATTTAATGACCAGTGCATATTACTACATTGATATACTGGTGTACTGGTATGTGGACAATAGTCAGTACACAGACTGCACTTGTATTATCATGACGGCTTCTGACAAGTATCTTGTAGAGGATCACCAGAGCTAGCTTCTTATGTTGGAGTTACTGATCACTTTGTAAATAAACATGTAAAACGTTTGATGTCCGGGCTCACAGATGTACTAATCCCTGATTGGAGACAGGCTAAAATTAGATTTGGCGTCTGAAAGATTGTGCCTGACGGTATCTTACTTATAGTACCAGTTGTAGATATTCAATGATCTGCAAAATTCTGAACACACTAAATGTACCTCCAACTTATTTTTAGACATTTATTCAAAGAATAGAATTTCTAGTAAAAATAACATAGTAGTAATAGTAGTAATCTCTGCATAAAAACTATGTTGCAACTCAACTCCAATATTACTTCCCATGCCTAACAAAATATTAATTCTGCAAAGATGAAAAGGTTCTAACTTTATTATAAGGCAAGTTGTTTATCATTAAATAAAAAACATTAACTCATTTTTATAAAATGCAACCAGCAATTTAAGTAATGAATGTTTGCATTCTGGTTGCCATAGATACACCAGGGTCAAGTATAACTATATACTGTAGATGCATTACTATATTATATTAAAACATTTTCTCTTTTACTATGATTTCATGGGAGTGAGTGGGATTCAAGGGTGATTTTATCACGTTACTCTAAAAAACTGAATTGTATTTAGCCTTTTTGTTTGTTTAATAAAGACACTTAAATTCGACACTGAATTAAATTGGCCAAAGAGGGTCTACTTACATTTAAAGCGTATCTGTCAGATCTCCCCCCCCCCCCCCCCCAAAAAAAAAAAATTATGTTAATCAGTACCTAATCCTGAGCATGTACATCTTATTTTTATGCCTCTATTATATATAATAAAAATGCCTCTTTCCATTAGCTCACAGTGTTAGAAATCCTCTCAGAGGAAGGGGGTGTGTCCCTTCTTGTGGTGGTGGGAGGTGATTGGTGTGTCTGCTCATGCAGCCTTGACCATGAATCATCTCTTGTCCATGACTCATGGACAAGCCTGATTTCTTTATTAAATATTCAAAAAAAAATTGACAACCATATTACAAAAAGTCTTCCATTTTCATCAGTAACAATATATAAAAAGTTTTTGGATCTGACAGTGCCCATTTTTTTTTATTACTCTATGAAAGTTTAACTAAATAGTCTAAAGACTGAGTCCCACACTACTGAATACTGAAGATACAGTACCAGCAATAGTAAAACTCATTTTACTCACAGCATTGAGATGCACTTAATGCTGTATATACTGTGCTGTTTAACAGGCCCTGGAAAAAAGATGCAACACTTTACGCAATATGTAATGAGATATTTATGGAAAAAAGTTTTTTTTTTAAAATGTAGACTATGAAATGTAACAGCCTATATAAAATAATGGACAGTCTATTGTGAACATGTACCATGAGTTATTTTTCTAAGTAATACTTTTAAATTTGTCAAAGTTAAAATGTGTAACCATGGAAATCTAATAAACAGAATTCCCCAATGCTAAATATTTAAAGCCCCTGTCAGAGCCTGGCAACTTGTTGGATTATCATCCTCAGCTCTGCTTCTTGTAAAGGGAATCCTTTCACTAAAGACATCCTATGAAGAGCACATCAGACATATTTATATGACTCTTTATGTAACTGATATGTAATAATGTCCATTACATTTTTCCCTTGTTCTCAGTGTAGAAAGGTATTAGTGACCTAGGATAGTCCACATAAGCACTTTGCCTGTTTGTGAATTATTCAATATTTGTATGATAATATCAGCATTTTTATATCAATAAAACAACTTTAAATAGCATTACCCTACGAAGGACTATGCTATAAAGTCTCTATGAAGTTCAGTGATTCCCAACCATCAAACCTTTATCCTGTTCCATAGGAGGCAGAATTCAGCAGCAGGTTATACAATGGGAATGGCACATTTTAACTAGAATCTGACTAATCCAAATTCGTTACGAATTTCAGAAAAAATTGAATTGCAACAAATGTGAATACCGCTGCGATACGATTGCGCGAATCGCTTCAGTAAACTCCATTTAGTGCAGTCCAGGCTCCAGGGCTTCTAAAATGGCGGATCCACATGTGAGGACATGGGGCAAGGAATCCTGGGAAGGCAGGAACACCTCTGGCAGCCAGCCACCTCTGTAATGTCACAGCCCTATATAATCGGCAGCCATCTTGAGGCCAGTCACTTTAGCCTTTTATTGCAGAGAGAGAGAGAAAGGGACAGACAGTGCTGTGTGTTGCACAGAAAAGCATTTTTCCAGCAGCCATTCACCCCCCAGTCACATCAGCATTCTATTACAGAGAGGGACAGAGAGCAGTGTGTTGCACAGAAAAGCTTTTTTTACAGCAGCGATTCACCTCAAGCCCAAATCCAGCTTAGAAGCACTGATAGGGAAGGGATTGAGATTGAGAGAGAAAATGCAATTTTGGGTGTAGTGCACAGCGGCTGTGTGCTGCAGCACTGGTGTGTACGGCTGGTGTTGTACACAAATACTGTTTTAAGCATGCTGGAGCGCATTGTCCTCCCCTCATATGTGCATACCACCCACATACATCCAAGTGGTGTACTATTGTTACGCCGAGCGCTCCGGGTCCCTGCTCCTCCCCGGAGCGCTCGCGGCATTCTCCTCTCTGCAGCGCCCCGGTCGAACCCCCTGACCGGGAGCGCTGCACTGTCACTGCCGGCGGGGATGCGATCCACGTAGCGGGACGCGCCCGCGGGTCGCATCCCAATCTACTCACCTGTCCCGTTCCCCGGCTGTCACGTCCTGGCGCGCACGGCTCCGCTCTCTAGGGCGCGCGTGCGCCGGCTCTCTAAGATTTAAAGGGCCAGTGCACCACTAATTGGTGCCTGGCCCAATCAGTGTCTATTAGCTTCCCTGCTCCACCTATATATAAACCCACTTCCCCTTCCTGTCCTTGCCGGATCTTGTTGCCTCAGTGCCTAGTGAAAGCGTTTTGTGAGTGCCCTTACCAGTGTTACCAGACCTTCTGCCGTTACCCTTGACTACGAACCTTGCCGCCTGCCCTAACCTTCTGCTACGTCTGACCTCGTCTCTGTCTTGTCCTTTTGTACCGTGCCTGTCTAAGCAGTCAGTGAGGTTGAGCCGTTACCGGTGGACACGACCTGGTTGCTACTGCCGCAGCAAGACCATCCCGCTTTGCGGCGGGCTCTGGTGAAAACCAGTAGCAACTTAGAACCGGTCCACCGGTACGGTCCACGCCAATCCCTCACTGACACAGAGGATCCACCATCAGCCACACCGCTCTGGGACCGCAATGATCCTGTCACTGCCACTGTCCAGTCCTTCTTCGCTGAAGTTCGTAGTGTCTTCGAGGAGCCAGCCCGGGCCCCCTCAGCCGAGACTGCTTTGCTGAACCTCGTCCAAGGGAGTTCTTCCGTAGGCGAATACGCCATCCAGTTTTGTACCCTCGCCTCAGAGCTATCCTGGAACAATGAGGCCCTCTGCGCGACCTTCAAGAAAGGCTTATCCAGTCACATCAAAGATGTGCTGGCCACACGAGAAATTCCTGCTACCCTATCTGAACTTATCCAGTTGGCCACCCGCATTGATATGCGTTTTTCTGAAAGACGCCAGGAGCTCTGCCAGGAAAAGGACCTTGATCTCTGGGTACCTCTCTCCCAGAATCCTCTGCAATCTACTCCTGTGCCTCCCGCCGAGGAGGCTATGCAAGTGGATCGGTCTCGCCTGACCCAAGAAGAGAGGTCTCGTCGCAGAGATGAAAATTTGTGCCTGTACTGCGCTAGTACCGAACATTTCCTAGTGGACTGCCCTATTCGTCCTCCGCATCTGGGAAACGCACGCACCCTGTTCACGTGGGAGTGGCGTCTCTTGGCATAAATTCTGCCCCCCCACGTCTGACTGTACCTGTGCGAATTTCTCCTTCTGCCAACTTCTCCTTCTCAGCAGTGGCTTTCTTGAACTCAGGTTCTGCAGGAAACTTTATTTTGGCCTCTTTCGTTAATAGGTTCAGTATCCCAGTAACCCGTCTCGTCAAGCCACTCTACATTTCTTCTGTCAACGGAGAAAAATTGGACTGCACTGTGCGTTACCGCACAGAACCCCAGCTTATGAGCATTGGACTGCATCACGAAAAAGTTGAATTTCTTGTTCTGCCCAACTGCACCTCTGAAGTCCTCCTCGGTCTGCCATGGCTCCAACATCATTCTCCTACCCTTGACTGGACCACCGGGGAGATCAAAAATTGGGGTCCTTCTTGTCACAAACGATGCCTCACATCTGCTCCCACTTGTCTAACTCCTGAGGTTCCACCCTTACCGGGCCCTCCCAAGGCTTACCAGGACTTTTCTGATGTTTTCTGCAAAAAGCAAGCAGAGATCTTACCTCCTCATAGCCTCCTTCCTGGTACCACTCTGCCCCGTGGCAAGATTCACCCTCTGCCCCCCCTCCCCATTCCCACTTCTTCTGGAGTTCCTGCCGTAGATGAAGTAACCCGGGACTTCTCCGTTATCTAGAAGGAGACTCAAGAGTTGCTCCTACTGGCCTCGTCTCGTATGAAGGGACATGAAGATAAAAAGAGGGGGAGACCTAAGGGGGGGGGGGGGTACTGTTACGCCGAGCGCTCCGGGTCCCTGCTCCTCCCCAGAGCGCTCGCGGTGTTCTCCTCTCTGCAGCGCCCCGGTCAGACCCGCTGACCGGGAGCGCTGCACTGTCACTGCCGGCAGGGATGTGATCCCCGTAGCGGGACGCGCCCGCGGGTCGCATCCCAATCTACTCACCTGTCCCGTTCCCCAGCTGTCACGTCCTGCCACGCGCAGCTCCGCTCTCTAGGGCGCGCGCACGCCGGCTCTCTAAGATTTGAAGGGCCAGTGCACCACTAATTGGTGCCTGGCCCAATCAGTGTCTATTAGCTTCCCTGCTCCACCTGTATATAAACCCACTTCCCCTTCCTGTCCTTGCCGGATCTTGTTGCCTCAGTGCCTAGTGAAAGTGTTTTGTGAGTGCCCTTACCAGTGTTACCAGACCTTCTGCCGTTACCCTTGACTACGAACCTTGCCGCCTGCCCTGACTTTCTGCTACGTCTGACCTCGCCTCTGTCTTGTCCTTTTGTACTGTGCCTGTCTCAGCAGTCAGTGAGGTTGAGCCGTTAGCGGTGGACACAACCTGGTTGTTACCGCCGCAGCAAGACCATCCCGCTTTGCGGCGGGCTCTGGTGAAAACCAGTAGCAACTTAGAACCGGTCCAACGGTACGGTCCACGACAATCCCTCACTGACACAGAGGATCCACCATCAACACCATCAGCCTGCCGAATCCTGACAACTATGTTGTTGCTGTTAAAGTCTTAGGGGCCTAGATACTGTGAAAGGCCAGGCAAAAGTACACACCTGCTGGTGTTGTACACAAATACTGTTATAAGCGTACTGGAGCGCATTATCCTCTCCTCATAAGTGCATACCACACATATACATCTAAGTGGTGTACTATTTTGTGCCTGTTAAAGTCTTAAGGGCCTAGATACTGTGAAAGGCCAGACAAAAGTACACACCTGCTGGTGTTGTACACAAATACTGTTTTAAGCGTACTGGGGCACATTGTCTCCCCTCATAGGTGGATAATGCATACCTACATCTCAGTGGTGTACTATTTTGTTCCTGTTAAAATCTTAAATGGGTACTCCAGCAGAATTTTTTTTTTAAATCGACTAGTGCCGTTAATTTAAACAGATTTGTAAATTACTTCTATTACAAAATCTTTACCCTTCCAGTACTTTTTAGCAGCTGTATGCTACAGAGGAAATTATTTTCTTTTTGAATTTATTTTTTGTCTTATCCACAGTGCTCTCTGCTGACACCTGATGCCTGTATCAGGAACTGACCAGAGCAGGATAAAATCCCCAGAGCAAACCTATGCTGTTCTGGACAGTTCCTGACATGGACAGAGGTTCCAGTAGAGAGCACTGTGGACAAGACACAAAAGAAATTCAAAAATAAAAGAATTTCCTCTGTAGCATACAGCTGCTAAAAAGTACTGGAAGGGTAAAGATTTTTCAATAGAAGTAATTTACAAATCGGTCTAACTTTCTGGCACCAGTTGATTTAAAAAAAAAAAACTTTTCCACCAGAGTACCCCTTTAACTTTTCTTAGGATAAAATTTATGTACCCAAAAATTTTTTTAAATCAAAAAAGCAAAGGTGTGCAAAAAAACACCATGTGCCACCTTCATCACCAAGTATTGATGTGATGCAAAGACCTCTAAAAGGTGGAAGTGAACAACGTGTTGTCCATTGTGGGGGGTAAAATCTTCCCCTGTAAGGCCCTACTCGCATTATTAATTCTCTTCTTGGCTAGTGTTAGTCGCCCTAAAAAGGGTGGCCCCTCACAGGAACCTCTCCCTATTTCACCCTACAAGCACTGCCATTTCCCAATGTTTTTAGGTGGAAATAGAGAGAGTTTCCTGTGTGGGGCCACCCTTTTTAGGGTGAGTAACACTTGCCAAGAAGGGAATTAATAGGGCGAGAGTAGGGCCTTACAGGTGAAGTTTTTATCCCCACCTGCTACAATGGACAATACGTTGTTCCCTTCCACCTTTTCGAGGAAAGTGTTACTCGTCTTAAAAAGGGTGGCCCCACACAGGAACCAATCCCTATTTCCACCTAAAAACCCTGGGAAATGGCAGTGCTTGTAGGTGGATATAGGGAGAGGTTCCTGTGTGGGGCCGCCCTTTTTAGAATGAGTAACACTTGCCAGGAAGGGAACTAATAATGCAAGAGTATGGCCTTCCAGGGGAAGTTCCCCCCCCCCCCCCCCCAGTTACAATGGACCATACGTTGTTCCCTTCCACCTTTTAGAGGTTTTTGCGTCACATCAATACTTGGTGGTATAGGTGGCACATGGTGTTTTTTGCACACCTTTCCTTTTGTTTGGGTCCATATATTTTATCCTAAGCATATTATTAAAAGTTAAGATTTGCATAATGCATATCCTTAATACTTACTTGTGCACACTAATACTTTTACAAAAGAGACCGTTTTCTTCTGCCTACCTACCTCAGCTAATATTCTAATTCTGCAATCTGCTTGATGCCACACATCTGATGCCAAGTTCTCCTCTTTTAACCACCTTCATCACCGGGTACTGTTATTGCTACCCACCCCACCACCACCTGAAAGTGACTCCTCATGTTGCTGCTGCCACCTCCAGGCTGTCTCATTCTGCCATCATATATTCTCCTCGTGCTGATGTCACCTCTAGGCTGTCTCATTCTGCCACCATATGTTCTCCTCATGCTGAAGCCACCTCAAGGCTGTCTCATTCAGCCACTATATGCTGCCGCCAACTCCAGGCTGTCTTATTCTGCCACCATATGTTCTCCTCATGCTGATGCCAGCTCCACGCTGTCTCATACTGCCACCATACATTCTCCTCATGCTGCTGCCCCCTCCAGGCTGTGTTATTCAGCCATTATATGTTCTCCTCATGCTGCCACCACCTCCAGGCATGTCACACTGAATAACAGTATTATTTCACAAACCCAGCACACACACCCTATGCATGTTACAACAAGGCAAAGTGTTCTTTAGTGTTGAGCGGCATAGGCCATATTCGAATTCACAAATATTCGTCATATATTCGCAATATTCGTTATATTCGCGTTAATGTTCGCATATGTGAAAATTTACATAAGCGAAAATTTGCATATGAGTAAATTAGCATATGTGAAAATTAGCATATGTGAAAATTGGCATAAGCGAAAATTGGCATATGCAAAAATTAGCATATGCAAATTTTCACAAATACGAAAATTCATACGCCAGTCTCACACAGTAGTATTAGAGCCTTCTTTACACCACACAAGCTGGAAGCAGAGAGGGATGATCACTGTGATGTGTACTGTGAATAAAAAAATAAAAATAAAAGAATATTCGTAATTACGAATATAGTGCTATATTCGCCAATATTCGTGAATTCGCGAATATGTGATATTCGCAAATAAAATTTGAATTGCGAATATTCGCAAGCAACACTAGTGTTCTACACCACTATTGAGGCTCTCTTTAGGCCAGAAACAGCTGTTTTTAATAGCAATTTGCCGCAAATAAATTCGGACCAAAAGTATTTTTGGGAGAAAATTGACCGAATCAAATTTTTCAAAAATTCGCTCTTCTCTAAATATAATGTATGTTAATTTATCATTTTTATTATAATACTTTTCACCTGCTCATACAACAATCTACAACTAGAGTAAGGGCTTTCATGGGATGGGCTAATTTTTGGAAGTTCCCTGTCGTAATATGGTTAGGAATCACTGCTATAAATATTGAAACTAAAAAAGATTTAATACTGGAAAGGTAGATCTGGCCCTCCCTGTGCATATAATAAATAGTGTGTAAAAGGGAGGGGTGACCTGGCTGGAGTCTAAACAGTGCTATACTGGTAAAGTGGTGCTCTATTGTAGAAAGTACATCCAAACTCTCACCGTGCCCTTGTCTAACTTCAGTTCACGTTGTGCAAGATTAAAAAAGATTCAGACAACATTGTTGGTTTCTATGTAACCATACACAACATACATTATATAGATTTTGATAATCACTTAGGCTAGGTTCACACTAAAGAATCTCTGGCCAGAAAAATTCAGCCTGGAGATTTCGATCAGCAGCAACTGAATGAGTGGACACTAAGATCGTCTTTGGTGTGAATGCCATCTGAAGAATGAACATGGAGTTTATCCGAAAAAAATTTAAGAACCCATATTTATCCTTCTAGTCCTCACTATGTTCAGTGTTGCTGCTGCGGTCCTCCACACTGTCTGTTTACAGGGCTGCAGACATGACTTGACCCATATCACTGATGCATTCAATCGTTGGCCTCACTGTTCTTGTGCCATATATTCAGCTAGTGTGTTGAATGTGGCAACTAAAGGCATATAAGACCATTTGTAATATATATATATATATATATATATATATATATATATATATATATATGTTATTGCATCAGATTTTTTTTTTAAATAAGTCATCCCCTTTAACCCTCAAATCTGGAGGTTCACTGTGACTTTATTCTACAACACATTATTTTCTGTTATTGTTAAGAGCTCTTCCTTTCCTGCCACACACTGAATCTTACTTATCTTTTAGATTGTCTGAGACCGTGAGTACAAAGTGGGTCAATCACTCACACTGGTGGTCTTCATTTGACAGAAGTAAATGACTGAGGATTAACTTTCTATTATCTGGCTTTAGTCTGAAGCTGGAACATGTCTCTAAAATTTTTTCACTTTTTACTTGAAAAAAAGGTTGCTCGAATTAAAATTGAGGCTGGGGTAGATTAGCATGTTTCTGGAGCCAGATGAAGTTAGACTGGTGAGACCAGCCCTCTTTGATGTTACATTCGTTCATGAAAGACCTGCTGGGATGAACATTTTTTTCTTCTAACTTAAAGTGAAATATTCTCCATCCAGCTGTTAAGCCTGACATGCCTGAAAGTTTTCAATGAATTGGAAAGTCACTATCTACCATATTGTGTACACCTATCTGTACAGCATCTCCCTTAGAAAAACAATGCAGTAAATACTGGAGTCATAATTCTAATTACAAAGTATGAAGCCTCAACTATAAATAACAGCACTAGTCCATTATGCATCTATTAATGTTAGATCGGTAGGGATTTCATCCATGACATCAGTTATATTAACCCCTTAGTGATCAGTCATATTTTTCTTTTTGGTGGACACTAAGGGGAGTTTGGCTAGCTGCCCATCATGGGTCCCCTGTGCCAGGATTAGAATAGTTGAGCGGTCTGCCTTAGTAAAAATCACAAAGGAAATAAAAGTTTTAAAAAAGTGCACAGCCACCAATATCTGAAAATATATTTCTTTTTATACTTGTACAATATAGTAATATATTGTACAAGTATGAAAAGACCAGACAAATATGTCAAATCAATTAAAAACATATCTCAACACCTGAATATAGCAGTGAATAAGCTATATCAGACCCTATATAGGGTATACAGTATATAGGGATATACTGTATACCATGTAACCAAATGAAGGAGTAATACTCAATAACTGCTAATAATGATTGGATGCTAAAACAGTTCCCAATCAATAGATGAAAGAGTATAGATGGAAAAAAATGCAGCCTTCTATTTGTGTATTTTTGTATTTTCCATGGCCGTACGCACCACTATGTTTGGCTATTTTGCTGGCTATCTCTGTGTTTTTGCATTCTAAGGTGGGCAGACCCTCTTAGCCATGCATCCCATCCACATGGAGATTTTTTTAAACTAATTTGGATCCTGTATACACCCAGTTAGAGGTTCTATGCCCAGAAAAGGTAGGTATAGTGAGTGTATTAGGGCCCCAATCCGAAATAAGACCACAACAGTGTGGTGGATGGGGGGGGGACAAGTCTCAGTTTTACTTGTGTGATCAAATCTAGAGTGCATTTTGTTCCGAATGCTGAGTGCGGGCGTCGGGACTTGCAACGTCCCCGCCACATCCCCTCATGAGGTCACCCCACGCCCCCTCAATGCAAGTCTATTGGAGGGAGAGTGGCATCCACCACGCCCCCTCCAATAGACTTGCATTGAGGGGGCGGAGTGTGATGTCACGAGGGGGCAGGATATGATGTTACACCCCCGGCACTGGCTCTAAGCGTTCGGAACATTTTGTTCAGCGCAGTACCCCTTGAAAGAAGCATTCTAGCAGGAAAACCTTTTTTCCCTCCTAGCATCAGCCTGGTTAATGTAAACAGCCACCCTGGCCCCTTATTACTGAATGGCTCACTTGTGATGTCATGAGTAGTGTTGAGCGGCATAGGCCGTATTCGAATTTGCGAATATTCGCGAATATATGGACGAATATTCATCATATATTCGCGAATATTCGCATATTCGTTATATTCTCGTTTTATTTTCGCATATGCGAAAATTTGCGTATGCAAAAATTAACATTCAAAAATTAAAATTCGCATACGCGAAAATTCGCATACGCGGAAATTCGCATATGCGGAAATTCGCATATGCTAATTTTCGCGCGCCAGTCTCACACAGTAGTATTAGAGCCTTCTTTACACCACACAAGCTGGAAGCAGAGAGGGATGATCACTGTGATGTGTACTGTGAAGAAAAAAAAAAAAAGGAATATTCGTAATTACGAATATATAGCTCTATATTCGTGAAATTCGCAAATTCGCGAATATGCGATATTCGCGAATTCGCAAATATGCGATATTCGCGAATAATATTCGAATTGCGAATATTCGCGAGCAACACTAGTCATGAGCCCCGGGGCACGCACTCAGTGTTCGGAACAAAATGTTCCAAACACTGAAGCAGTGGACTATCTCTTTATGCAAACCGGTGTATTCTGGTCCTGTGGCCAAACTCTCTTCTATCTGTCCCATTCATCTTGTAACCTACTTAATGTATGTTAAAAAGAGGTAGAAGATAGATGAAAGGCTATGACTGCAAGATCAAACTTCACAAATTTTGTGCTTAGTTAAAGTTGGTTTGTAGTTGGAGACAAACAATTCTGAACAGTGACTGTAGACACAAAATGGAATAAAAATATTTTTTAATCCCAACAATCTGAGAAATGGCTTCATCTTTCTTTTATATTTTAGATGCATTTGTGAAATAAACTATGGTTGCGGAGTTAATTATTCCCCATATGTCCAATGGCAGACAATCATGCAGAACAACATACGTCATAACCTTCATCAAAACTTGTATAAAATAGAAAAATGTAAAAAGCCATATTCCGTGAAACCAATTCATTCCTATTGGATCCTTTATAACTGACTGTGGGTTGTTCTCTTCAGTCTACATGCTGAATTACCATATGACATGTGATCCGTATGATGTATTCTAGATTCTTC
Organism: Hyla sarda; assembly: GCF_029499605.1. Lineage (NCBI taxonomy): Eukaryota > Metazoa > Chordata > Amphibia > Anura > Hylidae > Hyla > Hyla sarda. The sequence goes on from NC_079189.1 coordinate 485,462,528, forward strand.
TTTGTCGATCCTAAATGCATTGTATTGACAGCAATAGTATATTCTAACATGACCAGCTCTGTTTAAAGCTCCGTTTCTCATGAGGACTTGAGTAAACAGTTAGTTCAGACTCATCATGGAAATCTCAATCAGCTCATATTTATGAAGTGAGACTTTCCAGGCAATAAATCTCCTGTCATAAGATTCATATACTGTTAGCAAAGCACAACAGTTATTTCAGATTTTTCTCATCCTCTAGAGCTTTGAAATTCATAACATTTTTTCGTTCGACCAGAACTGCTTGCATTTTTTTCGCATTTATGTTGTTTGACAAATAAAAATAGAGATTATTTTGGTCGAACCATCATTGTTTTATGCTAGACACTGTCTGTGTCTGGCATTGGCTTATTTCCCTCTCCCCCTTAAAAACATATTGTGCATGTTCAGTCATACTGAGCATGAATGTTTATGATGGGGTCAGGACTCAGGACTAATAGCTGTCAGCTAAATTCTTGTTCAGCTATTTCAGATGTATCGCCAGTTTACCTGGCCTGAGCAATCTGTAGCTGAGCAGATGAAGACTATTCTTTAGTTGTTGCTCTGTTTTGGTCTATTCACATGGCGGAATTCTGCCTCAAATTAAAGCCCATAGACTTCTATTGGATTCCGCACTCCCATTCACACTTCTGAATTTCCGCTTTCAAGTGGAAATTCAGAAGTGTGAATGGGAGTGCGGGATCCCACAGAAGTCTATGGGCTTTCATTTAAAAAGGAATTCTGCAAGCGGAAATTCTGCCGTGTGAATAGACCCTTTGGCTGGGTCCAAAGCAGGAGTTGATCTAACTCCAAATATAAGTAAATTATGTGAGGCTACACAAATAATTTCTAGAACATTTATCCAAATCCTGCTACTTCTTTCTATTGTTTGATGGGGGGAAAAAATATCTGATCGGGTCATGAAAAGAAAAGGTTATGTGACATGACAAGACCTAGGTGGTCTGCCCCTCTGGCTCATTGTCTAGATAGATGTTTTAAGGACAATATATATCTTAAAAAAAATACATTTTAAAGGAAATATGTCATCACTTTCATGCTGCCTGAACCACAAGTCATCAGGGTTGTCCCCTGTGGCTTCTCCCCACCCCATAAGCTTTTATTCATAGATCTCTCTCTTTGTTTCTCGTGGTTCAGGCCGCATGAAAGTGATGATGGACTTCCTTTGAATGAAATAGAAGCTATGACATAAGGCCTGCTTTCAACAATACTTTGCAATTGTGTATAGCAGTGGCAGGGCCTTGGATACTACGGACCATGTTGTCCTCGGGCTCTCTCTCTACAGCCCAAGCATCCATTATTTTGAATGCTTTCTTATTTCCATAGACTATTGTAGAGTGGCTGTGCATGTCATGCAACAAGGGGGACATTACAGGTAATATTTTAAAAGAGTATTCCGGCCAAAGACATCTTATCCCCTATCTATGCGGGGCTGCTGTTCCAGTCACGGAAACCTCTGTTTTTCCGGGACTGGAGAAGTGACATCACGCCACGCCCCCTCGGGATATAACACCATGCCCCCCTTCATTCATGTCTATGGGAGGGAGCATGACATCATGTCTCTAGTCCCAGAAACATAGAGGTTTCTGAGACTGGAGCTGCAGCCTCGCAAAGAATGCGGGTGCTGCACGGAGATCACGGGGGGTCCAAGCGGCGGCCCCCCATGATCAGGCATCTTATCTTATCATAAGCTGCCTTTGGCAGCAATACCCCTTTAAGTCTAATTTAGTAGGTTCACCACAAGTGGTGTGAATTTAGTGCAGTTAGAGAAGTAATAAATAAAAATAATGCAGTGTTGTCTACAACAAGTAAAATGATTTTGCTTCTGAAATGACCACATTTGTAAATCTATAAAGATCAAACTGTACCTTTTTTGCCCTCATTGTAAGCATTATACTCACTAAACCACTCAATGCATTTGTGGCACCAACTAAAAAGCATTCCTCTACTCAGTCACAGTTTATGCCTTATACAGCATTGAAATAATACAAGATTTGGGAGTCTTAGAATAGATTTAAGAGAAGCAGAAGACAATGTACTAAAGTCCATGTGAATATTTTCAGAACATTACAGCTACATAAACATGGGATCATTTAACAGACAAAGCTCATTGTGAGGTTCTGACAAGTGATGGCGGAGTAACTACTTCCTGTTTTCAATCTGATGGAACTATAGTCAGACGACAAAGAATGGCTGAGAACAACTGCTCTTATATAGATGACCAAAAGTTGCAGAAAATGTTTATTTTATTGAAGTAATGGTCTCCTGTGGTTTTACTTCTTTTCAGAATTGATTACAGTTTTATATCTGGGATGGAATTCCACTCTCTAAATTATTATGTTTTTCTAAGTATTCTGCATACTTTCTCTCACCCGTATAAGAAAGCCCCATTCTCAGACACTCCATACTTTGGCAAAGTGACCTCTTGCCTACAGAGTCTCATATGACATACAATTTCAATATTTAAAACTATTAGTCAAAACATTCCTTCTGATCAGAGACTCCAATCAGCTTCTCTAGTTAAAAATGAACTGGTATGTTTGCTTCTGAAGCACTAAATTAAAGTTGTAATAGCGCTGGTCAAACAGTGGGAATTGAAATCATTCCATGTCAGATGATAGGAATTGCTATTCAATGTTGTATAAGTAACTACAGTGAAAACTTTTTCAGAAAACGTAAAATCGTATTGAAAATTGGTCTTCTATGGTGATGGTCTCAAAGAAAACATCCACTATATATAAGGCCTTAAATCTATTACACAAAATCTGGTCTTTTTAAAGAGTTGGTCTTTTGGAGAGATTTCATAGTACAATAGTTAGAAGCTGCTGCACTTGGGCCCCAGTTCTGGACAATTATCCTGTGACATTCCTTACAAAATATACAACTCAACTTAGACTTTAGAATTCAGTCTTAACCTGTGAGCTGAACATATCAGGAGCACAAATATCTCTCCTAGCCTGCTTACGTCATGCTTAAAGGGGTACTCCGCCAAAAAACATCTTATCCCCTATCCAAAGGAGTATAGGAGTTCACTCTGTGCATGGATTACTGGAGTGCTGCACCAGATATTGGGGGGTCCCCAGCGGCAGGACCCCCACAATCTCCGATGCAGCACCCCAGTCATCCATGCACAGAACGAACTCCGCTCCGTGCCAGATGACAGGTGACTACGCCCCCTCCCACAGACATGAATGGAGGGAGCGTGGCGTGACATCACGAATGTGGAAGCTCCAAGCTTCCGTGTTCTGGGTGCTGCTGCTGCCAGCACGGAGATCACAGGGGTCCCCGGCGGCTTGATCCTCACGATCAGACATCCTTTTTCAACTTTACAAACTATGTTACTATCCTTTGGATAGGGGATAAGATGTTTTTTGGCGGAGTAACCCTTTAAGGTGGCCATACATATTGAACCTGAACCTGTCAATCTGCCAACCATTTAATGTACATGGTGGCCTGCCAACACCCCAACATTTTGACCTTCAGCTGCCCAGTGCTTTTGTTCTCAGGAATATAAACCATCACAATGGTAGCAGCTTTCTCTCCTCTACCAATTCAGAACATGTATGCTTGGTGGAGCTAAGTGTAAATGTATTTGGGGAGTACTGAAAAGACTGCTGTAGGCCGCACAAGAATTAGGCTGACAGTTATCTTATGTATATAACCAGCTATAGATACAATATACAGTCATGGACGTAAATGTTGGCACCCTTTTTCTAGAAAATTAAGTATTTCTCACAGAAAAGGATTGCAGTAACACATGTTTTGCTATACACATGTTTATTCCCTTTGTGTGTATTGGAACTAAACCAAAAAAGGGAGGAAAAAAAGCAAAGTGGAAATAATGTCACACCAATTTCCAAAAATGGGCTGGACAAAATTATTGGCACCCTTTCAAAATTGTGGAAAAATAAGATTGTTTCAAGCATGTGATGCTCCTTTCAACTCACTGGGGGCAAGTAACAGGTGTGGGCAATATAAAAAATCACACCTGAAAGCAGATAAAAAGGAGAAACGTTCACTTAGGCTTTGCATTGTGTGTCTGTGTGTGCCACGCTAAGCATGGACAACAGAAAGTGGAGAAGAAAACTGTCTGAGGACTTAAGAACCAAAATTCTGGAAAAATATCAACAACGCAGGATAGGTGTCAATGCAGGATAGTCCGTATGCTGGATAAGAAGCCCCAAACAAGTTCCAAAGAAATTCAAGCTGTCCTGCAGGCTCATAGAGCATCAATGTCAGCGCAAACTATCCATCTACATTTAAATGAAATGAAACGCTATGGCAAGAGACCCAGGAGGACCCCACTGCTGACACAGAGACATAAAAAAGCAAGACTACATTTTGCCAATATGAACTTGAGTAAGCCAAAATCCTTCTGGGAAAATGTCTTGTGGACAGATGAGACCAAGATAGAGCTTTTTGGTAAAGCACATCATTCTACTGTTTACCGAAAATGGAATGAGGCCTACAAAGAAAAGAACACAGTACCTACAGTGAAATATGATGAAGGTTCAATTATATTTTGGAGGCTGTATACTAATTGTGGGGTCAGATTCATTGGATAAGCGGTGCCAGCATCACTCTTATTACTATGATGTTTTGGGGTTGTTTTGCTGCCTCTGGCACTGGGTGCCTTGAATGTGTGCAAGGCATCATGAAAACTGAGGATTACCAACAGATTTTGGGTCGCACTGTACAGCCCAGTGTCAGAAAGCTGGGTTTGCATCCGAGATCTTGGGTCTTCCAGCAGGACAATGACCCCAAACATATGTCAAAAGGCACCCAGAAATGGATGGCAACAAAGCGCTGGAGAGTTCTGAAGTGGCCAGCAATGAGTCCAGATCTAAATCCCATTGAACACCTGTGGAAAGATCATAAAATTGCTGTTGGGAAAAGGCACCCTTCCAATAAGAGAGACCTGGAGCAGTTTGCAAAGGAAAAGTGGTCCAACATTCCGACTGAGAGGTGTAAGAAGCTTATTGATGGTTATAGGAAGCGACTGATTTCAGTAATTTTTTCTAAAGGGTGTGCAACCAAATATTAAGTTAAGGGTGGCAATAATTTTGTCCAGCCCATTTTTGGAATTTGGTGTGACATTATGTTCAATTTGCTTTTTTTCCTCCCTTTTTTGCTTTAGTTCCAATACACACAAAGGGAATAAACATGTGTCTAGCAAAACATGTGTTACTGCAATCCTTTTCTGGGAGAAATACTTCATTTCTGGGGTGCCAACATTTATTACCATGACTATATCAGTATTGTATCCAATAATTAGCTGACAAGATTTTCCAGATCAGATACGATTTCTCATAGATCAGATAATGAAATATTAGGGCTGTGCAGTATTCTTTAAATCTGAATATTTACATTCAATGACAGCAGACTCATATGAAGAAAATGGTGAGGGGCAGAAACACAAACCAATCAAACATTTAACCAATCAGATAAACAAAGTGATCTGGTTGCTATGGACAACTGTACCACTCTTCCTCTACACAGGTATACATGTATATCTTAGAGTAGTGTTCCTGAACGAATGAAGAGAACAGTACCATCTCATGCAGTTCAATAATGCCAGAGTCAGTCCATTCACATTTTACCCTCAGGCAACGGAATTTCCTACCAAATTTAGAAGCGGAAGTACGGTCTGAAATTCTGAAAGTGTGAACCAGGCCTTACCGTAATAAGAAGGGGAAAGTGGAGTGTTTTTGCTTTTTTGGATTTTTAAAAAAATATGGAATGGATTACATTGGAATAGGTGGTTAGTATTGGTTTTCCACACCAAACACAAGAGCATGAGACTGGGGGTTGAGACTGGGGGTTGAGTATCAAGTTTTTTTTTATTCTCATCCACAAAAAAGGGAATTTATATTGAGTAACAGTAGAGCATACATGCTGTGACTGCACTCAAAGTCTATGAGTGTTATGGAGACAGCTAAATGCTCCCCTTTAATTCATTGATGTTTAGTCCAGGGGTTCCATAAAGAAATGTTTTTGAATAAAGGAAAAGTAAAGTAAGTGAGCAACTTTATAATCTCCAAGCCGGCTCTCCATATTCATGGTATGTAAATATTCACTTGATTTATAATCTTTCTTCAAGGCTTGGAAAAATGAGTTCACTAGTATTTCATCTGGAACACATGGAGTCTGGGAAATGAAGTGGTCTAACTACAATAACATTTATCTACCCCACAGAATCCGTAATTCAATTAGCTGTTATTGTAAAGCAAATTGTAGAAATGTGTATACCAAATCAAATACCTGAACATAGAAGAAGGTTTTTTTTTAATTCCTCTTAGTGCAACATAAGTATCATTCATATGAAAATGTACATGTAGGATGAATCATCATGGATATGTTTAAAACAAGTTTTCAGATTTTTTTTGGTGTCATTCGGATATTAACCCTTATTTTTATATATGTGTCTGCAAGGTGCTTGGATTTACGTAACTAAAAGAAAAATGGAAAGTGCTCCACAGTGCAGATATCTAAAGAGTGGATAAGCGATACCTGTATATGTTTAATCCGCAGGCACTCCTGCTCTTGAATCAGAATAAATAACAAATTCCATTATGGATAGCTGGTTTTATGCGGCACTGACTGAACAAACACATGGCAGGTGTATAGGCAAGATAAAGTTTATTTTCCCACAATGTAATGTGTTTCACGGTGATAGCTTGCCACTTCATCAGGCATAGTGGGAAAATTCACTTAGTCTTGATTATAAACTCATCATGTGGATTTACAGAAGACCTGTCCTTACTCTAGAAGCCCCCTTTATCCAATAATGTCCATAGACTAGTGTTTCCCAACCAGTGTGCCTCCATCTGTTGCAAAACTACAACTCCAAGCATGCGCTTATAGCTATACCATGCTCCTTTGACATGTCTGACGAAGCTGTGTGCTATTGCCATGAAACATGTTGCGTTGTTTGAAAAGAAACTTAAAGAGGTATTCTGGAAGATAAAAAAAATAATTCAAATTCAAATTAACTGGTGCTAGCAAGTTGTAAATTACTTCTATTTAAAAATCTTAATCAATCCAGTACTTATCAGATGCTGTATGCTCCAGAGGAAGTTGTGTAGTTCTGTCACGTCTGGGCAGGGAAGGAGTGAACACTATTCTCGTCCAATCCCCTTGCCCTGCCTACTTACGTACCTGCCCTAGACGACAGGTCCGTAACCACGGTGACAGTCCCTTCGTAAATAAGTGAGGGACAGTAAAAAAGTCAAAACAATAAACTACAAAACTGACAAAGGGTCGGGAAAGGCTGGAGATACACAACTAACAGAAAACAAACCTAAACACGCACACACAAAAATACGTAGTCAGAGGCCGAGTCTAAACCTGGGGAGCACGAAGTACAGTAACAGAGTATCAAAGGGAAGTCAAAAGCCAAGCCAAAAGTCACGAAACCAGAATAAACAGAATGAACACAGAGATAGCTAGGTAAGTTACTAAGAACTATAACAAGCAGAGAATGACTGAAAAGGGCCTCCTTATATATGCCTGAGCTGCAACCAGGAGGACTCTAATTGGCTCACCAGGGGCACAGAGGCGTCATCCCAACAACCAAAACAACAACAGGGCTAGAAATCATTAACCCTATTGGTTCTGGCAGAACCAGTTATCACAAGTTATTTCCAGTCTGACCACAGTGCTCTCTGCTGACACCTCTGTTGTGTCAGGAACTGACCAGAGTAGGAGCAAATCTCCATAGCGAACCTCTCCTACTCCGCACAGTTCCTGACACAGACAGAGGTGACAGCGGAGAGTACTGTGGTCAGACAGAAAAGAACTACACAACTTCCTCTACAGCATACAGTACTGGAGGATTAAGATTTTTAAATAGAAGTGCTGCATGAAACCAACTATCCATAGAGGAATTTGTTGGATTTACAGAAGACCTGTCCCTGTTCTAGAAACCCTCTATATCAAATACTGCCCTTAGACCAGTGTTTGCCAACCAGCATGCCTCCAGCTGTTGCAAAACTACAACGCCCAGCATACCCGGACAGCCAAAGGCTGTCCGGTCATCCTGGGCATTGTAGTTTTGCAACAGCTGGAGTCACGCTGGTTATTAGACGCGGCCTTAGACATAGAAAACCAGACAAAGCCCTTCTCAAAAAAAAAAAATCTTTAAATTAAACATGCCAAACAATGCAGTATATAGACAGGCTCGCTGCCATGTGAGAAAGCTATAATATGTTAATAATATCACTTGGCACAATGCAGAAATGCATGTTGTGATGCAAGCACGGTACCCTTCATTTCGGTCAACACAGCTGCTACAAATCTCTGTTTTCTTTGGTTGACATCTATGTAATGTAACTTTTTCTGAATATGAAATTAAGAAAGATCAAAGTCTGTCTTCAAGTATAGTTTGTATTCGGCTACATGTGGTTCGAATCTGGTACCGGCATCGAGTGTATCGTAGAAGCAAAACCACAATGTTTCGGATCGTATTTCTAAACAAATAATTGTATTTCACCATGTCATGCTGAACTTTATTTGATCTTTATATGGATAAAGGCTTCACATGAGAAAATAATGTTTCGAATTAAGAACACCGCTAAAGTTTATTATGGAAAACATAATAAAGTAACAGTTAGCGGTCATGACAGGTATTATGTATTTTACTGTCAAGAAATGTAATGTTCATTAGTAGTAGCAATGGCCATTAATATTTTATTACACTTAACATACTGCATGGCAGTTCATACTCAGTTCATTTTGCTATAAAATAATATGAGATATTTGATTGGTAAAATGTGGTTTATGCCTTATAGGGTTTAATAATTAGAAACAGACATGGATATTTCGGTTCACTAGCGCAGTATATTGCACCCATTAAGATATATATGTTGTTTTTGCCTTGTTGGCATGTATACTACCACTCGATAGATGTTTTATGTAGGAAGAAATTAACAATTGCTATTGGTAAAAAATTTACTATTTAGATAAAGCGAAAGGCTAATATGCTACCTATTATACAGGGGGTTGTGAAAATAAGTAGAAAATGTACAGATCACACCTTTTTGTGAATAAAGAGTTGGACCCCCTTTGTACTTGATAAACCTAAGATGCGTTGAGGAATAGATAAATATAAAACATGAGCAACAGCTATGTCAATTTTGTTCAAATCTTCAACTAAGTTCACACGACCGTTATGCTCCGTCTCGTTCTGAGTCAGTTTGTATTTTGGCTGAATAGACTCAGAATAAGTTAGAGCACAAATGACACCACCGGGTCTTGATGGTTTCCATTGACTAGAATGGGGTCCGTGTATTGCACATGCACTATTTTTTTCTCTACTCATCTCCCACAGTTCCGACAGATTGGCCGACAGGGCTCTATATACCGGAGCACAATGGCCATGTGAACGAGCCCTAATAGAGATGCTAATTCCTTGATGGAAGCAGACGATGGGAGTCTACCTTTTGGGTAGGGTCACACGTAGTGCATTCGCAGCGGATTTCATACTATGGAAGCGCCGATGAGCGGACGGTGAGCTCCCTGCTGCACCCGTGTGTCCTGCGTGTCCACTCTCCCCTGCTCCCTGAGCTAGGCTGAGAGTGGCCACAATGTCTGAGGGTACACTGCACATTCACACAGTTTACTGGTACTGGTGCCATTAAACATGCATCCAAGTAATTTAAGGGGCCCTAGTTTTCTAATTTTGGGCTACATTTAGACAAATGCTCTTTTCTCCATCTGTCAAGCTTTGACTTTTGACCACAGCTACTTCTATCTATAGATGCTTTTACTGTCTTTGCATACTGATATGTGATCAAAGAAACAGTAGATCTGACACACCCATTAACTTAGCAGCCTTGGTCACAGATAACCCTACCATGTATGCTCCTACAATTATTCCCCTTTGGCGTTCTGTTAGATCTGGCATTTCCCATCCCTAAAACAAATAAATATTTTTATAGAACAGCACAAGTAATAAAGTTTACTAACAGCAATATCAGCTACTTAACTGCATTAAAAGGGGGCACTGCCATGTATAAATGGGCATCTTTTAGTTATTTTGTCTAACTCAAGGAGGCTGTACAATGTAGCAGATTAAGAAGCAATACCAAGTAGAATTGCTTTGGCACTGGATACACTTGTTACACAGTTGATTTTCAATAGAAATGATGGTAATTTTTTTTTCATACATGATTTACTGCTCATGTAAGGTATGCAGCTGTAACATAGGAAAACTGCGGGTTAAAACAGATGTTAGGCTTCTTTCACACTACTGTTTGTGCCCAGCAGTGTGATGTCTGTAAAAACATAGCGGGAGAAAATTTGTGCTTGCAACGTCTTTTTCTCCCACTATCTTCCGGAAGAATAACGGGAGTCATAACGCACGTTAGCCCTTAAAGGGGTACTCCGGCGCTAAGACATCTTATCCCCTATCCAAAGGATAGGGGATAAGATGCCTGATCACGGGGTCCCGCTGCTGGGGACCCCCGTGATCTTTCACGCAGCTCCCTGTTACCATCAGCCGTCTCCGCCCCATGTGATGTCACTCTCCGCCCCCTCAATGCAAGCCTATGGGAGGGGGCATGACAGCTGTCACGCCCCCTCCCATAGGCTTGCATTGAGGGGGCAGAGCGTGGCGTAACATGGGGCCAAGCTGTGACGTCACAATACTCCAGCTCCGTGATTGGCAGTCATCAGACCTGGAGCGAACATGCACCGGGGGCTGATGGTAATGGGGTGCTGCGTGAAAGATCACGGGGGTCCCCAGCGGCGGGACCCCCGCGATCAGGCATCTTATCCCCTATCCTTTGGATAGGGGATAAGATGTCTTAGCGCCGGAGTACCCCTTTAACATCTGTTTGTAATGGGAACTCACACATAGTGTGAAAGAAGTCTTAGTCATATGTTTTTTTAAGCTTACATCACTTTAAGCAATGGTAGAAGGACAGCAAATGGTTTACACTGGAATTTCTATGAATCTTTTAGTGAATATTGACTAAACATGTATTAAGCTCCTGTAATGTAGTACTTTTTGTAAGGTAAGCATTACTTTCTTTACAAAAGGTATCATATTATATGGGAAAAGTGGGGACTTCTCTAGATGAATAGTTCCACCAGGACATATAGGGAAGATCTCAGTTGCAAATGCCATTCATAAGTGGATGGGATATCATTAGAGGATGACTATTTGGGTATTTTAGTGGAGTCTGAGGGACCATTGCCATTGGTGGGCCTATAGCTATTTAAAGGTGTTTTAAACATTAGCCTTTATAGGCATAACTCAATCATACATCCTAAATATATGAGTTATGTGAATGCCCCTCTTGGGACCCTAATGTGCTCAATAACGGGGATCCAATATCCCTAGAATTTCTTTAAGCATTGCAAAATCCTGGTTTACACACATAAGAAGAAGTAGTGGAGAATTGGCTGTGTATGCATCTTTCACTTTCCATCATTAATGGATTAAACATGTTGTAAACATTGCTGACCGAAGTCAAGTGTATAATGTCTCTAGTGGTTAGTAAGGCATCCCCAATGACCCTAAATCTATGTAGCCTTCGAGAATTCTCAATCCTTCCCTGTGAGCTTCAGAAATGAAAGAGAGCATTGAATACTATGCCTCTTTTGACGTGCTGCTCATATATATGTTCATACATACGTTTTAACTTCTCCATGACATGTATATACAAACCAGCAGTCCATTAAGAGCAGGCAGAAGACAGCTCCTTTCAATTTTCTGTTGTACTTACTGTTAGATTTATGGTTTAACATTTATTTGGTGTCTGCTTAGGAGTTAACCTTCCGCAGAATCTTTCAGGACAGATCACCAAGATAAGTATGTCATTCCTCCAACAGTATATCAAGAAAAAACACTCTTCTTGATGAATATTCCCTAAATGTGCCCAGTCGGCTCTGAACGTTGAAGTCTGAGTCCTTCACGTTTTTCTTGGCCTATTACAGCATTTAGAAGAAGAATACAAATGGTTGTAAAGCTAAGTTGACAAGAACACAATAACAGCCCAACTCCCCCTTGACCCTTGTGATGTACATCATTCTGTCAACATATAAACAAACATTTTATAGGCTGCACTAGATATCATGGTAACATCCATCACAAAGTTCACTCCACTGACAGCCGAGGAGGACTTAAAAAATATTGATAAAACATAACTACAGCGGCTGATAACAAGTCAGTATTGATGCAGGTCATACAGTATTAATGGACGTCATCTACACACAATCTAGGAAAATATATGGCCATAAATTAGGTTATTATTATCATTCATAAATAATGGGGGAGATTTATCAAAGCCTGTGCAGAGGTAAAATTGTCCAGTTGCCCATAGCAACCAATCAGATCGCTTCTTTCATTTTGCACAGGCCTTCCTAAAAATGGAAGAAGCAAGCTGATTGGTTGCTATGGGCAACTGGGCATGTTTTACTTTGCACAGGTTTTGATAAATCTCCCCCAATATGTTTTTGTTCAATACACAACAGAGAATTTCTGCTGAAATACAGACAATACTTTGTTATAGTAATTATAACATGATGATGGAGACATATTACTAAAGAATAGATCTATGTTGTGGTATGAATGAAAGTACTTACCGTATATATATTCGAGAATAAGCCGACCCCAATATAAGCCGAGGTCCCTAATTTCCCCCCAAAAATCCAGGAAAAGTTATTGACTCGACTATAAGCCTAGGGTGGGAAAAACATCATCCCCCCCTGTAATCATCCAGACCCCTGTCATCATCCCCCCCTTCATCATCCCCCCCTGTAATCATCCAGACCCCTGTCATCATCCCCCGCTTCATCATCACCCCCTGTAATTATCCAGACCCCCGTCATCATCCCCCCCCCCCTTCATCATCACCGCCTGTGAATCCCTTCATCAGTGGTCTTCAATCTGCCGACCTCCAGATGTTTCAAAACTACAACTCCCAGCATGCCCGGACAGCCATCGGCTGTCCGGGCATGCTGGGAGTTGTAGTTTTGAAACCTTTGGAGGTCCGCAGGTTGAAGACCACTGCGGCCTTCGTCATCATCCAGACCCCCTTTTGTTTTGTACTCACCTACCCTCGGTGGGAAGGAAGGGTGAGCTGGTCCGAGCCATCTATGCTGCAGGGACCATACGGTGGGGAGGATTAGTCATTGCGGGCTGTCCATTTTCACCGGGGGCCTCTTCTCCGCGCTTCAGGCCTGCCCCGGACTAGTGACGTTGCCTTGACAACGACGCACAGGGACGTTGCGCATGAACGGGGGCTGAATGATGACGAAGGCCGCAGTGGTCTTCAACCTGCGGACCTCCAGAGGTTTCAAAACTACAACACCCAGCATGCCCGGACAGCCGATGGCCTGCCCCGGACTAGTGACGTTGCCTTGACGATGACGCACAGGGACGTTGCGCATGAACGGGGGCTGAATGATGATGAAGGCCGCAGTGGTCTTCAACCTGCGGACCTCCAGAGGTTGCAAAACTACAACACCCAGCATGCCGTTTTGTAGTTTTGCAACATCTGGAGGTCCGCAGGTTTAAGACCACTGAGAAGGGATTGACAGAGTTCACTAGAGTATAAGCCGAGATGGGCGTTTTCAGCACGAAAAAAACTCGGCTTATACTAGAGTATATAAGGTATATCTAAAAAAAAATTCTGATCTTATATGAGTAATTTATTTATGTATTTATTTTATTTCCATAAATCCCAATGCAATTTGAATTTACTTGACTATTCCCAAAGCTACAAGGAACAATTCTCTTTTTGAGATAATAGAATTATTATTAACATAATATTAATTGCGGGTTGAAGGGGGGATTTATCAAGAGACGCACACCCGTATGACAGCTTTAGGCTGGTGTAGATACCCACTAGAATTTATGTCCGCTAGCTGGCATGAATTGTAGCAAATTCAGCGCTTAAAAACATGTCTCCTTTGCAGTTGGGACTTTTTACTGATCTGTACCAGGCGGACAGTTGAATAAATTTCCCCCTAAATCCGTGGTCTCAAACTGTGGTCCTACAGATGTTGCAAAACTTTAATTCCCAGCATGCCTAAATGACCTAAATGTTCTGTAAGGCTAAGTTTACACTTGTTTTTTTTTTCTGGCAGTTTTTGAAATACTGCCAGTGCAGTTTTTGAGCCAAAGCCAGAAGTGTATTCAAAAGGAATAGGACATATAAAGGAAGAACTTACACTTCTCCTCCCTTATGGATCCACTTCTGACTTTGGCTCAAAAACTGCAGTGGCAGTATTCCAAAAACTGCCAGAAAAAAAACCAAGTGGAATCCTAGCCTAATAAGATGCAAACATGCTTTCAATTTTCATCATTCCCAAGATCACTGCTTGCTGTCAGTGAATTAAAAAAAACATTCTTGATTATATTCACAAAATACATATCTGCATATACATAAGCCTGTTTGTAGCTGAGTCGTACAGTAGATACAGTTGTTACTAGTGTAGACTACCCTTTGTAGAGAAAATCTTTAGCAATACAAATTCTTCTGGCTTTATAGTTTGCTACAATGTATCATTGTTGGTAAAATGAAGTCCAAACCCTTAAATGGGCACTATCATTAAGGCTGCATTCACTCCTCGTTTTTTACATACGGGTGCTGGATACGGCTGGGGGAGGGGAAAAGAAAAATGTTACTAATGTACTTTGTTTAACCCCTTAAGTTTTTCGGTTGGTGCACTTTCATTTTTTCCTCCTTACCTTTAAAAAATCATAACTCTTTAAATTTTGCATCTTAAAATCCATATGATGGCTTATTTTTTGCACCACCAATTCTGCTTTGTAATGACATCAGTCATTTTACCCAAAAATCTACGAGGAAACCGAAAAAAAAATAATTGTGGGAAAAAATTGAACGCAGTACATTTTTGGGTAAAAATGACAACTTCTATTTATTCTGTAGGTCCATACGGTTAAAATGATACCCTACTTATATAGGTTTGATTTTGTCGTACTTGCAGGAACATTTGACTACATGCAGGAACATTTATACGTTTAAAATTGTCATCTTCTGACCCCTATAACTTTTTACATTTTTCCCGTATGGGGCGGTATGAGGGCTCATTTTTTTTGCGCCGTGATTGGACGTTTTTAGTGGTACTATCTTTGTATTGATCGGACTTTTTGATCGCTTTTTATTCATTTTTTCATTATATAAAAAGTGACCAAAAAAACACTATTTTAGACTTTGGAATTTTTTTGCACGTACGCTATTGACCCTGCAGTTTAATTAACAACATATTTTTATAATTCGGATATTTCCGCATGTGTCGAAACCACATATGTTTATTTTTATTTACACAGTTTTTTTTTTTTAATGGGAAAAGGGGGGTGATTCAAACTTTTATTAGGGAAGGGGTTAAATGATCTTCACTTTTTTTTTTTTACTTTTTTTTTTTTTTGCAATGTTATAGCTCCCATAGGGGGCTATAACACTGCACACACTTATCTTTTACATTGATCAATGGTTTCTCATAGGAAACCATTGATCAATGATTCTGCCGCTTGACTGCTCATGCCTAGATCTCAGGCACTGAGCAGTCATTCGGCAATCGGACAACAGGAGGCAAGGTAAGGGACCCTCCTGCTGTCCTACAGCTGTTCGGGATGCCGCGATTTCCCCGTGGCGATCCTGAACTGCCCGCTGAGCTAACCGGGGGTAGTTTAGTTTCACTTTAGATGTGGCGATCAACTTTGAACGCCACGTCTAAAGGCTTAATAGCTCGTGGCATCGCGATCAGTGCTGCGCGCTATTAGCCGCGGGTCCCGGCCATTGCTAGGTGCCGGGCCCACGTTATAGAATGGGAGCGGACTCAGGACGTACCGGTACGTCCTTGGTCCTTCAGAGGTTAACATTTTTTTTTTGTTTTCTATGTTTTATTTGTTTTTTAAAAAGCTGCCACTAGGTGTCTCCCTACTTGTCCAGAGCACATTTCCCCCTATCTTTTGCACAGACTTTGGACTCCTGATGGCCTGGCAGAAGTCTAAAATCAGAAAATGCAGTCTGGAGTGCTGATGGGGTGTGTGTGCAGCCTTAGCCAATCATAGCTCATCTCACACTGGACGGCTCTGAGCTGTGTGTAGCAGAGTGAGGGAGGCTTCAGATAATGTCACGCTTGCTAGGGAACGCCCCTTCCCAGTCTGTAAATCTGACTGTGACTGAGCAGAAAATACAGAGCAATATCAAGGTGAAAAACTAAAAAAATATTAAAAATAAAGGCAGGGGGTGGTTTATCCTGATAGGGGCCATGAACTGGCAGGATTATAAAATTTAACAAGACCATGACATATACTCTTTAAAGGGGTACTCTGGGAGAGAAAAAATTTTTGTTAAACATTTTTTTGCCAGAAAGTTAAAGAGATTTGTAAATGACTTCCATATGCAAATCTTAATCCTTCCAGTACTTATCAGCTGCCATATACTACAGAGGAAGTTGTGTAGTTCTTTTCTGTCTGACCACAATGCTCTCTGCTGACACTTCTGTTTGTGTCAGGAACTGTCCAGAGCAGGAGAGGTTTGCTATGGGGATTTATTCCTGCTCTGGACAGTTCCTGACACAGACCGATGTGTCAGCAGAGAGCACTGTGGTAAGACAGAAAAGAACAACTCAACTTCTTCTGTAGTATACAGCATCTGATAAGTACTGGAAGGATTAAGATTTTTTAATAGAAGTAATTTACAAATCTGTTTAACTTTCTGCAACCAGTAAATTCGAAGAAAAAAAAACATTTTCCATTGAATTACCCCTTTAAAGGCAATGGGTCATCATGTTTAGCACATTCTTAAAAGTTTTTGATGATTTTTTCATGTATGTATATTAAAATAAATGCTACAACCCTGAATGTTGTTGTTCTCAGCAATGACCCCCCCCCCCCCCAAATAGGCTGAGACCTCCTGTACTGTAAAGATCACTTTTAAATAGTCATCTCACATCTTATATCATTACAATGGATGAATATAGAAACGAAGCCAGCTCACCCCTGGTCCGGATATCGAGCACTGAGAGAGTGCGGACTTGCACTCGCAGACAGCAAGGAATATGGAAAGGACTCCAGCTCAGGTGCAGATCAAATCAGTATAGCTTTATTTTACATCACGCCAGAAGCAACAGGTTACAGGTCGGAAGTGACGCGTTTCGGCCAGGTGCTGGCCTTAGGCCAGCACCTGGCCGAAACGCGTCACTTCCGACCTGTAACCTGTTGCTTCTGGCGTGATGTAAAATAAAGCTATACTGATTTGATCTGCACCTGAGCTGGAGTCCTTTCCATATTCATTACAATGGATGGTACCACCTCTATTATAAGAGTATGCTCACACACGCCTGAAATAGGGCAGATTTGCTGCAGTTCTGTTGCAGATATTAACTTCAACAGGGAACTGAATATCTGCAACAAATCTGCAGTATTTCTGGCCGGTGTGAACATACGCTAAAGCTGAAGTACACCATTGATAAGCAAGGGTCTCGGCTCACCTCCTCCCTCTTCCTGTACTATGACCTCTGCACAGGTCACAAAGCATGCCTAAAAACAGTCAATGGACATCTCCAGACAATAGGTTGCTATGGCCACCCCATAATTAAGCAAACTACAGATTAGATAATAGAATATGTTTAAGTATCCCGTTTAACATAAAAAAAAAATGGTAAGTGACACATTCCCTTAATAATTTCCAACTTCTGAAAGCTAACAGCAAACTGTGGCTTCAGTATTACAATAAAAGCTCCTTGAAGCAGGCAAAAGCAATTACATAAGATACAAATATTTAAATATTTTTGGCATTTCAAGTATATTTCTGAACATTTACTCCTCTAATTCTTTATTCAATGAACCATGCATCCCAAAGGACTCGTAGTTCCGCCATTTAATCAGTATGTCCCTTAGCCGGACTTCATGTTTGTCTCTTTTTATCTTTGTGCTGTATATCTTTGAGAAGTTTTTTTACTTTTCTCTACAGATAGCTGGTATGTAACATTAGGGTGTTAGCGAATGCTTTGCAGATCGGAAGACACATGGAGGTCAGAGGAGGAGAAATCAAGCTCTGAAGTTCTTGTTACGCCTGTGTAAAATAAACTGCTCCCAGCAGCTTGACATACTCTCACTTGCCATGTTTGGAGAATGATTTCCAAAATAAATCTTTACCAAGATCAATAGCCTTTAATACTTAAAGTTATGGGCACATTTGAGGGCATGTTTTTTATTGAAATGCATTTAGTTTGTGATTAAATTAAACACATTCGAAGCAGGTTTTTATTAAATATGTTTAACCATTTGACTTCTCTAGCTTTTATGTATGACTGTACTTAGAAAGCCGTAGAAGCTTGGGATAAAACAAGATCGACTGCAGATCGAAACATAGTAGCTGCAGAAACCACCGTTTTCTGCTCTCTTTCTTTTTAATTAAAAACCTATAGTAATTTTTTTTATTTATTTACTTTTTAAATTACAAAATAATTGCATTTCAATACAAAGGTGTCATAGCCTTAAGCTGCATATACACTATGGGGGAGATTTATCAAAACCTGTGCAAAGGAAAAGTTGTCTAGTTGCCCATAGCAACCAATCAGATTGTTTCTTTGCTTTTTCAGAGGCCTTGTTAAAAACGAAAGTAGCGATCTGATTGGTTGCTATTGGCAACTGGGCAACTTTTCCTATCTAAATAAATCTCCCCCATGTGTAAACATATGCTAAAGAAAACTTTTTACTTAAGATCCATAAGATTAGTAACAAAACTCCATAATCACCACGAAACAGCAATAAAATGAGCCATTCACTAACATACGAAAACTCTACATTTGTCCACTTTTGTGTGATTTACCGACACTTGTAATTTCCTTTAATATAATAAGTTAAACTTTGTTGTTATCATCTGCAATTAGATTTTGTTTAGTACTTACTACATGCTTGCTCTTCCATACAAACTGTATGAACTGATATGTATTTAGATGAAATGTACAGTATACCCTCAATCTGTTCAAAACAAAATATAAGCATTGTATTAAGTCGAAGGTATTGGAAATATATGGATAATGCAGTACACACTTTTTACCTTTGATGACCCAATGAGAAATCAATACAGCAATAAATGTATTGCTGCTTGTGACCACCCAGTATACATCATAACAACATCAAATGCAATACATATCCAAAACCTGGCCCCGCCTTCCAATGTTATTAATAGAAAACAACCAAACATGAGCTCACCATTGAAGAGTTATTATTATCAAGCAGTTTGACCCCCACAGATGAGAAAATGATGGACTTGAATGTGATATACAAGTACATGAATTCACTCCTTTACAAAGTAGCACATATTGTAAATTTAATTATCTGCTGCATTATCAATATTCATAATATATCCCAACCTGATAGGTGATGAATTTCTAATTGTTGGAGCACTTCCACCCCTCAAGAGAGTTAGTCCCATGAATGAATGGAATTTTTTTTTTTTCTAAGAGCCGAGGAACGTGCTC